>NC_071525.1:8485769-8793173 GCF_027887155.1 Malaclemys terrapin pileata
ACCTAAGAAATGAGCTGGCTGCATAAGGGTCTCTGGCCTGTGCCCCTTCTTGCCCTGGAATCTATGAATCTAAACCACCTTGGGACTAGGGAGCAAAGATCTCTGCTTGAAAGGGCTCAAAGAGAGGTGGCCTTTACAAAACTGGGCTCTCCTGCTGCTGTCTGGGGTGTAATGGATTCCAAGGCCAGAAGGGGTCAGTGTGACCATCTAGGCCAGTGGTTCCCAAACTTTAACAGGCCACGAACCCCTTTCACTAAATTGTGAAATCTCGTGAACCCCCTCCTAAAAATGAATATTTTCAGGGATTTAAGTTTAAATTTCCTCAGTGTGATGGATGCCCCAACGGCCGGGCCCCGGAATCTATGAACCTCTGAAAAATATTTTTAATTGAAACTTTTTTTAATGAACATAGAAAAACCAGAAACCAAAGATGTTTCTGTAAAATGTTTTTTTGGCTTTTATTTAAAAAAAAAAAAATGGTTTCGAATAAAAATAAATTCATTTTTGGTTTTCAAAAATCAGGAAATGTTTCATGAAAACAGTTTTTGAAAATGGACCATTTTTCCGTTTCAGTTTTTTGTAAATTTTTCTTGGGGGGGGAATTTTGAAAAATGTGAAAAAAATTCAAAAGTTTCTGTGAAAAATGCTTGGTATTTTTCACCCACCTCTAGTTTTGGGTGAGGTTGTGGCTGGTGGTAACAAGGAGGGCCGTGGTTCTGGCTTTAGATGAGATTTGGCAAATTCCTGGGGCTCGGGCTGGGGCTCGGGCTGCTGGCTCCCCCGCTGATGGGGGCGGGGCTCAGGCTGCCAGCCCCTACTGCCTGGCCCTGCTCTCCCTGGGGCTCGGGCTGCCAGCCCCCCACAGAGCACTTGGGTTCAGGCTGCCAGCCCCAACTGCCTGGCCCCGCTCTCCCTGGGGCTCGGGTTGGGGTTCAGGCTGCCAGCTCCCCCGCTGACTGGGGCAGGGCTCAGGCTGCCGGCCCCAACTGCCTGGCCCTGTTCTCTCTCCCTGGGGCTCGGGCTGGGGTTCAGGCTGCCGGCTCCCCCGCTCACGGTGGCAGGGCTCGGGCTGCCAGCCCCAACTGCCTGGCTCCACTCTCCCTGGGGCTCGGGGTGTCTGCCCTGCAACCGGGTCCCACCTGCTGTCTCCAATGCCCAGGGTCCTCTGTCCGCCATTAGTGAAATTTTTCTGGCGAACCCCCTGTAACGTTCTGCGAACCCCCAGGGGTTTGCGAATCCCAGTTTGGGAACCACTGATCTAGCCTGACCTCCTGCCTAACACAGGCCCTAAACTAATTCCCAGAGCAGGTCAGCCAATCTTGATTTAAAAAAGATGGAGAATCCCCCACAACCTTTGATTGTGCAGAACAAGAGCGTAGAGAAGGCATCTCTTGTTTTTCAATCCTAGGAACAATCAGGGATGTCAAATCCAGTCTGCCCGGGTTTTGCGAGGAGGTTTCTCCCTTAACCGAAAGACGTGGGATGTTAGCTCTTTAACAAAGATGTCCTGTATCCAAACTGTTAGTTAGTCATTGGAGTTAAATAGGCCTCACCCTAAAAAAAACTGATTACACCCCTCTCACTAGCTCAGTGTTCGCTCTCCTGATGTCCCTGTTTCACTAACTTTCGTGCCCACCCAGGCCCTGTCTGCATTCACATTTTATTTATCCCCTAGCACTGTTGCATCTTCCCCAGCTGCATAGAGCGGGAAGCGCTAGTACAGCTGAACAGCTGGCATTTCCACCACCAGCCAGCTCGGCCTGCGCTCAGAGCTAACAGCGGGAATAAGGAGGAACCTCTCAGATTCTCTCTGTCTGATACACCCTCCTCAGGTGTGTCATTGCTCCACAGGAGCTTTAAGTGATGGGCTGGCTGAGCAATCGTTCTCCAACTGCATTAGCCAGCCTCTAGCATTGCCATGCAGAGGGGTGCTTGGTATCTGGTGCCCTTGTACTTGCCGCTAGCCCCAGCGTGGGGGCTACATCAAACCAGTGACAGCGATGTTTTGTCTGCATCATGAATAAAGCCCTCCATACTGTCCTGCATGGAGGTGATGGAGGGGAGGGGACTGGAAACTGTTCTTCCAGCCTTCGCCCAGGCAGGAGAAAGGAGTAGCGGTGAGTAGGCTGCCCCTGTGGATCTGAGAACCAGGTTTTGGTCTAACCTTTAAGGGTTTTTATAAGCTGCTTTCTCTGAGATGGATTTAGAGGTGAACTGGAAAACTTGCCCCACATACAGCAGATCCTGGCTCAGAATATTTGTTTTTAAAAACAATTTCAAATAAAACCATTTTAAAACAATAAATCTTAGAAGCTCAGTGTCTGTGGGGCCCAGGTGGATCTGAGGATTGGGAATCCTTACAGCAGTGCCAGGTCCAGCCTGCATGGTGTATTTATGTGGCCCACATGGCCACCATCTGCAGCATCTCAGCTTTGATTTTAAGGAGAAAAGGGGAGTTTGCACCCCTCACGGGGTGTCTCAGTAACCATCCAGACTTGAAGCAAGTGTAGCTGATTCCCCCAGTGCAGCGGCGTATTCTTGCCTAGGCCAACAAGGCCTAGGCCTAGGGCGGCAAATTTGCTCTTGCCCCCTCCCAACTCCGCCCCTTCCCCAAATCCCCGGCCCGCTTCCTCCCCCAGGCGCGCCGCACTTCCCTCCTTCCACCTCCCTCCCAAGCTAGCCGTGCTGGGAGGGAGGGAGAAGCGAGTTGCAGTGCACTCGGAGGAGGCGGAGCAGAGGTGAGCTAGGGCCCACGGGCGCGGGGAGTAACGGGGCCGGGAACTGCTCCCCGGCCTGCCCCAGCTCACCTCTGCTCCACCGCCGCTGCCATCCCCCGAGCGCGCCGCAACTCCCCTTCTCTCCCCTCCCTCCCAGGCTTGCCGCGCGAAAGGGCTGGGAGGGAGGGAGGACAAGCGAGTAGCGGCGCGTTGGGGGATAGTGGAGGTGAGCTGGGGCCGGCGGGCACGGGGAGTAACTCTTGGGAGGGGGGGCAGGGAACCACTCCCTGCCCCAGCTCACCCCTGCTCCACTGCTGCCATCCCCCGAGTGCGCCACAACTCCCCTTCTCCCCCCTACCTCCCCGGCTTGCCACGGAGGAGAGCTGGTGGGGGGGCAAGGGGAAAGGGCAATTTTTTGATGGCCTAGGGGCGGCAAATTTGTTAATCCGCCCCTGCCCCAGTGTCTGCCTGAAGCTGCAGCCAGACTGAGCTGGGAGAGGTGTGAACTTCCCCACCTGCCGTGAATCCCCCTCCCCCCCCCCTCCCCCCCGGGGTTGCTGATGCTAATGCTACCCCTTTAAATGTCAGCATTAACTATTTCATTGCCTTTTGTTTTGTCGCAGTGATACGAGGAAGGGACTGGGTGTGAATCCCACAGGTAGGGGACTGGGAAATGGATGTAGGGAAGGGAAGATGTTGGTGGGACTTCAAGAAGAACATGTTTTCCGACTGATGCCGACTTCATTATAACAGCTCAAAGTTCTGGTCCTATGTGACAGTCAGTTTCCAACCTCGAACCTAGGGCCGAGAGATCCGCTGTAGGTTGAGGAGAGTGTGTGGTCCTAAATGTATACCTCCCTGGCCCCCGGCCTTTAATTAACAGTGCGATTCCTCTGTGCAGAATGAGCTTTGCAAGGGAGCTGAAGCACAGGGCTCAATACTGCCAGACCCCAGCAGAGGGCCCCTGCATCTGCCAGGCTGTGGCACAGGGGACCCAGGGTGGGAACAGGAGCCGCGCCCCTGCCCCCCACCCCACACATACCGGCCCCTTAAGGGCTGGTGAGGCCAAAGCGTTACCTTAGCTGCTCTGGGGTGGTGGGAGGACGGGGAGCAAACGGACTCTTCCTCCCTGGCGAACACCATAAGCCGTGTGAGCACCTGGTGTCTGGCTGTGTGACAATGGGGGAGGGGGTAATTCAGGGGGCTGATAGCCCAGGTTAGAGCCAGGTGTGGTGTGGGTGAGGCTGTGCAAGCACCCCCTGTACCCCCCCACACACACTTCCCCCCGTTCTCGGCTAATGCAGCTCGGTCCTGACCTCCAAATCCCTGCACTTCCAACCCAGTTCTCCCCACACAGCTTTGCTGGTGCCCCTCATCCAACCCACAGCCCCCTGTTACCCAAGCTTTGGGACACACACACACACACACACACACACACACACACACACTGCCCCACAGCCCTTGCCCACCATTCCAGCCCTTGATTCACTCCCCCCCTCAATCCCAAACTCACCCCCCCGCTATTCCAATCCTGTGCTACACACACACAGCCCTACCGATGCCTCTCAAGCCTGCCCCACAGCTCCCCTCCCCGCAGGGTATGAGTGGGTCTAGTGTTAGAGCTGGTGTCTGGGAGTCAGGATTTTGGGGCCCTGGTCCCAGGTCTAACACTGACCTGCTGTGCGACCTTGGCTCCAGTCCCTCAGCCTCCTTGTGTCTTAGTTTCCTCAAAGGGGATGATCTTTCCCTGGACTTTGCAAACACTAATTACTCACCAGGAGGGTCAGGAGCCTCATCGCTGAGCTGGGCAAAGGGAGGCCCGGAGCCGTATTGGCCAAAGCCAGCCCACGCCCAGGTGGGCCGAGTGACTTGGGGAACCTGCCTGACTTTGCTATGTCCACACATGCATCTCAATCTCCTGCTCTTCTGGTTCTTCCAGTTGGGGGCTGGGTTGTGCCAAAGGCGTTTGCTCGGCTCTGGTGCAGGGAGAGCTCTCGGGTTTAGGAGGGGAATGTTGGTCATTGACCAGAGAAGCCCCCGAACCAGCTCTGGGGTGGATCCATCACCGCGGCCAGGCCCCATGCTCTCCCTGGTGTTAGAACAGCAGATCTGAGCGGGCGACTGGGTACAATACAGCGGGCTCCTCTGACTCTCCTGCGAGGAACGAGGTGCTGGCGATAGTGCATACATGCATGTACATGCACACATGCACATGCACACATGCTCACACACACACATGCACACAAGCATATGCGTGCACACATGTGCACATGCACACGCATATACATACACATATGTGCATGCACACGCAAGCACACGTGCACATGCACATGCTTCCTTATCAGGTTCTCACCCTTCACTCACAGACTCTCTCTAGCTCACACTTTTGCGCTCACTCATATTCACCCGCAGAGACACGTCACACCCACCCAGTCCCACAGCAACATAAAAGGTTTTGAATGAACAATTCTGAGCAGTTGTGGAGAGGCAACGGGCTCTGCCGGAGGCTGCGTTGCTTCCAGGCCCCAGACTGCTCACGAGTGGGACGTCAGGGAAGCGCCAAACGACATCAGGGCTCTATTGCGCCGGGTGCTGCACAGCCAGAGTGAGAGACAGTCCTGGCCTTGGCAAGCTCACAGTCTGTATAGACACAGGATGGGTGGGGAAATTGAGGCACAGAGTGGGGAAAGGACTTGCCCCAGATCACCCAGCAGGTCCATAGCAGAGCCAGGAAGAGAACCCAGGTGTCCTGAGTCATCCAAGGCCCATTCCTTTCTATGTAGGGTCTTACCCTGCCCTCATCACTGTCCTGTCTGGGTACCGTCCAATCGTGTATTAAGCCAGGTGACCAAGAGTGGTCAGGTGTGATCCATTCTTTTTGCTCATCCTCTCATAAGAACATGCAAACGGCCCTATTGGGTCAGACCAAAGGTCCATCTAGCCCAGTATCCTGTCTGCCGACAGTGGCCAGGGCCAGGTACCCCAGAGGGAATGAACAGACCAGGTAATCATCGAGTGATCCATCCCCTGTCGCCCATTCCCAGCTTCTGGCAAAGAGAGGCTAGGGACACCATCCCTGCCCAGCCTGGCTATGAACTTATCTAGTTCTTTTTTGAATCCTCTCCCAACTCCCCTGTCCTCGCTGCATGGCCCATCAGCTGATTGATCCCGCTGGGTCTCCAAGATCCACCCTACCCATTCCCCCTTGCTCCCTTTAACCTGGGCCATCCCCAAATAACCACTCCCTCACTGGTTTTCTCCCCTCTCCATCCTGATCCCTTTCTGCAGTCAGGGCTGCCCAGGAGTGTGTGTGTGGGGGCAACATGGGCACTTTGCCTCAGCCCCCCGTTTGAGAGGGACCCAAACCTGTGGAAATTGAGTGAGTGACACACTGTGAGCTGGTACATGGTGTCACAGCACCACTCAGGTTTGGCCCGGCCGCCCCTCTCCAGGGAGCTGGGCCCAGCCCTGTGTGACAGGAGTTCTTGCTGCAGGGTGCATGTGGGGCGAGTGACGCAGTTTCAGGTTTTGCCCTGGGCTCCTAAAAACCTCTGTGCCCTGCCTGCAGCTTAGCCCTGAAGTGCCCGAGGGCAGAGATCCAGGCAAGGAGACACTTCCCCAAAGCAGCTGCGTGGGTGTGTGGGGAAGGCTGATTTGCGTCCCTGGTGTTATTTACAGGCCGATCGGTGCGTAAAGGGGATGGGGGGGGGGAGGGGCGTTGTAGGGCATGGGAGGTTAGTAATTGTAGGTGCTTTACTCTCTTGCCCTGCCCCCGGGGGCGATCCACCGCGGGAGGTGAATCAGTGTTTCCCCAGTGAGTCAGGTAGATTAGCGAAGTCCTGGGAGCGATCCACCTTATCTGATGGAACTTTCCAGGCAGGGCGCCCCCCCCCACACTGGAAACCCCTCCTGAGGGCAGCCCAAGAGGACACGCTCCGGCTCAGAGGCGATCAGCTGTTGCTGCATCAGGCCAGGGATGTGGAGGGAGCCTGAGGGGCTGGGGTGAGATGCTGCCCCTGGGCTCCCAATTCTGCTGTGAATGGCTAAACACAGCGCCTGCTGGCATACATCAACCGCTGCTCCTGGACAGTCCAGGTAGAACCACCTGTCGTGCTTCTGGATGGTCCGGTACGTCCAGGTAGAACCCGCCTGTCGTGTTGCTGCATGGTCCGGTACATCCAGGTAGAACTCACTTGCTGAACTGCTCGACGATCCAGGTATGTCCAGGTGGAACCCACCTGCTATGCTGCTCAGTGTTCTAGGTACATCCAGGTAGAACCCACCTGTCATGCCGATGGATGGTCTAGGAAGGTATTTAAAGTGCAAGCCACCTGCTGTGCTGCTGTATGTTCTAGGTATGCCTGCCAGGGACCTGCTATACTGTTTAGAAGTGCCAAGCACGTCATGGCTAGGAACCCTGAGTCTCATTCACAGCTCTGGGAGAGAGTGGGACCTAGTGGTTAGAACAGGGGCTTGGGACCAAGGACACCTCAGTTCTGGTCTTGGCTTTGTCATTGACCTGCTGTGTCGTTAGGCAAGTCACTTTCCACATCTATGTCCCAGCCTACCCTTTGTCTCTTCACACGGTGACCACTTCAGGGCTGGGGCTGTCTCTCACTCTGTGTCTGTTCAGCACCTGGCACCGGTGCTTAATTTGTAATGAAAGAGCTGCCGGGGCTCAAGCAATTAGATGCCAGGCCCCAAGCAATTTTTTTACTTTCATAACTGATGTTGCAAGCCCAGAGGTGCCGGGGCTCTGAACGGCCAGGCCCAGAGGTGCCAGGGCTCTGAACTGCCTGGCCCAGAGGTGCCGGGGCTCTGAACGGCCAGGCCCAGAGGTGCCGGGGCTCTGAACTGCCTGGCCCAGAGGTGCCGGGGCTCTGAACGGCCAGGCCCGGAGATGCCGGGGCTCTGAACGGCCAAGCCCGGAGGTGCCGGGGCTCTGAACGGCCAGGCCCGGAGGTGCCGGGGCTCTGAACGGCCAGGCCCGGAGATGCCGGGGCTCTGAACGGCCAGGCCCGGAGGTGCCGGGGCTCTGAACGGCCAGGCCCGGAGGTGCCGGGGCTCTGAACGGCCAAGCCCGGAGGTGCCGGGGCTCTGAACGGCCTAGCCCGGAGGTGCCGGGGCTCTGAACGGCCTGGCCCGGAGGTGCCGGGGCTCTGAACTGCCTGGCCCGGAGGTGCCGGGGCTCTGAACTGCCAGGCCCGGAGGTGCCGGGGCTCTGAACTGCCAGGCCCGGAGGTGCCGGGGCTCTGAACTGCCAGGCCCGGAGGTGCCGGGGCTCTGAACGGCCAGGCCCGGAGGTGCCGGGGCTCTGAACGGCCAGGCCCAGAGGTGCTGGGGCTCAGCCCTGGCAAGCTCTGGCACAAATTAAGCACTCCCTGCCATCATGGTCCCTGATCTCAGTTGGGTGCTACCGTAATACACTTAATAACATTGCAAATGATTATTAACGACAGCACTGGGCCAGTCTGAGCACAGCTCGCTATAGTCTGTGAAGTGCAATCTGCAGGGAGTCACAGACAAGGAGACAGAGAGCAGGTTAGGAGCAGATCCCTCAGGTATTTGCTCCAAAGGGATCCAGCCCTTCTCCTTGGGGGGTGCTCCGCTTCCGTGGGAAACCCTGGGACATTCCAGTGAATCGCCTAGTGCAGGTCTCCTGGGTGGCGTGGAGTTCCCCTCTGCTCTCAGATCCCTGCCCGAGAACCAGCAGAACGAGTTTTGAATGTAGGTCAGCCTGACCTCTCGAGTGGGAGGATGGGCTTGTGGCTTAAAGCACAGGCTAGGAGAGGGTGCCAGGACTCCTGGATTCTGTCTCAACTCTGGGTTGGGAGTGGGTCTAGTGGTTACAGCAGCAGCTGGAAGTCAGGACATCTGGGTTCTGGGAAAGGAGTGGGGAGCTAGTGGTTAGAATATGGGAGCTGGGAGGTCAGGACTGGGGGGTTCTGTTCCCTGCTCTGGGAGGAAAGAAGAGTCTAGTGGTTAGAGCTGGGGCCTGGGCAGCTGGATGCCTGGGTTCTGCCCCCACCTCTAGAAGGGAGCGTGGCATAATGGCCAGAGCAAGGGGTGAGGCACCAGGATTCATGGGTTCTAATTTCAGCTCTGCCACTGATGTGCAGTATGACCCTGGGCAAGTCACTTCCCATCTCTAGGCCCCTCTGTTAAGCAGGGACCCCGCTACCCGCCTCACACAGGCTTTTTCCACAAGCCGCAGCCTTTACCAATGCTGTGTGACGAGCCGGCAGCCTCGGACCAAAATTAGAACGGCTCCCCAGTGACTCTGAATAGAATCACTGCAGCCATTCATAAACATTAACTAATGAGTCCCCGAGGCTCGGTGCGTACTCCAAGGGCAATGCCAGCTGCTGGCATTCGGCTGGGGGTAGATGACTCGGGAGGGGAACTAAGGTGGTGTGGCCATTACTGGGAAGCATGGCGATGGCTGGCAGCTGCCTCTGCTAATTCGTGCAGCTGCAGCTGCCCATGCCATGGGGTCAGGCCCTGTTCATCCATTGAACTTAGCATGGGAAATTCGCTCTGGAAGCCAGAAATAACTGGGCTGGTTTTAACCCCCGAGCTGCCGGGCAGGTTTAGGCCAGGCATGATTGGGTTTTTATGCACTCACGTCGGCTGAGCAAGGGGCCCAGTGGGGAGGTCCCATTCGCTGGAATCTCTGATCTCCTTTCCAAGCTCCCACCATCAAGATCAGATTTCCCAGAGCTCAGCTCCCATTTAGACACCCAGGGAAGGGCCAGGTTTTCAAAGGGGTTTAGCAGGCAGCAGCGCCCAGCATGGCTGGATGGGCCCGACGTTCTGAGCTCATTTCAGAGTCTGGCCCAGGGGGCTGGATTGGCCCAGCTGGCTGATTGCTGGGCTGGGAGGTGCCACTGCACAGCACCAGCGCAGGCAATGGGAGCGCCAGTTTTCCCCCCTTCCCAGCTCACCCAGGAGTAACTCCTCGGGCGGAGAGGGAAGTTTGGCCTCCCATGCAAGCCTTGGGACTCCCTGCAGAGCCCCCCAACAACAGGAACCGCTCTTCACCATGAACTGGGCTGAGACCCACGGAACCCATCTCGCCCACAGGCCAAACGGACACAGATTCGAGTCCTGCCCGGGTTGGTAGCAATCGGCATCTACACCATCCAGATCACCAGCACTAAGGGCTCTAACTGCTCCTCCACTCACTGGCTGCTTCAGCAAAGGGGCCGAGGACAGACTGAGCTCCCGTCTCCCCACTAGAGATCCAGGATGGGAATCTTCTCCCACAGAAAGAAACAGACCCACACATTTGTGCACACTGTGGCAGGGGAGACACGGTTCAGTCTGGCCTAGCAGCTAGAATACTGGACTGGGACTCAGGAGTCCTGGGGTCTAATGACTTTGGGCAAGTCGCCCCTCTGTGCCTCAGTTTCGCCATAGGTAACAAAGGGATGGAGATCATGACTGTGACCTCCTTTAAAGCACTGTGAGATCTACTGATGTCAAGTACTTAGATGGAAGCTAAGTATTATTAGGAAACTTTATTGCTATTATCAGGCTCTTGAGGAGTGTGATTGCATTATTCATGCCTCAGAGGGTTCACAGACATCCGAGAGTGAGTTAGACTTGTGACCCAATCCTGCTGGTTGTCCTCGCACCTTTTATAAGGGCAGAAAGTGTGTGGTTTGTGCTCTTGGCCAGTTTCCCTTCCCTCCTTCCCAAGCCAAGTAGTCATGCTGTCACTCACCTCAGAGTGGACTACATTTCCATGGCTATGGAATTTTTCAGAGGTTGCCATCCTAACAACACACACACAAGGGTCAGCTTCACACAGTGAGAGATGTTACAAAGCAACTGTGGTTTGGTGCGTTCCTAGGCTACAAGGTAGGAGACTAAATCACCATGGCCCCATGTCACCTAAACACATATTTAGATCTATTCCTATTCAGCAAAGCATTTAAACCTGTGCTTAAGTCCCATTGGGACTAGACTCGACCCATGAAGTTAAGTCTTTGCAGAATCAAGGCCTTAGCTCTGTGTTCTTCAGCATCCAGCATTTAACAACAAATATATTGAAATACCATACAATAAAGCAATCCAAAGACCTCAGAGACCCACCACTAGCCAAGCATCTTTATATTTAGCTATACATCTTCCTATTCAAAAATAAATCCTGAGTTTGAGAAGGAGCAGTAGAACAGTCCATCTCATCTATGTCTCAGTCTCTACTTACTTTCAATGTGCCTATCAACCTGGTATATGAACTCAATATTACTACAGATCTGCTGCCACATCCAGCCTTACACAGGAACAAGAGGGGGATTATATAGTCTCATTTGCCTCTACTGTCTTGTATTTTAGATTGTAAACTCTTTGGGGGATGGGCTGTCATTTAATATTTAATACAACCCCTATGCACAGTGGGGTCCAACCTTGCTGAACTTTAGGCACCACCGCTCAGTACATGTGAAATTGTAATATTCTGCCACTTGCACATTTCCAATTCACTTTGCAAAACTCTGACAAGCACGAGATCCCAATGAAAACTGCAGCAACAAACATTACATGGGGAGGTAACCCAGCCTTCAACATTGTGGGAGCAAATTCCTGTTAATTTGAAATTTTCAAAAGCACCTAAGTGACTTAGTGCCACTTAATGCATACTGCTCTAGGTGTCATTTTCAAGAGACGGACTCCTGCGGCGCAGATCCTCAAGGGCATTAAGGCACCTAAGTCCTCTGGGCCTCAGGCAGCTCAGTGTCATTGAAAGTCAATGGCACACAGGCACCTAAATCACCTTTGAAAATGTCACCCCGAGCTGAGAAAGAACTAGGGATGCGGGAATGCCAATTTAGCAGCGATCCAAAATTGCAAAACGGCTGAAAGTAAAATACTGTGATCCAAAATACAAATGAAAATGCACACCAGAGACTGCAATATTCCTACCAACCTCCACCATTCAAATAATTCATAACTCCAAAGTTGATGAATAATAATAAAAGAATGAAACTACAAATAATAACAACCAGCCAAACACTGCTGCAACCGCAAGGCAATCCAGCAACTTAGGCTCTGATCCTACAAACCTTTACACACATGCTTTAACTCCACTCCTATCTGCATCTTCACTGAGTTCAATAGGGTTGTTCATCCAGTGATTAATTTGTGCCAGAGCCTGCCAGGGCTAAGCCCCGGCACCTCTAGGTAGGGTGACCAGATGTCCTGATTTTATAGGGACAGTCCCGATTTTGGGGTCTTTTTCTTATATAGGCACCTATGACCCCCCACCCTGTCCCAATTTTTCACATTTGCTGTCTGGTCACCCTACCTCTAGGCTTAGCAGTTCATAGTGCCGGCACCTCTGCTTGCTGCATCAGTTATGAATGTAAAAAAATTCTTTGAGCCCCAATACCTTTTTCATTACAAATTAAGCATTATACTAATCATAGTAAAGTTAAGCATGGGTGTATTTGCAGGATCTGGGCTCTATTATTGTGCTTAACTTTACACACTGTGAGTTGTCCTATTGAGTATTACAGCACCAGGTAGTGTGGCGTAGTGGCTAGAGCGCTGAACTGTGGGTGGGAAATTTGGATTTTATTCTGGGTTGTGCCAGGTGGCCAGTCACTTACCCTCATTTCCCCCCTCTGCAAAGTGAGGGAAATGATACGGCACCTTTAGGTCTACTGATGAATAGGACTAGATAACAACTAAAGTATTATTACCCACAATGCCTATAGCGAAGCACTGTGCAAGTCTTTGCAGGATCCAGGCTTTAGCTACTAAAAATACTTCCCCAAAAAGTGCGAAATGTACGGTGAAATTCAAACAAACCAGAATTCTGCCCCCTCGAAAAAAAATGACAAACACTAAAAACTGTCGAGTTTCTAATCCCACCGCCACCCTCAGTTACAAAACTGGAGCAAACAACAAATACAAGGGGGGGGGAACCTGTCCCATGGACGGTGACCAAACTCCCCCGAAAAACTGTGGGTAACCCCCCCCCCAAACTCATAGTGCAAAGTTTAGGGCTACTGAAGAAATGCAATTTTTTTTAAAGAAGTGCAATAGTGAAACGTGCACAATTGTCTGTCTTGGGCCACAACTCTCCTCTGGGTCCCTCCAGAGCCCAGGGACGCATCTAGGCTGCGTTTATGTCACGTGCAGTTTGTCTCCCTTGTGCAACACCCCCAGTCCTACTGGCTCGCCTGGGCCCCTTTCTGATCAGGCAGTGAAGTAGCCACCCCTGCAGAGCGCATAGGTTTCTATGGGTGGCCGGGGTCCTTGCGTCCTAGCACCCACGCCTGCGAGGAGGAGGGTCGGGGGTCCCCCGTGAGCGCGCGGGAAGGGGACTCTGGGGCGTGGTAATTTTGGGGGCGCCTCTGTCCGTCCCTGTGGTGGGGGGGGTGTGAAGGCCCCTCAGGCGGCGCGGCGGGCAGCCCCGGAGCTGGGGCCTGCTGCTGTGCGGAGGCTGCGGCGGCTGCTGCCGGCGGGTCCCGGCCGGGGAAGGAGCCGCGTCCCCCGCCGGCAGGTGAGCGACAGGGGGAGGGGAGTCCCCCGCCCCCCCCACGGCTCCTCGCCCCCCCCTGCGTCCCCCCCAGGGCTCCTCTGCCCCCCTCAGCACACCCCTCACCCCCCCGCTGGGTCCCCTGCCCCCCCACTCCCTCCAACCCCCTGTCTGAGTCCCCTGCCCCCCCACTTCCCCAACACCCCCCGCTGGGTCCCCTGCCCCCCCACTTCCCCAACACCCCCCGCTGGGTCCCCTGGGTCCCCCCCACTTCCCCAACACCCCCCGCTGGGTCCCCTGGGTCCCCCCCACTTCCCCAACACCCCCCGCTGGGTCCCCTGCCCCCCCACTTCCCCAACACCCCCCGCTGGGTCCCCTGCCCCCCCACTTCCCCAACACCCCCCGCTGGGTCCCCTGCCCCCCCACTTCCCCAACACCCCCCGCTGGGTCCCCTGCCCCCCCACTTCCCCAACACCCCCCGCTGGGTCCCCTGCCCCCCCACTTCCCCAACACCCCCCGCTGGGTCCCCTGCCCCCCCACTTCCCCAACACCCCCCGCTGGGTCCCCTGCCCCCCCACTCCCTCCAACCCCCCGCTGGGTCCCCTGCCCCCCCACTTCCCCAACACCCCCCGCTGGGTCCCCTGCCCCCCCACTTCCCCAACACCCCCCGCTGGGTCCCCTGCCCCCCCACTTCCCCAACACCCCCCGCTGGGTCCCCTGGGTCCCCCCCACTTCCCCAACACCCCCCGCTGGGTCCCCTGGGTCCCCCCCACTTCCCCAACACCCCCCGCTGGGTCCCCTGCCCCCCCACTTCCCCAACACCCCCCGCTGGGTCCCCTGCCCCCCCACTTCCCCAACACCCCCCGCTGGGTCCCCTGCCCCCCCACTTCCCCAACACCCCCCCTGCTGGGTCCCCTGCCCCCCCCACTTCCCCAACACCTCCCCTGCTGGTCCCCTGCCCCCCCCACTTCCCCAACACCTCCCCTGCTGGTCCCCTGCCCCCCCCCCACTGCCCCAACCCCCTGTCTGGCTCCCCTGCCCCCCCCACACTTCCCCCAACCCCCTCTCTGGCTCTCCTCCCCCTTTCTCCCTCCAGTTCCCCCTCATTCCCTTTCCAGACTCCTCTTGCCTCCCCCTGCCCCCACCCAGCAGGGTCCCCCCTCCTTCCCCAGCTTCTCCTCACCCCCTCCAGCCTGCTCACCCCCTCACACTCGGTGTCCCCTTCCCCCATTCCGTGTCCCCTCCAGTTCTAGCCCCTTCTCCAGCCTACCCCCCCCCACCAACCATGCCCCTCCATCCCTCTTAGAGCCCCTCATCATCCCCCGATCCCCTCTCCTTGAGTCCCCCTTCTAGGTCCTCCATCTTCCCCCTGCCCAGTGGGGCCCATTTCATTGGGATTACGCCCTCCTTCTCCCCCCCCCGCCACTTTGTGTCCGTGTCTCCCTGAGGACCCCTTATGCATCTTTGCCTCCAAGGTTGCTGCCACCCTTGAAGTCTCTGTGCTGTCCCACCCCCAGCTGCTCTCTGTCCCCAACTCTGGCATGGCCCCCACTTCATGTGGTTACCCCCCTTCTTCCCACTCAGTGAACTGGCTTGTAATTCTTTATGGTGGCATAGCTGGTGCTAAGCCACTGACGGTAAGAGGCCAGGGCAAAAAGAAATTCCCCAAAGCTGAGACTGGAGACAGAATTGTTCTGGTGTCTCTTTAATTTCCTTCCAGTTGCTGGGAGGGGGAGGCTGTGGTGATTCTTGTGTTGGCATTTCTAGCTATTGCTTTGAATAAATTCTGCCCCCAGACCTCTGAACTCCAGAAGAGCTTGTTCTCTGTGATGTGGTTAGCCCTGCCTTTTTCTGATGTGATTTGTAACCAGTCTCTTGCTGCAGCAGCTAAATTTCACCTTCTTTTGAAAAAGAGAAAGCTTAAAGGAGCCTTAATTGTCTCTTATAAAGGTGGGGAGGAGGGATTCTGTCCTGGGAGTACTGGGGGATGGACAAAGCAGGTTTTCCAGGGGCCATAGTT
Source organism: Malaclemys terrapin pileata (assembly GCF_027887155.1). NCBI lineage: Eukaryota > Metazoa > Chordata > Testudines > Emydidae > Malaclemys > Malaclemys terrapin. Next base: position 8,500,993 of record NC_071525.1, read on the forward strand.
TCAACTGGGCTGCAGATTTACAAGTGCTGGTATTTATTATTCAAACAGCAATGGATTATTATCGAATGCAGCCAAGCAGCAACCAGGGCTTGTTTGGTCTATTTCAGTTACAAGGGAATCTCTTTATGCCTGAGTAGCATCTTTTTTTCTCTCCTCCTTCAAACAGCTGATTAGAATCATCTCTGGGAATCCACTTGAGTCTGCATTGCCAAAGATGAATAGCTCGATCATATTTATGTGTGTGCATTCGAGGAGGGAGAAGCTGCCGTGTTGGATACGATTGCACCAGGTACGCCACAGACTGATGGGTTGTTGTTTCATAATTCGTTATCCCCAAGCAATCAGACCTTCTGTTTTAAACGCTTCATAATCTCTGAGAAATAGTGTGTGTGTGTGTGTGTGTGTGTGTGAGAAACAGATGGTGGTGCTGGTGAAAGATGCTGGATTGATTTGGTGCACAGAGACCAAAGTCCTGTGAATATCCCTGTAACCAGGTACAGTATGGACAATGGCAATACAAGCATCTCCTACACTTTGCTTCAATCCTGATTTCAACATTAACCATTATAATGACTTGTCAGTCCTGTATTCCAGTCAGTCATTGACTTCTCTGCTGCAAATCCTTGTAGTACTGGGTCTTTTGATATGATGATTGTTTTTTAGGAACTGGACTGAGACCCCCCCAGCTCATTCTGTCAGCCCTCAGATAACATCTCTCAGTCGTTAATGACCAGGGCTGAATTTGAACAGCTTAGATGTGGAGGGCTTTGTAGCCCAGTGCCATTCCACTGAGCCATCTTGTCCTTCCTGCGCTTTCTTTCAACTACTTAAGGATTTTAAAAATGATTTGATATACTAGGCAAGTGGCCTTCTGAGAGGCAATTTTTATTAACATTAGATTTTCACGGTAGACAGTATACCAGCAGACCTGATATCACCTGATTTCCTCTGTTCATTCCCTCTGGGGCACCTGGCATTGGTCACTGTCAGAAGACAGGATACAGGGTTAGATGGACCTTTGGTCTAACCCAGTATAGCCATTTTTATGTTCTTCTGATCTGTTCCTACAGAAGATGCTCCAAGTTGATAGTTCTGTTGGCTTTACAGTCGAATAGTCAATATGTATTGCCCTATCCATTCATTCATCATCTGGTATCTAGACACAGGTAATGCTTTGCACTCTCATAGCATCTTCTGTCTGAGGATCTCAAAGTTCTACACACAGTAAAACTTGAGGAACAGCTGGGTGAAATAATTTTGCTGAAGTCACAGAGCAAGTCAGTTGCAGAATTGGGAACAGGACCTGGGAGTCCTTACTCCCAGTCCCTTCTCAGGTCATTCTGCTCTTTTGTCTTAACGGTCTTCTTAATGTCTAGGAAAGCTGAGAGATTTCACCTACTCTGGCTTTATGAGCTGGGCAATATGCTATTTTTATATTGTTAACTGTGTTCCACATCTAGTAACGATAATTGAAGCCTGTGTGGATCCAGCTGCAGGATCAGGGCCTAAGACTTCAGCTTCCCCTTGGTGGAGATAGAAAACTCCAGTAATAAGACTGATTTCTCTTCTGGAAATCTGACTGTAACTTTAGTAGAAACTCCAGTCCTGTGGTCCTTAGATTGCTGCTAAACTTGGGTCTCCATGTTTGGAACAGCTAAAGATGAGCCACTCCTGTCAGAGGCATTATAACAATCAGAGCAGGAGACGGGGAGCTTGGTCTACTGGGTTCTCTTCCCAGCTCTTGGGCTAACTCTGGGCAAGTCACTTCACCTCTTAATTCCAATATTGATAACTCAGCATATTCTTGTTAAAATAGTAAAAAAAAAAAAAAAAAAACACATGCAAGAGCTTTGGAAGGAATATAAAGCGCAAGCTTCAGGCCATAAACAATCTTCTAATTGTTGGGGGGCTAGGAGGAAACTCCTTTGGGGCAGCGTTCCCTCTAATTTTTCCCACCAATGTGCGGAATGAATTTTGTTATGTGCACCAATATGGAGGTGATGTGTGACACCTCATCTTCATATTGGTGCAAAATTCATGTGGTAGGGGTGGGGGCTCAGGGCCGGGGAAGAGGATTGGGGTGCAGAGGTGTGAGGGCTCCGACTGGGAGTGCGGGCTCTGGGGTGGGGCCGGGGCAGAGGGGGTTGGGATGCAGGAGGGTGCTCCGGGGCTATGGCGGGAAGAGAGGACTCCCCCCAGTTCTCCCCCCGCAGCAACTCCGGGGCTGAAGCCGCAGGACAGGTGTCCCTCCCTTGGGAGGTCTGGGCTGGGGCTTTGTTCGGGCCGGGGAAGCGGTGTGGTGGCAGGGCCGGGCCAGGGTGCCCTGGTTGCGGCTGGGTCAGGGCCAGGCCGGGCACGTCCCGGCCGCGGCAAGTCCCTGGGCAGGTTCCCTGAGTGCCTGTGTGGCGCTAAGAAGGCTGCCGTGCAGCCGTGCAACTCACAGGAAACTTAGCCCATAACTGCCCGCTGCAGGGTTTCTTCCTCTGCAACGTTTGGTACTGATCATTGCTGGAGACAGGCTGCTGCTCTAGATAGGAATTGCCAGACCAGATTACACCACTGTACCGTAGGGCTTGTCTACACTTGAAAAGCTACAGCTGCAGTGTAGACACTATCTATGGTGACGGGAGGGGTTCTCCAGTCAGTGTAGGTAATCCACCTCCCCGAGAGGTGGTATTCTTCCACTGACGTAGCACAGTGTACACTAGAGTTATTAGTGACGTTGCTCAGGGCTGTGCATTTTTCTCACCTCATAGCAACATAGCTGGGTCGACCTAACTTTGTGTAGAGCAGGCTTTGATCTATCCCTGTTAAAAAGAGGTTGGTGATTAATGTTTGCAAATACTTGGAGATGAAAGAGCTAGAGAAGAGCCAATTATTGTTGAAGTGTTTTTGAGAGTAGCAAGTTGATTGAGTTGCTGCTGCAGTTAAATGTGTTCATGGTGGGTCTCAGACTCTGCCTTTTGAGATGATCTGACTTGTTCATAATTTTGCTTAGTCTGGATGTTAAGGTCCCATTTCCAAAGGAGTTGTGCCCCTGCAGCTGTCATTGACCACTGTGAGAGCTGGGGTAGCACAGTACCTCTGAAAATCAGACCACAACATTTTTTATTATGGAAAAATTAATTTTAAAAATAAGTCACTGGATTTACTTATTTTCCATCGCAAGTTATAACTGATGGAGAGGGAATGAAGGAAGGATGGTTTTATGGTACAGACCTGCGAGTCAGGAGATGTGCCTTCCTTTGTGATCTTGGCCAGGTTGCCTCTGTTTCTCCACCCCAGCATGAGATCCTTTCTTCAGAGTGGGGTAGGGAAGCTTAATGAATAAAGGGCTCCAATCCTCTGACAAGTGCTACGGAAGGAGAAAGCAGTAGTAGTTTGCTATTAACAGAGATTTTGGATGCAGAGTTTTTTGTGCAAGGAGTTTGCTGCTAGTCTTTATCCCTCATGTGATTGTGGAGCAGTGATTTATTAGAAGTCATTTCTATCATGTCTTTGATATCATTTGTCATTGTTCCATGCTGCATATCCTGCAGAGTAGATCTGTTTTAATCCAAATTTAGGAGTAACGCCTCGCCCTGGTTGCATGGGCCCCAGACTTGTTACTATTTAAGTAATGCAAAGTTGGCCGAATCAAATCCAGCATAAAATGAAACCTTGCAAAACTGTGAAGAGATGTCAAGCGCTTATAACCCGAGCATTTTTATGAGTCAGACTGTAGCAGAAACTTCAGCCCACTTGTCAAACTATTTGGAGCTCTGTCCTGATCTGAGGTTCACATAATGCATTATTAGTGCAAACTTGCAAAACCAGCCACTGTGCTTGTGCTGAAATGGATTTTATGAGGTACTTGGTGCTGAGTATCTAAGTGGGATCAAGCCACTGGTGAAGTGTCTCTTTAGCTGATACTCTGTCTGGCTCCTACAATAGAGCATAAAACCCCTGCACAATTATTGATTGAGAAAAGGAGCTACTGGGCAGGTGCATTAGAGTTTTGGTGTATTGCTTTGATGCATGTGTGGGGTGACCCTATTGATTCAGTGGGGAAAAAGCTGGATTAATTTTACATGGTGTCCACAGATCTATCAACTACAAGTTTCCTTTGACCTTGATGTGGCAGACCACAAAGGCTCAGAAAGACACATCGACTACGATTCTTATATTAAGGAGTCCCTGAGTACTCATTGACAGTCCATCCTTTCCTTTTCCTGTCCTATGTTTTTACATTGTACTCCCTGGAGTGCAGGCTAGTGGGACTCAGGACTCCTGGGTGCCGTTATTGGCTCTACCTGTCTCTCATGGGCACATTCCGTGGTTCTTAGTACCACAAAAACTGTGCTGCACTGTGAATGCTTTCGTTGGGTATTGTGGGAGAATCTGTCCTTCTTTTCTGGGGATTTATAGAGGAAAGGAACAAACCTGGGAATTCACACAATGCAGCTAGTTCCAGGTAGCCATGCTTCTCATTTCAGCATCTAGCCTGGACCTTACAAGTGTCATAGCATGGGTCACACTCTGGGTTGGACCCCATATTGTAACACCAGTTGGGATGCAGGTCAGATTCAGAAACGAGGAGGTGACTGCCTGGAACCTACTGGCCAAAGAATTGATAAATTAAGCCTGTACTTAAGTGCTTTGCTGGATCAGGGCCAGAGGCAGGTTCAAGACTCTAATACTAGCCTCCTCTCCCCATTCACACTATCACCGTTGGTGTGGAAACCCTTTCGTCTGTGCATCTCCTGGCCCCCAGAATAGCCTCCCTTCATCTCTCCGCCTCGCTGACTTCCCATCTCACACAAAATCTCAACTGAAAAACATCACCTCTCCTTCTTGTGCCTCTTAATCTTGCTCTTCCTCTGCTATTTATTATTTAAATTTATTCTTCGGCTTGCAAGGGTTAGATTTTTATCGGTACGTGTTGATTTCATCGGACGCACCGAAACTGATGGAAAGAACATTTCCATCCATGATGATAGAGATTGACAGCTAGGCAGAGTAGGTAAAATGCTGCTTGAGGAGTTTGATTTAAGGCTATTCACTTTGTATTATTTGATGTGTGATTTTGTGTTTTAACAATTATAAAGCTGTGACTTTCTGAATCTCAGCATCTACTCTTCTTAATGGTCTGACCATCCATAATTTCCCACAACTGTGAACATTTAAATGAATGAAAATTGGGGGGAAATGCTTAAAACTCAGTTTTGTGAAATTTTGAAAATTTAAATTGATAAAAGTGGGGGAAAAAATTCTTAATAAATATCAGTATTATCCTTTGAAATTATGAAAGGATAAAAATGGAATTCTGCCAAATCTACATTTTTTGTGAGTACAGTTTGTGAGGAAAAACAGCACAGAAGATGTTTTGTTGTAGAACAGGGTGCAGCCTTAAGGGCAGAGTCTGTCCCTTGAGCATGTCTGGCTTTTGAATGGATGAGACATGTATATCGTGTTCAGGTTTAATCCAGTTCAGCCAGGTGTGAAAATGGATGGCAATCCATCTGTGTTGATGCCGAGAGAAGAATTTTTCTCCTATTAAAGGAATTTCTTACTAGAACGAGAAAGATGCATTCTCAGATAGGAATAATTTATAATAGTCTTTGTTTAAATGCTGCTTATAGCATTCTGCTACAGCCTCCCTATGTGAGCTTGGGCTAGTTGCTTCCCTCTGTGCCTCAGTTTCCCACCTTTTAAAGTAAGAATAGCATCTTCAGGGGAAGTTCCAAGGATTAATATTTGTAAAGCACTTTCCGATCCACAGAAAAGTGCAGTGGCAATGCAGAGAGTTGATATAGTGTAGGTAGAATTGAAAATGAAGTCTTGATTCAGTGTTCACTGAAATTGCTTTATTCCCCCCCTTCCCTGTCCCGATTAGTGTGTTCTGAAAAATATCTGGAGCTGGAATGAGATGCAATAAATCATGAATGCTGAGGAAAACAAAAAGCAACACTGTGTAATAGAGACCAGATGTCTTATTGACTCTCCATCCAGTATTCCTGTTTCCTTGCCAGTTGTAATGCTACAGTGCTAATAGTCTTTATTCAAGGCAGGCAGGACTGGGACATTTTAAAAAAAATGTGATCAATCTGTCCCAGGTCTCCCTAAGATCTTACAAGGAATCACAAAAAAACAATGCACTTCAAGGGCTTTGTTAACATTTCACTGCTTCGTGTATGAAATTCTATATTAATTGGGCGCTTTCCTTTCTTTTGTGTTAAATCGCTGACTTCTGTGGAGTTCCACCGGGTGGAAATCGTGGGTGAAGTAGGAACCACAAGAATTCAGTTCAGGTTGCTTTCTAGATTATATTGCTTCATTGTGTGTAGCGAGCTGATGGGTTTGTTATCCTAATGAGCACAGTGATTTAGAATGGGGGAGCTACGCTGAGGTCTCAAAGCTGCAAACTGAGCTAAATAGCACATTGTAATATGTTTAACCAACTGTTGAGAACCACAGAAAAATATAGAGGAGGATGAAGGCAGACAATGCATGCATTCCCTAGTTGGGATGTTATGGAGCATTTAGAGAGGGAGATACTTCTTTGGCTTTCTCCAAACTGTCCCAATTACAGACGAATCACTGACTAAAGCAGGTGCAAGATGGTTGATCTAGATTGTGTCCGGGAGATACAGAAAGAAGTTAGACAATCCTGGCTTTAAACTTTAGTTCTAAGAACGAAAGAAATGCCCTGCACTGGTTCCAGTGCTAGAACTGCCCTGGGGAGGGGACCCAGTAGGCCTGTGTGTTGAATTTGGCTCTTAGTTCTCTAATCCAAGCTGAACCCTAGGGTGACCAGACAGCAAGTGTTGAAAATCAGGATGAGAGTGGGGGGTAATAGGAGCCTATATAAGAAAAAGACCCCAAAATTGGGACTGTTCCTATAAAATCAGGACATCTGGTCACCCTACTGAACCCACTGAGCGGTTGCAAGTCTCTTGCCATCTTTCTCCTTTTGTTGCTGATTTAGCACCGCTTATAAGCAGCGCCTTTTGTTGCGTTGTTCCTGAGCAAGCATTGCTTCCCAAAGAGAAGGCTTTTGGGCTGTGGGGGGGTGATAAAGGATTTGGGGAATTTTTCTGGGCTTTGCAGTTGCTGCATTTCGAGATTTACACAGTGATGGAAGCCACCATGTGCCTTGATGGGAATCTAGATGGCATGTATAAAGCTGTTCTAGATGACACACTGGGTGCAGTAGCCCAAGTCATGGAAGCTTTAAGGGGGTTTTACAGCTCAGCATTTCAGTGTGATCGTTTTCTTGTCTCTAATGATTCTGGAACATGACATAGGTGTTCTGGGCCGTTCGAATAAATTAAAGAGAAAAATCTTAAACATTTCTATTTCTAATAGGATCCACTGAGCATGCACACCTTTATGACCCTTTAACCAGGGACCATCTTATGGTTTTGGGAAGAAGGTGCTGCTCAGAGGGTGTAGAAATCAGACCATGGAGTTGCTTCCTTATCTGGACCTGTTGCTAGATGGTGTATTTTACTCCCTTCCAGATCTTCGTTTGGCTGATGTGTTGCAAAGCTAGTACAGAATAATACCTCTTACTCTGCTATGCCTAATACTGGCCCTTGCTATTTTATTTGTAGTACAGCAACCCTCCATTGCGCTAGATACTGTATGTACATGTAGTAAGGGACTATACCTGTTCTGGAGTGCAGAATAGACAAGACAGCTTTTTGGGCATTAGGGGGAGTGAGATGGAGGGGGACTGAAACACAGGGAGATGAAGTGATTGGCTCAGGGTCACACACAGCTGGGAACTGAGCTTAGATCTTCTGAGTCTCAGTCCAATGTCTTAACCGCATGGCCAGGCTTCCTTCCTAGCTTTCATATACTTAAGTTTAAAATAAGCTTGTGGGAAAGCAGTTGTTTAATTGGATCCCTGTAGTATTTTTCCTCTACAACCTAACAAGAAACTTGTCAAAAGCATTTCTCTGCATCAAAAAAAAACAAAAAACAAACCCAACCAAACAAAAAAAAACAGAGTGTCTGGGACTATAAAAGCCCTCTGTGATTGTATGTTAGATTGTTATATTAGTCAGGGATGACTGGTTAGCATGGTATAAAAGGTACTTTTGCACTCGGCATGTGGGGTTGGGCTTTAACAAATGCCACCGCTGATTTTTTTATTAGTCGGTGTTTGTCATCCCAGTTGGCTTGATGTTAACATTTTAAGGATTCCAGCTTGCAGAGATCCCTTGGAATGGCTTCCCCCTGTTGTAGGCAAACTACAATACCTGCTTTTGTGCTACAGTCATAGTCCTTTGTTGAAATATAGAGGAAGAGCTTTCCCTTGTCCATGTATTGGTAGTGTTGAGTTTTCATTGGGCAAAGCAGAGCTAATTAAGGAGGGAAAATAACTTTCTTGAGTTTTCTGGATGGTTAGGATCTAATTACCACAAGCATTCAAAGCATGTGTGGTAGGCACCAAAGGAAATGGCGCACACACAGGAAAAGTAACTTACAAATGCTGTGTATGTTACTTCTGTTCAGAAGGGGTGAAAGATGCAGTTACATCGCTTCAAATGGCTAGAAAGATTGATATGACCTTGCTGAGATTCGGTCAAACTTCATTTACCCAGAAGTTAGAACTAAAGCAGTTCTTCTGTTAAAAGAAGAGAAAATCTTCATTTTACAGAAATAGATAAGTTAATGGCTAAGCATTTTTCAGGTATTTAAAAGGGTGTCATAAGGAGGAGGGAGAAAACTTGTTCACCTTAGCCTCTAAGGATAGAACAAGAAGCAGTGGGTTTAAACCACAGCAAGGGAGCTCTAAGTTGGACATTAGGAAAAAGTTCCTAACTGTCAGGGTGGTTAAACACTGGAATAAATTGCCTAGGGAGGTTGTGGAATCTCAATCTCTGGAGATATTTAAGAGTTGGTTAGATAAATGTCTATCAGGGATGGTCTAGACAGTATTTGGTCCTGCCATTCGGGCAGGGGACTGGACTCAATGACCTCTCGAGGTCCCTTCCAGTCCTAGAATCTATGAATCCCTATATTACTTGTATTCAATTCCAGTATTTGAAAAGAAACTCTGGGATATTTTTGCCGATGAATTCATCCCTCCTCTCTCATCATGGCAAGCCAAGGACAATAAGAGGGGAATGTAATTATTAGAACTTTACCTAAGTGAGAAAGAGGATGGTCCAGTGGTTAGGGTACTAGCCTAGGCCTTGGAGACCTGCATTCAAGTCCCTGCTCTGCCCCAGACTTCCTCTATGACTTTGAGGAGTCACTTAGCTTCTCTGTACCTCAGTTCCTTATCTGTAAAATGAGAAGACTAGTTCTTTCCTACCTTGCGGGTGTTGAGGATAAATGCAGACTGTGAGGCTGAACTCGGATACAAGGGGACTTAATAAGTACCTTAGATAGAAAATCTTCCCATCAGCCGTGGGGTGTGAGTAGATATTCCCATTACACAGATGGGGGAAATGGAGGTACAGAAAGTTGAAAGGATTCTCCCAATGCTAAGGGCGCAGCACTGGATCTAGTTTTAATTCCTTAGACGGGGGAAAATCCAGACCGCTATACTCTTTTGAACAGACCCCAACATCTTTGTATTTACTTACTATTATCATTATAGTTTTTTGTTTTTGTTTTCATTATTTTCTCTGGAGTTTGGACCTTGACTATATCTTGACCAAGAAATTTGGGCCTTGACACACAATAGACTACCTCTGCCTTAGATGTTAAGCTTCGGTTGGACAGTTACAGTAAACAATCTGCCTTACGAAAACTAACTTAAGGCCCTCTCCTTAATTTGTTTCAGGATTATCTTCTGAATCTACAAAGAGCAATGGCTTTTTTCTTAAAGGTGGGTGGGGAAGAAGAAGAATAGATCTTCTGACAGCATGTGGATGTAACCATGTGATGAGTTGCGCTCAAGTGATTTATGTCATGGATTAGCAGATAAACATGGTATTCAAAAACAAATAAACCAAGTAATTAAATTAGCAGGAAAGTCTCTTGTCCTAGGCCCTGTGCCCTGCCAGTAAGGATTTTGCAGGCTGTAAGTATGGAGACCGGGGTCAGATTGGGAATGGAGAAGCTGAAAACTGTTCAGTGAACTCTTTCCACAGCAAATAATTCTACTGGGTTTGGATGTGACTGTGAGGGGGCAGGAAATAGGTATCCTACCAAAATACTTATGCATTTGAAGAAGGTGGTGTTACTATATGGTGATTGATTGCTATCTTCTTGTACAGTATAAGCAAGGAAAGGAAAGTGGTCAGAACTGCAATAACAAACATTTATTGAAAGGAATGTCTGTTTTAAAAAAAATATATTTCCTCTTGGCACTGGGTTTCTTTATTTCTGGTTGACTGTAGTAGGATACATTGTTGCAGTTATGATTGAGATGACAAAAGTAGGAAGTGTTTCCAACTCTTAGTTTTAGCTTTATTTAAAAAAAAAAAAAGTAATATTAAAAATGAGTGAATTGTAGGGGGCGGGGCATAGCCCAGGCATCTGAATATGGGGCTTGGAGCAGGAATTCTTGTTCTAATTGTAGTTCTTGCAAATCATTTAGTCTCAATTTCTCAGTGTAATACAGGGATAACACTTACCTACCTCCCAGGAGTGTCAGGCGACTTAACGTTCAAAGTGCTAGGTAAGCGCTAAGCATTAATCTGTCACAAGGGGAAATTAACATGATAAAAGCTGAGCGGGGAGGGATTTATTACGTTCTAGTTATGAACAAAGCGCATTGGATACACCCAGCTGGGCGTATAAAGCCATAATCCCATTAATGGCTACGTAACCTTGCAAAATTCCTTTAGTGTGAGGTATAAAGAGTTTCCTGGTTATTTTCTTTTGCTTTTTGCAAATCAAGGCTGTGCAGAAATGGCCTTGAGAAGTAGTCTAAAGGCCAAATGTGATCTACTTCAAGATAAGCCTCATTGCTGTAAATTGTACATATACTAGAGGTTTTCCCTATTGTAGTTGCACCAATGGGCGTGCCATCCCTATGCAGACAAGACCCTAGTCAAAAAATGTTCACACCAGATTGTCTCAACTCTAAATATCTTCTGAGGTACATCCCAAAAAGAGTGCACCACATGCACCTAGCAGGCTCGGCAGCAGGTTAATGGGCAGATGCGCTCTCTCCCCTTCCCAGAATGGTGCCATTGACTACCTTTCACGTTGCTTTCATTTCAGCTTTGAAGCGTGCAGACCTGCCACTGCTATGGGTGACGCTATTGTAGACGCAGCCCCTGGGACAGCGGTGGATCAGTTATCCGGCCCAGTGCTGCAAGGAAATGGAGGGACTCCTCTCAGCGTCATCAGAGAAGGCGTTGGGGAGTTGGCGGTTATCGACCCTGAGGTGGCGAAGAAAGCCTGTGAAGAGGTCCTGGAGAAGGTCAAGCTGATGCATGGGGTCTCCTCAGACAGTGTGGCTAAATCAGATGATGGCAATGAAACGGAGAGTGCTCCACGGACCAACCTGGAACTAGTCAATGGAGACGTCAGAGATGGCTGTGAAATCAAATGCTTGGATGACCCACCTGGCACGCCTTCCAGGATCCGGGAGGAGGACGAGACCATAGCCAACACAGTGAAAAGCGCCCGGAGGCGGCAGAAGAACAACTCGGCTAAGCAGTCCTGGCTGCTCCGGCTCTTTGAATCCAAACTCTTTGATATCTCCATGGCCATTTCATACTTGTACAATTCGAAAGAGCCGGGAGTACAAGCTTATATTGGAAATAGGTTGTTTTGCTTTAGGAATGAGGAGGTGGACTTCTACCTGCCACAGCTTCTAAACATGTACATCCATATGGATGAAGATGTTGGCGATGCTATCAAACCCTACATTGTACACCGCTGTCGGCAAAGCATCAACTTTTCCCTCCAGTGTGCCCTGCTCCTGGGTGCCTACTCCTCGGACATGCACATCTCAACTCAGCGACACTCCCGTGGGACCAAGCTGCGGAAGCTCATTCTTTCTGATGAGTTGAAGCCAGCTCACAAAAAGAGGGAGCTGCCGTCTCTGAGCCCGGCGGCTGACATGGGGTTGTCACCTTCCAAAAGGACTCACCAGAGGTCCAAGTCAGACGCCACAGCTAGCATCAGCCTGAGCAGCAATTTGAAACGGACCGCCAGCAATCCCAAAGTTGAGAGCGAGGATGAGGTAATGTTGGAGTCTCTTTAAAATGCAACCTCTCTGTGAAGGGTGTGTCCACAACAGTATATGTGCAATTGAGCCTCATCTCATAACTCTTCCTCTGCTAGAGATTTTTATATTAACCAGTGCAAATGGTATACATTTCATTTACTTTTTTTCCCCCAAGCAAAGTGGCATTATGTGCTGTAGCCATGGTTGGAAAACGTAGAACCCGTTCGTGCAGGAAATCTCTTCTGTAATAAAAGAAAATACTTTGCCCTTCTCTAATGCCTTTTCTCTGAGGGTCCTACAGGTGCCTTTACAAAGATAGGTAAGTATCGTTCCCCTGCTTTACTGATGGGGAAGCTAGGAAAGGAAGGATGACCTTATGGTTAAGGTAGTAGGCTGGGATTCAGGAGCTCTGGGTTCAGTTTCCAAGCCACAGATTTCCTGTAGGACCTTGGGCAAGTCATTTAATCTTCATCTTCATTTTGTTGTCTGTACAAAGGGAGACAACTGTTTCCTACCTTACAAGGGTTCTTGGAAAGATAAACTTCTTATTGTTTGAGGTGTTCCAATTCAACAAGAATGGGCCCATATAAGTAGGTAGTTAAGTACATAGTGATTTAGTGCTAGAGTTAAGAATAGGACCTAGGCTCCTATTCCCCAGCTCTGAGCCCTACCTGGCTCCTATTACAGGGAAGTCCCCTGTAAATTTATACAGGAATGCTTTGCGCTTGTTAGTTATAGCTACTGTAGCTGGCCTCGTGACCATTGTTCATATGAATGAGTCTCCCAATGATCAGTCTTTTCTCTGATAAATTGGTTAATCAATATGATCAGCATGTCTGTAAACTACAGCTGGAGGCTCATCTTGGGTTGCTCATTCCCTGAAGTTTTTGTTTTGAATTGGTGCATTCGGGCTTGCTGTTGGTGACCCTGAGCGCTCATCTTGGGAGGAACATTGGTATGAAATTGCAGCCTTGATGCAAAGCACAGAATGAATATGTCAAGCCTCTGCTGAACTTTCATTCCCTGTCTCTGTCATTTGCATCAAGGAAGGAGTTGCAGAGAGATTCAGAACAGAGGGGTTGTTAATATCCAAGATCGGTGGGAATGCACCTGTAGCTGAATGCATCAGGCAGGGGAAGGGAAGGCCCCCAATTTCAGCACAGAGTGGCTGCCCTTCATAGTCACCTCTGAGGAGGATTCCATCGAGGTATTCAAAAATAATCCTGTGCAAAACAAAACTGCCTGTGTGCAGATAAGCCCAGACAACTCCTCCAGGTCTAGTCCCATTCACTGTCCAAAATGAATGTCTGATGCAAATGCCTTTGCTTTTGAGAAGAGAGCCATGGCGTTTTTATATTGGCTGACTCTCTTGTTCCACAAATTGCCTATTGTAATCGGTCCTCCTTTTCCTCCCAGCCATAAAGCCGAGGAAACCCAAACTGTGTTATGCTGGAAGAGTTAGGCTATGTGCGAGGCTATGCCAATTTGCAGTGTCTTGTGTTAATGCAGTTTAATGCTAAACAGTATTGAATCAGGACTAAATCAAACTTGCATGCACATGTACATTTCCATGTCATACTTCTTCCAGACCTGAATGGCTCTCACAGGCCTTGTGACTGGCTGGGTGACACTGGTTATTTTTAAGTGTAGAGAAGTTATGCATGTAGACATGGATTTCATATAGCCTTTGCAACCATATTGTTGCCTCTCTGAGTGCTTTATCTGTTTGCCAGGTACTGCGTGTATTTCTGATGTTTTATTTTGAGCTACATTTCTTACAAAGGAATCTAGACTCCCCTACATCCATTTCACAGGTCTGGCAGATAGTCTTTCATAACAAAAGGATAAAGCTGTATCCTTGGTTTTTGAGGGAGGGAAAGGAGAAGAAAAATATGGTAATCTGAGCTTTATTACATTGCTTTCAAATGACCTTGATGTTTTCTCCCCATGTTCTTTTGGAAACCAAGGTAATGAGGAGTGCAAGTCTTCTGGGCGAAAGACCAGGGAGTTGAGGTGTAGAGTGCAGATCTGTGAGGTGTGCTCAACAAATTGGAGAGAAGCAATGCATCACTTCCTCTGTCTTAACTCAAGCAGTTGAAATACTCTCTTGGGGTAGTGAATCATCTAACCAGAAGGGATGATTAAACAGCTGGCAGAGAATTAGGCTTGTTACACCTATACATTACTCCACAGGTTCAAATCACAGCAGGGCTGACTCAGCCCTTGGTCTTTCCAAGACAGATGAAAATTTAATTCCATGCTTTCTCTGAATGTAGGTCTGTTTTTCAAAGTCTCCTCTGAATACTAGACAACCAAGTTCCTCTCTGCTCTGTCTAGACACTAAAGATCTTGTGATTGTTTCTGTAACAGCAGGGAGTTTAGCTGACATCCTTGGCTAATGATCCCCATCCCCTCTGTTATGCAGTCTGTTTTGTGAATGCCAGAGGGGGCCTTGTAATTCTTGTATGTATAGAACTTGTGAAAGTTTTTTTGTGAGCCTTCAAGAAAGAGGCTCCACAGAAACATGAAGTATTAATTATGTCAGCTGAACACAGCCCGGCCGATTAGTGGTTAAAAATGTCCTGTTTTCCCAACCCTGCGAACTCGAACTCGCATGTCATGAGCCAAGGGGACGGCACCATGTGGGCAGGGTAAGTGAATGTTTCATGTCCCTGACAGTTCACTGTTTGGTAGAAAACAGCTGGCTGACAGAAAGCAGGACACGTGGAGGTCTCCTTAGCTCACACTGGCTGCAGCTGCTCACATAATGGAAACTGAAGCTTTCATCTATAATTTATGTAAAGCTGCACTGAGAAGAGTTTCTCTTGGCAACGTTTAAAACCTATTTCAGTCCAGAGGCCACGCAAGCCTTTTAAATGGTGTATGGCAATGGAGGAGGCCTCCGCTATCCAGGCTCTTTAAAAACGTTCCCAGCTTTAGAACGTTCAAGAGGCTGGTTAAGATCCTCCGTTTTCTGTTTAAATTCCTAGAAACATTATTGTCTGGTGTTAAAACAGCCAAACTCCTATGAAAACAAACTCTCCTGCAGACTGTCAGATGGTTTTAAGAGGCAGCTATTTAATGTTAAGTAATTCTCAGTCACTCCATCTTTGCACTTGGAACAGTGTCAGCGTATGGGGCTAAGGTGTCTTTAAGCCCCCCCACCCCTCCTCTGTATTCTGGGGCCGTGCAGAGCCCTGCCCCATGGGTGCAAGTATGCTCTAACTTATGCTGCATTTTCCATGGCTCCTAGGAAGCTGAGAAAACTGTAGCGCAGTGCACTCCAACTAGCTCCTCAACATACACTAGGTGCAGGGTCCTTCTAGAGCCCTGTGCAGGGGGATCTTGGGGGGTGGGGGGCGGTTGTTTCCAGCCTCTTTGTGCCACTAGAATGGCATAGAGCATTAGCATAAATGAGTATTGGGCCCAGAGGCTCTAACTGCCCCAGTGAATTGCTGCTATTCTTAAGATTCTGTTAGGAGAATTTGACCAGTACTGAGTGCCTGCAAGCACTGACCCAGGTGGATGAGGAGCGGAGGCAGCAAAGTCTCCACCAATAACGTGTCACTCTCCACTTCAGCCCTTGCTGACTTCATTTAACTTGGTCATGAACCATAAGAAATATACTTTAATCACGCCCCATGAGAAAGTTTCTCTGCCTTTTTTCTGACTCCTCTACATTCTTTCTTTTTCGAGGTTGCAGAACGGGATTATGAAATGAAAACTTGTTTTGGGATTAACATTAAGAAGGATCATGACTGAGCTTTCCTTCAATTCTGATCTTATTGACGATGCCCTCATCCAAACATCTGGTCCTACACTGGCATCATCCTGTTGGGGACATTCATTAAATATTCAGATTTGCCTCGTTTTTAAACCTGTAAATACCTCAGATGTGACCAGGCCAGGGATAAAGTATTCAGTTTTCACCAATTGGCCTATACTATGATCAAAATCCTTCTGTAGCACTATAAACCTACACCTGGCTTTACAAACTTAAATGCAAGCATGTCATATATATATAAGACAAATTCAGGACAGCGGTTCAGGAGAGAACAGGTGTGGGGGATGGAATGGAGCGCCAGATTTTTGAGAAAAGTAAATCAGTCCGTTAGCTCTAATCAGGTCTAGGAGAATATTTAAACTAAAAACAATGGGAACTGACTAACTTCAGCACTAGCAAAAAGCCTGCAGGAAGAACTGAAACAGTGGGATAATTAATGATCTTGTGGTTTGAATAACGATGAATCTATAATTCAAAGATTATTATTGCCCAGCCATCCTTGTTTATGGACCCTTAAATGAGACGCACGTTCATACTGCTTCTGGTTTACTCAAGCCTCTGTCGGTACCTTCAGTTCTGGATTAAGCTCGTCCAGTTTAAAGCAGGCGTTAATACTTTTTTTATTTTAAATGCATTCCTTTTAGAACGTAATCAGGCGGGATGTTAGTACAATCCGATCAGTTGCCAAGCAATCTGGTGCCAGCATGCTTCACAGGTCTGGCTAGTGCGGGTTGAATGAGAGACTGGAGTAGAGAGCACTTCTGGAGCTCAGAGGCATGGTGCTACAACCCTGTTGGTAAACAAGTATGTAGGAATTAGCACAGTAACCCTAGAGATAAGGGTTACCTTGATTTTTATGGTGAGACAGTTGGGTTTCTTTACATCGCTGTAATAAATCACCATTTCCGCCTAGCTTTGGGATAGGAAAGCACTTCCTGTTCCTCATCTTAAGTCCAAGTCTCTGTCCCCTAATGGCTTCCTTACAGATGAATGCCATAGTATCTTGTGAGCATGTCAAATAGGGCTAGGGGGCCATGATGGAAAGCAGATGGGTTCTTTTACTCCCTGGAATATAAACCACATATCCTGTTAATTGTCAGTCATCAAGAAATCCTGTAACTAGATCTTTATTCCCGCTGTCTTCCCCTGCACTCCATTCCCTACCTCCCCCTCAAAAAAAAGATTTCAGAAGGTTTGGTTCTTGAAAATATTTGATTTTTATTAAAATATTCTTTCCACTAACATTGAACAATCATGCAAACGGTTTTGAGGTGTCTTCTAAACTAGAAGGTTGGGAATTTTCCAGCACTGTGACTTCCTCATGCCTCTTTGCCCTTTAACCAGAACTGTCTCTTCCTTGTGGGAAAGACCTGCTGGGCTGTAGTCCACGAAAGCTTATGCTCTAATAAATTTGTTAGTCTCTAAAGTGCCACAAGTCCTCCTGTTCTTTCTGCTTTCAAGTGTTCATTTAAATATACGTGCTTGTTTCACTTCGGGCCAGTTTGAGCTCTGGTGTAGTACGTGCAGCTCCTGTTGCAGTCAGTGACATTATGCCAGGGATGAATTTGGCCTTTCGTGTGCTGCTACCTGAGACTGTAGCATTTTATTACTGCATACAGGTCTTTCAGTTAAGATCTTCTTGTTCCAGTTGTCACGTCATGCTGTATAACCTCAGTACTAACCATACACGAGCTGCATTATTTCAAGTGCTCGTGCTTGTGTTTCTTTTTAATTCTTGCCAGGTGGTGCAGGCAAAACTGAACCTCATGACAAGTTTTAATGGTATATGTTTTATCCTGTATTTGTTTTCCTTCAACGAGTGTGTGGGCTTTTGTAGCAAAAAGCTGCAAGGCTGAATTGTCACTTTGAATCCTTCTGGCTCAGGGAACAGACTGAGTTGCTGTTGTCTTCTCCGTTCCTGGAATCTTTTCCTTGGCTTTCCCTATTAGGTATTTCTGATGCTTTCACCACCACGGGGACTCTAGGTTAGGGTGACCAGATGACAAGAACAAAATATCGGGACACATTGGGGGGGGGGGGCGCCGCTGAAGTGCAAAAAATAAAAAAAAAAAAAGCTGGAGTGCAAAATATTGGGACAAATGGCATCCCGACCATACATCGCTCAGGACGCTGGACAAACTACTAAATATCAGGACAGTTCCGATTTTATCGGGATGTCTGGTCACCCTCCTCTAGGTTTACCTGCTCGCCAGCTCAAATGAGCATCAGTACTGTCTGTATTTGGACACTGGTTACAGTTACTTAATGTTCCACCTGAAGAACTTGAGACCTGGACACACGATCACTTGCTGTAACTTGATTCAGAAGCAGAAACAGAAGACAGTGGAATACTGTCCAGTGCTGCATTCATAGAAAATAGTCTGAAATGCCGTTGTTGGGCACATGCAACCTACAAAATGTCTGAGAACATCCTGTAACATGACAAGATTTCTACAGTCTTCCCAGCGAAGAAGCCATACGATACAGATGCCCTACAGTTTCAGAGATGTTGCTATTATCTATCTCTTCACAATGTAGGTCTCGGTTGGAATTTTCCATTGAGTACTGGCTACAAAAATTCTGCTTGAACAGCGTTCATGCACCCGAGATGGATTCTCTGCTCCTTTTGCTTGAGGGGACTCTTCTTTGCCCACTCCTCTCCTTTGTCATGGTCATCACTGTCCTTCCTGTCACTTGAGTTTGCAGCCGTGATGTCTCTTTTTCTTCCTTTACGTCATGTCCAGTATTCCTCCCTTCCTCTTTATCCCTGCTGGAAATCGGAGGTGCCAAGGTGGGGCCAGGAAGCAATGTGATGTGCCCTCCACAAACTGGGAACCTACTAACCAGTTCTCGGTGCCAAATGATGATTTATTGATGGGCAAATTGTCCACGGTCTACAGCACCTATAAATCAGCCTTGTAAAATTCTACTTGCTGAGGATAAGTATATTGTCCTCATAAAGAGTTGGCAAGTAAATTTTGTGTCTGGGCTGGAAAATGATCCTGGGAGTTGTGTTAGCACCGGAGCGCACTGTTGATAGTGGAAAGAAATCTGTTTCTTTTGCATCACCGTATTTGCTGACAAGAGAATTTCAGTCTATATCAAACACCATTTGGAAATCATGCTTGCTTATTCAGCCATGACAATGGTTCTCAGAAACTCCAAGTCACAATTTAGGTCTAATTTTTTTAAGGACCCCTCCCCGCCTTTTCCTCAGTTGAAACATAAGGGATAAGTGTCTTGCCGTCTTTTCTGGCTCCGCAACCTTTGTACAGGGAGATCTGCTTGCTCCATTTCTGCAAGAAGAGTTGCTGGGGTGACAACTCTGGGAATGATGTCACCCTGGTGGGGCAGAGTCAAGAGAGGCTATTGCTTGCTGACTCAGTGAATGTGTCAAATTAACTGGGGGAGTAAGATCTCGTCACCAAGCAGAGTTTCCCGAGTAGCAACAAGGTGGATTTGGGCAGTTCTGTTGGTAAAGAAACAAAGAGTTCTGGCCAGAGCTGACTAGAGTGAAAGCTCTGTTTCTTAGGAATTTCTAGCCTTTTGTACAAGGGCTTAGTGTTGTGTTGCAAACAGCTATTACTGTTTGCAAGTGGAAACCAGCACGTCTCGTGTCATTTGGTTAAATTTCAATAATATTGACCCCAGGTAAGGCATTTTATTTTTTTGGGAGGTGGGAAGTTATAATAATAATAATATGGCGCTATCCTATCTCCTAGAACGGGAAGGGACCTCGAAAGGTCATCGAGTCCAGCCCCCTGCCTTCACTAGCAGGACCAAGTACTGATTTTGCCCCAGATCCCTAAGTGGCCCCCTCAAGGATTGAACTCACAACCCTGGGTTTAGCAGGCTAATGCTCAAACCACTGAGCTATCCCCCCCGTGAAGGAAGTAATCTCATCTGCTGGTGAGATTCATTTCTTGGCTTTGTTTAAATAAAACAAGTTTTGTTTTTTGTTTTCTCAAATCTCTGCCATAAGTCTAATAGGATTTACTGTAAAGATGCAGACCATTCTCCTGAGTGTCCTTAGAAATGGGGTTTGTTGCAAAGGTAAAAAAATGCTTCCCTTACAATATGTAAACATGTCTGCATCAGTTTCCTCGTGAGCTTCCGTGTAGCTAGAGCTGGCGAATACTTTGTGAATAGTATCAGTGGTAGTGCTACATTAACCAGTTCTACAATATTTTGGTATAGGAGGCAATGGGTAGGGCTCAACTCTTGGTGATCTGCACTCTGTGCTCGAAGAGAAGGGGCTGACAATGCTGTGCTGACAGTCCTCGTTTTCAGCACCTCCTAATATTTCTACTTATCATTTATATTTCATCTTTGTACTTCGAAAACACCGTACATACGTTAAGCCATACAGCTCCCCTCTGAGGTAGGTAAATAAATGGACTCCATCTCTCAACAACTGTGCCAGTTCTCTTGATTTTGCCAGTCCAGGGTTCCAACAGCATCCACTGGGATTGAAGTTCTGATCTTCCACATTAGCTCTTCTGTTGTCCCACAATCCTGACCCTCTGCAACCCTCTTCCATTCCAGTCTTCTCTCTAAACTCCCAGCCCTTCCAGTGCGCCTCACTCCTGATTTCCGCTAAGCTCTTTGAGAGATGGACATTCTTTTTGTTCTGAGTTTGTACAGCGGCTAGTACAATTGAATCCTGGGCCCCATTGCAATACAGGTAATAAATAATCTATATATATCACACCACTGAATTGTGATACTTCAAACTGAGCAGTGATTTTTTTTTTTGAGGAGAGAGATGTGGACATAAATCACTAAGAACATAGTTACTTCTTTCAGAGATGAGTTCATGAGTTTCAGAGGGTCTTTTTTTGGAACGACAGTATGTTTTAATAAAAAAATAACTTGGGCCTTGTCTAAAGTTACTAAGCAGTATTTTGTCTTCAGTATCATGTGACATAATGAGAGAGCGCTTGTGATGAAGGACAGTGCTGCACTTTGTTAGGCTATGCAAAAAAGAGATCCAACTGAAATTCCTCCTAGAATCTTTGTCATGGAGAATAGCAGCAAAGTAATCTTTTTGTATGGCTCATTCACTCCCTCGCGCCTGTCCCTCCTCCTCCTCCTGCCACCCACACGATTCTAAAAACCAGAGAGCAAAAGGATTCTGATTTTTCATTCTAATTCAGTAAATTAAAACCATCTAATCTAAATGGAAATTTTTTCGTTAACTACAGACCTGCCCAAGCTCTTACTATGAACTAGGAGTTGATGGTTCCTGGGTCCTCTCAGAATCTGTTCCTAATTTAGTTTGCTGCACATAAAACAGAATGTTTATTGGAGCTGGTTCAACTAGTAAGGTAAAATTTTAAGTAGAAAACTGCTAGTTGAGTAATAGTTAAGAATCTAGGCTGGCTGCCAAGAAAAAGTATTGAAAACCAGAGCTTTTAAATGCCAGTTTCTCTGCAGCTGGTTAGAAACATTTCAGCTTGGTATGGCAAAGTAGCTCAGAGCTTTGGAATAATACCAGTTTGAAACTAAATGTGCAGGCATTGATATCGGTATCTTAAGCACCATTAGCAATATTTTAAGTGGGGCTACAGGGTTGTGTAAATACAAATCTCTCTGCACTTTAGATAAAAACTAATCCTCTAGAAGTATTCTAAATCGAAAACCTGCTTTTTATTAGTTGTAAACATTCTCTTGCTTTTCCCCCGCCTTGCTGTCCTAGCATCCATGATCTGGTTCCCCGTCCCCTTTTAAAACAAAGGACATTAGTCTTGCAATGCATCATAAACATATAGGGTGACCAGACATCAAATCTGAAAAATCGGGACAGGGGATGGGGGTGGGGGGTAATAGGAACCTATATAAGAAAAAGACTCAAAAATCAGGACTGTCCCTATAAAATTGGGACATCTGGTCACCCTAGTACAACAATAAAGGTTATATGAACAGTAAGGAAAGGGAGGAAGTGTGCCTTGGTGTTATGGTGCAGGAGACAGGCATGGGCAGGAGAACTCAGTTCTGTTCTGCTAGTGTCCATGTGACCCTGGACAGGTCACTCAACTGCTCTGTGCCTCAGTTCCCCATCTGTAAATTGGGGACGCACTTGGAGCCATACCATGCACTTGGTTGGAGCCTCTAGGCGCTACCATAATACAAATAATAATGGTCAGATGGCCACTTCTAATTGGGGAGAAGGTGCTAGAAGTACCTCTAGGGGTATCAAGACGACTTGGGTACCTCGATTACATAGTGCACAGTTATAAATGTTGAGATTCTTGCAGGAAGGATTCCTGAGAAGTGAAAGTGTCCTTTAAATGAAACCAGGCATATCTAGCTTTGTATGTTTTACAAAGATCACTTACATTATTTTTCACTGTCATGATGAGCTGTGTTCAGTGGGTAGAAAACTTATGCTGAGCATTATTCTTAAACGTTGTGAATCTCTACAAGTGCGAGCCTAATGCTATAAAATCATAAGCAGTTCATTAAAAATAAACCTAGAATTTGATTTGGAGTCTCCCCTGCAGAGAGAAATACGTGGTGAAAAGAAACAGGCAAAAGGCACTTGTAATGAATGGTCAAAGGCTGCAAGTGTCCAGGAATGTGCTATGAAACTTCAGATTTTTATGAGAAAGTCCAGGGGATTTAATGTTCAAGGCTTCTTGTTGCCCTGGTGATAAATGTGGATATTTACCAATGGTTCACAGGTGTGACACCTATACCTCTGAGTTGCTAGGGAGAGGAGTTGGCTTTTGGCCTGCTTTGAACGCACTCATTTTCCCGCTGTTTTGTTTTCTAAAGCAATTTCCTGGCAGGCTACCTGAAGGTAGGCTGGCAGCACATTAATACAAACGAAGGGAAACTGACCGATATCGAACTGAAGCACCAAGTAATCACTCTTTCACTGGTGGCTGAGCCTGGCGATCTGTGAAGGGCAGAGAATTTCCCCTGCCTTTCTGTGATGCCCCAAATGTGCCTGCTCTGCTAGAATCCACCATCCAGGAATGAACACACAACTGGGACGTCAGATACAACTTCTCAGTTCTGGTTTGGGTGCTTGCAGTCTCGGTACCCCTTTGTGTCCGGAGGATGCACCCAGAGAGAGATGAGTGCTGTGAGGATGGGATGTTTTTCCTGCTAAGGTGCTGCTGAGTTGTAGGTGCCTCTTGTGAGCTCGTTTCACCTGTGTGATAAACCACAGAGGTGAGAGTGGAATCACTGAGATACATCATTGAAGGTTGTTCCTGGATTCTTCCTCTCATCTCCCAAGGTCCCCAGTGACTGTGGTAGAGGAAGTGCTGCTGATTTCCTCCAGACATGTTGGTTTGTGCATGTTCAGGCTTTGTGGCAATGTTCACACCATTTTGTTGTTGGGTTTGGGTTACTAAGAGGGTTTAGGCCTGTACCCCACTTTTACTTCCTTCCATCTCATGTTCAGCATCCCTCTAGAACTGGAGAAGCAAATTCTACCATTTCCTTTCTATTAAACACAGCTGAGAACATTAAAATTGAATGAGAGTAGGTGCTAAGATGTTCTGAGCATCTCAGGGTCATGCCTAAAGTTTGTAAGGTTAGCAAAAAGCTATGCACTGAATTCCACAGCAGTTTTAGTTATCTGCTGTTCGTGTCCAAATGCACTAGATCCCCCTACCTGTGGTGCTTTGACTAAGGTCACAGCTTTGTGTGTCTGATTTCTAATGACACAAGCTAATCCTTCCATGATCTTTAGCCAGCCAAATGACCCATCAGCCATACCCTGCTATGCCCTTTGTTCATCAGTCTAGTCACTTACTCCTTGACTTTCCATTTGATTGTTACATATTAACGCAACATCATGATAAATTTTTCCATGTGTGACACCATCAACTGATACGTGTCCGGCTCCATAGATAAGTAGTGCTACAGGAATCCCATACTGCTCTCATTTCCGTGGCTACCATAACATCATGCCTTGGGGTTTTCAGCCTCCACGCTAGTTTGGGGAGCAGAACCAGATCTTACTGGTGGCCTTGTAAACATGTTTACTAACCCCTCCTCTGGAGGGGAAGATAAATCTATTGGTTTGTGCGTTTGCATATTTGACTCGGGCAGCCCTGTGGTTTATGTAGTCTGCTTGTCATACCAACATGAGCTGCAGAGATGCTCAGTGAAGGGCAATGGCTTAATTAAAAATAAAATGGAAACTCAGCCTTTGAGGAAGTTGACTTGCACTGTGCAGTAGCTGTTCCTTCCCTGAACTAGCATTGGCTCATGTTTCTGTAAGATGTTGCAAACATCTGTTGCATCAGTAAATAAGTCAAATTAGGCCACAGTGCAGGAGTGCAGATACTGACTTTCTGCTCCATTCTGTACCATGCTCAGGACTCCTCGCTTTAAGATTCTGCACCATGGCTTGGCCTTGTAAGAGCAGTGATTGAAGTCATACAATCCACTGACCTTTGTAATCCTGACTTGGGTCAAATAACTGTGGCTAAGAAATAAGGTTCAGTTGTATCTTACCATCACTCCCTTTTTATTACCCCGCCTGAGTGTTGGCTCTTACTAACTTCCCACTCATGGACTATGCTCTGCCAACTCTGCCTTACCAAACCTGTCCCCTCCCACTTGTGACGCCGTGCCTTCTTTTGTCATGCTGCTCCCCTACGTTTGGAAGAAAGCCCATTCTAGTACTCCAAGCAAGACTTGTTCTTCTCCTTCAAGCCTCTCCTAAATCTTCATCTCTTCTGGTAACCTTTCCATGTCTAACAGTTCAACCCTGCTCAGACCTCATATCATTTATCCATTCATTAGGCTCTCATTACACTTCCAAATATTTTTAAAAAATCTTGCAGCTAACAGAACACAAGCCAAGCAAGGTGCAGCCACTCTGTTTATATGTAGTATCCTTTCCCTTTCTGCCTTGTTTTGGCTCTGTAGACTATAAGCTCTTTGAAGCAGGAAACTTGCTCTGTTATTTGTAAGAACAATGAAGCCCACACTAAGGGCACCTATACATAAGATTTTAAAGATTTCATGACCCACAGATTTATATAAACAGAGCCCACATTAATTTGAGTTTTTTTCTGTCTGTATATCCATGTATGTTTAATAGAAGCAGGAAATTGGCTGATAAATAATCTAGACACTGTGCTGACAGTACACATGGTAAACTGGCTTTGCCACAAAACCAAAGCATGAAACGTCTATCTAGTTTGCTTTTTAGAAGCACCGATTTGCCTGGATAGTTTAAACAAGGCAGCAGGTAGTAACTGACTTATTGAATTCTGCCGGTGTGAGGTAATACTTTTATTAGTATCATAGTTCAGTCAAAGCCAATAGAATCTGCTGATTTGTAGAGCACAGGAATTTTCTCATTTCTTCAAGTGAATCGACTCTTAATTGCTTTCCTAGATAAGCATTACATGGAATTGCCCTTTATTTCTATCAAATTCTTTCACCCTCTCCAAAGTTCATTAAATTAAATGAGTTGGATCTGATTCTCCGTGAATGTGCCTGTTCGAATAAGCGTGCTTAGTTTAGTGTGTGCTGGAATCCTGGAGGAATCCACAGGTTTCTAATCCTGTGTTCAGTTCCTCCTTATGCAATCTTGGGCATCCCTTTTTTTCAGTCAGACTGGTTGAGTTTCCCTTCAGAGTTAGGAGATGTCTACGTGGGAAAGTTATACTTGTATTAACTAAGGTGTCAATTTAAATAGAAAGTTATACTGCTGTAACTGCCCATATTCTTAATCCAGAATAAGAGTGGTTTTGTGTGTGTGTTTATTTTATGCCTCTTTGGAAAGGGTTTAACATAAACCAAACAAGCCACGCGTATTCTGGAATAAGAGCTATAGCAGTTTAATTATACCGGTATAATTAAACCGGTATAACTGGTAAAACTTTCCCGTGTAGATGAGCCCTAAATTATGTCTGTCCATCAAAAGGAAGCTGCCGGGATTTGTTAGAATAGCTCTTAACGCTAGATAGTTACTAAATAAGAGTCAGATGTGGTTTGTAATTATCCAATTATCAGATTTTTTTTTCCAAGTTGCTTTAAGGTGAACTTTTAATTTAACAATTCGTATAAAAACACCTGTTAAGTTTTATATTAAAATGTTTTGGTCAAAGTATAGATTTTGTTTGAGCTTTAAAAAGCCAGCTATGGGATTTACCCACCTAACGCCCCTTTGAAATTAGTGGGAGTTGTGTGTTTAAATCCTACTCAAAGGTTGAGGTTTCCAAAGCTGCCTTTAAAACAGCTTTGAAAAGTGCTCATTTAAAATGGTTTCCAATGAGATCTAAACGTCTGGTCCTAGGATGTTTTGTGAGACTGTCAAGGGGAGATTCCTGTTAGTTTTTTATTACATTTCAAATGCACTTTAAAAACAATGGGACTGATGCTCATATGCCCTAAAGTTCCTTTACACTGCCACAGTGGCATTAAAAAGGCTTTAGGATGGATGGGGAGTCGGGCTCATTGCTTTTAATGACTTAAGGTAACATTTTCAAAAGCATCTAAATGACTTAGCAGCCTAAGTCCCATTTTCCAAAATGACTTAGTCACTCTGAAAGTCAGTGGGACTTGCTGTTTGTAAACAGGTGTAGTTACTAACGTCTTGTAGATTACACTGTAGTTTTCATTCTTTGAATGAGGAAATGGGGTAACTTGTAAGCCGTGTAATACAATCCCAGCTGCTGTTGGCATGGGACAGAAGAGGCTGAATGGGAACTGAATTTGGATCTCTGGAGTGCTGGCCTGCTTTTTCTTTCCTCCGTCTTTTACCCAGAAGTTTCTGAAACTCCACGATTCACCCTCTGAGTGTGTCTGTAGTGGCATATTTGCTTCAGTTTATATTTGGTTTTTAAAAATATCACTTCCTTTTAATTTTTGCCGGGATTAAGCAAGTATCGCCTTTTTGCCTTTGATGAGAAAAATTCCACTGACTCAACCATATTATAATTTTCATTCTCTTTGTTGACTCATCCAGACGCTGCCTGTGTGTTTCAACCCGGGTCACAGTTGCTGGAGTTGGCCCATTGTGTGACTAGAAGGAGTCCAGTGTTAAACTCTGCAACAAAGGTTATCACTGTAATGTGGAAGAAGCACACTTTATGGCCACAGCCCGTGAACAGTCAGTTATTCATACTCCAGCCTGCTTAGTACAGCAGAAATATCTCATTAATATATAATTAAAGTCATTGTGCAGTTCAGTCACTACTGGTTTTCAAATTGGTAATGTATTTAAGTTGTGGGTAACAAACATTAGGGCTGCTTTACTGCAAAGGAACTATGGACCTAATCCTATGAGGTATGGGTGCATCTCAACTCCCTTTAGTCCTAATAGAGATCAAAGGATGTTCAGTGCCTTGCAGAATTGGGCAAAGCTCGTTCTGCAGCTTTGCTTTAGAGGTGGAGATCCCATCCTTCTGCTCAAAAGAAAGTGTAGTGTACTCTCCCCCCCGAATACACAGACTAGCAGTTCCTGGTTTTCTGCTTATAAATGGTTAAATGGATACATTTTTCAGTAGGAGGCAAGGTATCTTGCTTTGTAATCCTGGATGCGTTCAGTCTAGAGCACTTCTGTTTCCACATAAAACACTATTTAAACTCCTTTTCTTTGCAGCGGGATTTTCTCTTTAACACGAGAGCCTATTAATTTATAGACTGGTCATTCCAGTCTGATTTTCTAAGTCTTCATTCAAGTTTCAATCGCTTTACTTTTGAAAAATGCTTTTAATAAATAAATAAACAAAACACACACACAACATTGTTTCAGTGAAATCTCTCAATCCTGCATTACAGATCTCTAAAGGTGAAATAGACCCCTCTGCAGAAAGCCAGCGCAAAGACTAAAGCACTACTCTTGTCCTGCTCAGGACCAGTGCATGGCCGTAATTCCATCCTGACTACTTGTGAGAGAGTATATTATTCTTACTGGGCGAAGGTTTTATTTAACTCTTAAAAAGATCAAAAATGATTTGGCGCTGTGCAGTGCAGGTTGTTAGTTTGCAGTAACTTGGTGGTACTTGCGCTAAGAGCTGCTTTTAGCAAGTCACCACCAGGCTAGTTCTTCTGTTAAACGCTTAACGAAGCGAACAGTACATAGGCATATCCTGCAGTGCTCGTTTTGATTTAAAAAACCATGGATATTCAAGCTAGCATCTCACAGTGGTGTCAGGCACCAGGGTGCCTTTTATAAAAGTGGTAATGTGTGGTATTAGGAAGGAATCTACCCATTATAGTATTTAGCTGGTAAGGTAAAGAGATGCTGGCATCTTTGACATCAAATTTCTGAAATAACGAACGTTTCCTGCACCTGGTATCTGAACAGTTATAGGAACAAAGCCCAACTTAATAATTTACTAGATGGACTGTAGCTTCTAGATCAGGGGTTGGCAACCTTTCAGAAGTGGTGTGCCGAGTCTTCATTTATTCACTCAAATTTAAGGTTTTGTGTGCCAGTCATACATTTTAACGTTTTTAGAAGGTCTCTTTCTATACGTCTATAATATATAACTAAACTATTGTTGTATGTAAAGTAAAGAAGGTTTTTTAAATGTTTAAGAAGCTTCATTTAAAATTACATTAAAATGCAAAGCTCCTCAGACCGGTGGCCAGGACCCGGGCAGTGTGAGTGCCACTGAAAATCAGCTTGCGTGCCGCCTTTGGCAAGCGTGCCATAGTTTGCCTACCTCTGTTCTAGATCTTGTGGCACAACAGAGCATTCATCGGGGGAAAGTGATGTATTGGCTATAGGATTTCTCCTGTTTTGGGAGGTGCAGGACAAGAATCCTTTCTTTAACCTCTCTTAGCCCAGACACCCCCCTCCCCACAAGTACTAGTTGCACAGAGTTGGTAGGGTTACCTGCTTTCTAATTGCCGAAAACTGGACCCCCTTTCCCACTTGCTTCTCCCCTCCCCCATCGCTCGCTGCTGTCCCCACTCCCTCATGCCTGGTCGCTGGATCCTCTCCACCTTCTCCCCCCAAACCCCAGCTGGCCTCCCTCTGCTCTGGGGCTGGGAGAGGAGCTGCAGCCTGATGCAGGGCCTGTTGCCTGCCTGCCTGCCCACGAGATGTAGGCAGGAGATGGCCCCAGCTGAGCAGGGGCTGGCATGGGTTGATGACCTGGCACATCCCTCCCCCCCACCCTGGTAACCAGGCTTTTGGTGTCCGGGCACCTGGCAACCGAATGAGTTGGGCAGCAATCCATTTGAGAGAATCTCAGGCTCCTTGTTCATTAATCTGAAAAGACAGGACACAAGTGCCATGTTAGAGCTGGAGGCCAAGGACATATTCCAGTTCCAGGCCTTATTGTGCAGAAATTAGCTGTGTAAGGAGTGTCATCGAAGCTAGTGAGACTACTTGCGTACAGATAGAATGTGTGATAAGGCCTCTCTAGCATGTTTTCCAAGTCTCCAGTGACGCACAGCAGGGATTAGGTCAGCTCAGTCTCTCAAGGCAGGTCGACACACTCTGTTGCCATAGTTAACGAGGTCTGACTTTACGCTGATTTTAGTTAAATTGGTGCGACTTTGTGTGATGCTTTTAAATGGATTTAGACCTGGCTTATATCAGTTTTAGTTTGTCAGTAAATTTACCAGTGCATGCTAAATAGAGATAACGACTTTCCACAGATATGTGTGTGTCTGTTCTGGTTCAACTAAATAGATTTTTAAACTGGTTTGTTTAAACCAGAGCAGTTTTTGGTGCGCAGACAAACTAAAATCTTCTGCGGTAACTATCCCAAGATCGGTATCAAGAAACAGTATTTTCTCTACTTCTACCACTGATTTCCTAATTGCATAATCACATGAGCTCCAGGATGCTTTTTGGTGCTAGCAGGCACAGCTGAGGGGAGATGCTTGAGCTCAGGTTTCCTTTAACCCCAGGCTGGTATTCCACCTGCTTTGCCGTGAGAACACCCAGGTGCTGTTAGGTTTCAGAGTAGCAGCTGTGTTAGTCTGTAGCCACAAAAAGATCAGGAGTACTTGTGGCACCTTAGAGATTAACGAATTTATTTGAGCATGCTCGGGGATCGCAGTCCTCCAATCTATCCTACAATTCCACCTGGACTGCACTTTCTTGTCTAAGTCCTCCCTTGTTCTGCACTGCACTTCAACCCCACATTTGCCTGCTTCATTTCTGCTGCACTTCTACAGCATTTGAACAGAGATGCTACTCAAGAAATCCTTCTCCTGTGCTGCCAGTTGGACAGAAGTTGGCCCCCACCTTCTGGTAAAGCTGTGGTGAGCTATCGGTAAGACCCATGAGAGCATTTCTGCCCAGGAGCCAATGAAGGACAGACCCGTTTTCCTACAGTACACTGTGAATAACTTAATAGAGTGGCCCAGAATAATGCACTGCTAAGAACCATGAAAGAGCCTAGAAATCCATCCCAGCACACGGGCTACTACAGCACCATTGTGGATGCAGCCACACAGGTAGTGGGTGCAAAGGTAGTGCTTTGTAGTAAGGATGCTCCCAAGACTGAGCTAATATTGCAATGAAGACACAGCCTCTGAGACGAAGAGGGCCACTTCTGGGTTTTTTTTAATGTGGACATTCATCTCTTGGGAACTGGACAGAGACACATGGCACCAGAAACGGCCTCAGATGGTAACAACTTTTAGTCTGCACCTGAATTTGTGAGGTAGAGGTGAAACATACCATTGAAACGTTCCATCACCAATTCATATCCAGTTCTTTCTTTTCAGTTGTCTGCTGCAAAAGAGTAATCTGTTTAAATGATCTCTACCTCCCAACTCACCTGTTCATTTAACTTCATCCTGCAGTGAAGTTGTCATGCTGAATGCGGGACCTCAAAATTAATTTACAAGCCACAAGCTCAGGGCTCCAACTCCCCTGTGGGATCCAGGGCAGGGAAAACTGCATGATGAAAGGAAAGGCTCTTCTTCAAATACAGAGCTTCAATAATCAGCAAGTGCAAAACACAGCCTTATGAAGTTGATTGAGCTCTGCTCGTTGTGCGCAGGTTTGTTTGTGTGAAAATCCCTCGTTAATATTCAGATTTGGATTGTTTACCTATTTTGCGCTTTGTTTCCTGAGTTTGAAAGCAAATAGTTGCTTCCTGATGAGTCTTCTGAAGCTGTTGCTTAAAATACACACGCACGCACATGCCCACCCACCATTGTGGCCTAAGAATCGGTAGGGTATTTTTTTTAACGTACTCATGAGGAAGTTATTAATTTAAATGCGATTATTTCTCGAGTAAGATTAAGCCTTGTGGAATTAGCATGTCCCTGTAATTAACATGCTAAAAACAGGTCTGTTTGTTTCTCTTTGGGAAATGAATTATAAAATCAATTACACACCAGTCTCAAGGGTCTGAGGCTCCATTATTTATCTGTCTTTTTGTTTGAAAATAACAGATTGAAGGATTTTAAATGAGGCGCTATAGAAATACTGGTTTTGTTCTTAACCATATTTTATTCAGGAAATCAGAATATTGCTTGCCTTTGAGCCAGATGAAAACCAAAGGGGGAGAGTTTTGCTGAAACATAAACGTTTATTATTATTTATTCAGATTTATACCATAAATAAGAGGGTCCTAGCCAAAACTCTCGGCACCTCTGCCACAAGTTACAGGCATAAAATTAAATTACAGTTGTCGGACCCGAATCCCTAACAAACACAGAACTCCTCTTCCCCCCCGCCCCCCGACAAATCTACACCCTATCCTCTGCAGCAGTCCATGCAAATTACTTCTTGAGATGTGCACTGAAGGTCAACAGACTCAGGTTTGTTTGGGGCGGGGCGGTATGGAGCTCATCTCAGAGCTGAAGGCCCCTCATGGAAAGTGCTCTTCAGGTTCCCCCTTAAATCAATGGGGGGGGGGCAGCTTTGCTCATGGCAACGTTGGCAGTATGGCGTGAGGAAAGAGGTGGTGTCTCAATTAGAAAGATCTCAGGCCATTTGTGGATTTATAGGCCAAAGTAAACACCTTAAACTCAACCCGGAAACCATTAGGCAGCCAGTGCAGACCACAGAGCGGTGGTGTCACGCAGTGCTGCCTGCTTATAAACAGGTCACCGTGTTCTGCACCCTCTTAAATTTCTGGATTGGGTGATGGTGTCAGCACATCTTTGTGGAAATCACTTCTATTCTACAGGAATCGGCGTAGAGGAGAGGTTGCCCTGGTTTTGGCCTCCTGAGGCCCATGTTGGCAGCATTCCAGGAGACCATGGGCTGCACTCAGTTTGCATGAAATGGAGCCAATTGCAGCTAAGATATGCCGTGTCCAGACCATGTGTCAAGTATAGACACATGGTCTGGACACGGCATATCTTAGCCAGGTCTTTAACAAGTTCCTATTGCAGCTGTCAGAGATGGTTTGGAAGCTGTCTGGATTTCTGTCAAGCTTGGGCAGTCTCTCCAGTGAATGGGGTAAACTCTGGAGGCCTGTCACCGTCTGCTGGGTTGGGTTCCAAGCATGAAATTGCTTTGGAATTTCTTCTTGCGGTGTGAGGTGGGGAGAAAAATGACTAGGAGTTCTGTTCAATTACCAGAACTGCTTGGTGATCTGTCGCTGCCAGTGTCCCAGTTGCCTTGAGCACCCTTGCTCTGCAAGAATGTGTAATCTAGGCTGTATTTGCACTTAGCTCTGTGGGGTAGACTAGTTGTTCATTTATATTAATGTTTCTGTACCCTTCTGCTGCCTCTTGTTTTTCACTTTTGGAAATTGGAAAGTTATGGGGACCGTAAAATGACTAGAGACCATGGCAATGTAAACTACAAGATTATGCGCAGACTGTGTTATGAATATAAAGAATCAAACAACCGATGTTAAATTGAGGTCATCTATCTACTCAGGAATGATTTGTGATAGAACCTAAAATAACCATTACAGCAGCTACACAAAATTTGTCCGTCCGCTGCAGAGAAGTCTGATTAATAGTTTGTGTTTGTGGCCCTGCTGATGCAAAGGTTTGCTGATAGTATGGTGAAACTACTTCTTCAGTATACTTGTCTCCTGATTATAATTCTGCCTCGCCAACTCGATTGAGCAAATGGCTTAATTGTTGGGTTTTTTTAGGCTGGTTCTAGGAGAAATTACCATGAGGATAATTTTCTAGTGAAAAAACTGTCTACATTAAAGTACTCAATGGAAAATTAGAGATGAATGCAGTGGTGGAGGAAAGGTTTTGCTTTGATTGTGAACTGTTTTGGGTATGCTTGTTTTGCGTGCAGCACCTAGCATAGTAGAACCATGATCCTTGATTTGGGCCTCTAGGCATTACTGCATTTTAAATAATACAAACTTATTTGGACGCTACGACAGCTATTTGATAGTACTAATATGTTTTGGAGAATCTGGAGTACTTTTGACCTTCATTTTTGTGTGATGAAGTATTTTGGAAAGATTTTGACTAATGAAAATAAAGTCATTTGACACTGTTTACAAGATTTCAACAATAACAGACCTAATCTAATCAGATCTAACTTAGATTGTAAGATCTTTGGAGCAGGGAACCCTGGATGTGTTTGAAAAACTTCATGGACATATATGGCATTATACTAGTAATAAATCTAGATTCATAAAGTTTATTGCAGGGTCCCTTAACCTCGATCACTCTATATTATCCAGTGACCATAGTAAAATAAGATTCTGTTTATCAGATTTTGCAATTTCTTATTAAAGGTTAGCAAGCGTGGTTTTTTTTTAAATAAATGAAAAATGGTCTTATAAAATTGGAGCTAAACTATTGCCTTTTCTCCCCCTTCTTTCTTTCTTTATTTTTCTAAAAAAAAAAAAAAAAAAAAAAAAAAATCCTTTCATCCTTTTCCCAGGAATTCTCATCGAGTACGGAAAGTCTTGATAAATCATTCTGTTCCGTAAGTTTGGCCAGTTTTGTTCTAGTGGCTGGGTTGCCTGGCTTCCTTATTTTGCAGCAGCATTTCCTCTGTGTCCTGAAATACTAATCTCTGGTCACCTGGCAGAGCTCTGATATTAAGCCACTCCATGTAGAACACTGCATTTTTGCAAGAGCAGTTCTATGCCAGCATTTTATACCCAGTGCATGCATTCTATTGGCTGAGTCCTCGAGCTGTAGCAAAGTTCTGCTATCCTGTCTTATGCAGAGGCAAAACAGAGAAGTTGATAACATTTTGATCTGAACACGAGAATAACATTTGTCCAGTTTATGCTTTTCAGTAGCCTGCAGTGAAATACAAGTTAAACAGAGCTTTGGGAATTTTTGCTTGTACAATTTTGACTAAAGCAAACAAGAAGTCATGAGGGGGCCTGTAAGTTAGATATTGTAATTCGTCAATAAATACCCAGCTATGGAGATACAAAAAATTAAAAGCTTCAACGCAGGTGAATAATCTGGCTGATGATACTGACTTTTGAATACTCATTCAAACCCGTCCGTGTGTATTCTCCCCTCTAGTTAGAGGAAATGCTGTTTCCTTAAATTTTCTTACAAGTTGTCTGCCAGATGGAATTTAATTTGCTCTTTCCACAAAAATCAGTTTTCTTTCTGTCTGAAATTCCTTTAGATCAAAACGGATGTTCCCTAATAATTCTTCTCTTATTATGAAACATTTTTCATTTTTAATCAAGGGCATCTCTCTCTCTCTAATTTGTACCATTTTCCTAACAGTGCACATTCTCACTTTGGGATTCATGATTGGCTTCCCATGTATTGACTATGTAGTCCATGATCAAAAATCACTTATCGAGCGCTGTGGGGTTTGTCTTTTTAATATAATTATTTACAGTGTCTTACATACCATTTTGTTAGTCAAATAATTTGAAATTTACCTGACTGTATCTTGCTCCTCTAATGAGTAGATTTGAAGTCTTATCGTGTTCTAGGATTATTTCCACAGTTGCTGTGTGTGAAACGGTAAGAAAAGGATGGTAAATGAAACCTTACAGTGGGCTCATAAAGTGACTCAATGCTGTTCTTGTACAACCAATTTAGAAGCATCACACTGAACTGGGTTGGCATTTATTGATATACTAAGCCAACCTTAAAATATATACCAAGGATGATAGGGTCTTCTCAAGAGCCAATGCTTAGAGAAGTGGTGACTGGGAGCCAGGACTCCTGGGTTCGGTTCCTAGCTCTGCCACTGTATTGCTGCGTGACCTTGGGTCGCTACATTTTTCTATTCCTTATTTTGTCTGAAAAAGAGGACAATACTTAAATACCTCCATAGGGTTGTTAGAAGGCTTAATGTTTGCAAAATGCCTTCAGATCCTTGGATAGAAGGGGCTGTAGAAGAGCAAAATGTTTTCTATATTTTATAGTGATAGTTGTTACTTTCATATCAGTGCTTTCAGTTTTATAGTTCTCACATCAATGTTGCCTGAAGCTTGTGAGATCCACTTACCATTTAAATGCTTCTTCTGTAACCTGAAGGGACTCAGTGTGGTGTTGGCTTCTGCCTTTCTCCCTCAGGAGAAAAATCTATTTTTCAGGCTTCACTAATCATGGTTATTCATGTCATGCTTGAACATGGCAGACCTTTATTGTAGCCAATCAGACTCTTTGCAAACATTTATGCCCTATTTATAAACCAGCTGCAGACACCTGTGCCTAGCTAATTTGCCTATAGTTTTTATACACATACACATGCACGTGTCTGAGATATGTGGTATTCCTGATAATTAATCTTTTTAACCTTGAAATCTAGTGGCAGTGCACAGCTAGCTGGAAGAGTCCAGATGCCCTGTAGAACATCCGTTCTAGTCTATGCACCATTGCTCTATTTCTGTAAAGGCCCGTGCCCTGCTTCTTGTGCTACACACCATCTGTAAATATTGTCTAGCTTTCAGTGGATCAGGTAGGAGTCTCTACCAGTTTAGTAGTGGAAGTGAAAGAACATGTAATATGATGAGAAACTGGATACAACTGAGATTCTGCCGGGTATAGCTGTGAGACAGCACCTGTGGTGTTGCTTATTTCTGGCACCAAAAAGATATAAACTGGAGGGAGCTCAGAAAAAAAGCAAAGAAATGTGGTGAGGGAGACGGGAGGGGGATTGAATTGAGGAAAGACTAAGTGTGAAGTCCGTATAGCCTGACGAAGTGGGATCATAGCAATCTACAAATGTTTGAATACACACGCCAAGGAGCAAGAGAGAGGAATTGCTTAGAGTGGACCGAATGGGATAGGGCTAGGATGGGGATATGGGGATGATGATGGAGACAAGGAAAATATAGATGGAGCATTGGGAAATGCTTTTTGACAATAAGATCTCTTAGAATTGCAGAACATAAGAATGGCCAGACTGGGTCAGACCAAAGCTCCATCTAGCCCAGTATCCTGACTTCTAACAGTGGCCGATGCCAGGTGCCCCAAAGGGAAGTGGGGAGACCCCCACTGCTTGGGACACTAAAACTAAACTGGGCAAAAACCCTGGGGAAGGGACAACCTTCTGTGCAGGCTGAGAGGCTGGAGTAGATGGTACTTATATGAAATTAAAGATGAAAATGACCTACGATTCCTTAGGGAAGGAACATGCTTATGAGAGGACAGTTGTTAAAATAGATGACCCAAGCACTGCTCCCCAAACCATTTTCATCCTAACTCCTGAGCAGACCACAGGGCTTGCTCCAGATCAAACCAAAATTATCTCCCCCCTCCCCCACCCCCATCCCCACACAACCTGAGCATAGCAAATGTCTGGTTCTGATCCCTGCAAGACATTGTCCTGAGTGACCTTAGCATGTCCGTTCTCTGAGGTGTGTTTATAATTGGAGTAAGGCCCATTGTGGTTATTCAGCAGCATCCAGACCTAAAATGTCATGGTTTAACTTAGGCAGGTTTTTTTAGGGGACGGAGCGCGTTTTAAAACGTCATCAGTTAAATGTGGTGCTGTAGTATCAAGTAAGCGTCTATATTGGCCCAGGGAGTACTAGCATACTTAACTATGCTGAGAACCTGAATGAAGGAGTAAGGTTTCACTTCCACCTCTCTCTGCTTGGCCTCAGAAGTTAGTTTAATGTCATGATCCAGTGTCAGGTAAGCTTACTCTTTACTTTCTGATGCTGGAAGGCAGGGCTGCATCGGCTTAATTCAATCTGTCGGACCTTTCTGCGGTTCAGTGTCCGTTATATAGAGACGGAGCTTAGGTTACGGGTACCATTCAAGGTCAGTGACAGTGTGGATCCAGCTGGGTGTTTAAATTTTCCAAAATGGCCTCTGTAACAGGACGCAAGGGAGTGATTAATTTTCCATTGTGTGTATATCTCAATGAGTTGCTTGGCACTCAGGAACTTAGCAATAACAACCAATAGGGAGGGCATTTCCTGGCAGTGCACCACTGACTGGAGGAGTTGAGGGCCTGAGGTTGCTCCGAAGGTCCATAATCCAGACAAACTTCCAGGAACTATCTATGCAATGTTGTTGTAGCCGTGTTGGACCCAGGATATTAGAGAGAGAAGGTGGGGGAGGTAATATGTTTTATTGGACCTACTTTTGTTGGCGAGAGAGACAAACTCTCAGGCTTATGTAGAGCCCTTCTACTGAGAGCCTAGAACTTCTGAGTTCTCTTCCTGTCTGACAGTAGCTTTGTGCAAGTCACTTCCCTTCTCTCACTCTGCTTCCCTCTTCCTAAAACAGGGATGATATGTAACTTTGTAAATGCTCTGAGCTATAGATAAAAAGTGATTTAAGTGCCAAGCGTTCGCTCACTTGAGGGGCTGTGAAGCTTAATTGGTTAATGTTTGCGAAGTATTTTGTCAAGGAGAAACATCGTATGAATGCTAAGTATTAAACAGTTTAAAAACCAGGAAAATATAAGATGTTGAATTGATGAGCTGAATTGTGCATTGCCATAGATGTACCAGTGCTCTCTCCTTAGCAGACCAAGACTTGAACAGTCCTCTTGAGGAAAGCAGGGTTTCACTCTTAGCATGCTGTTATGTTTATGCAGCTCAGAGTTCCATTCACTAATTCTCCTATTGGACACAATCATAAATCACTACTGCAGTAACTAGGTTTTATTGAATATCTCACTAGCGTGTGCAATGCATGAAAGTTTCAATATGCATAAACTATGCTGCTTGATTTTTGTATGTGAAATTATCAGATGCACACACGCCAAAGATGAAAATTGACTTGAGCCATGAGGCACAACGAACTTTACAATAGTAGCAATAATCATAATAAGCTATTGCAGCATTTTGGGGTTTTGGTTGAAACAGCCCAAAAGATTCTGTGGAAAAGGTGGATGGCTTCAGTGTCATGGATACTTCTGGAGGGTTAGAATATTTGTTTTGACCAGTTTGCACCTAGCCCTGCAGTGAGTATGTTAGCATCAGGGTGGTGGTCAGGAACAAGAAGGAACAAAGCTACCAGAAGTGCAGAGAGGTAGTTTCTGTATAGTGGAGTCAGGATGCCAGGCTGAAAGGTAGCATACAGACAGGGTTATTCTACTTTGGATGGGGGTTGTTAAAATAGAAGATGGGACCTACATGATGCAGTTCTGATGTATGTATGTTAAAGGACCTAACATCGGATGGCGCAGAGTTTTTAAATATTCATTCTATGCCTGGTGGTCGCAATTGATCATGTTTCCTTGGATGCTATTTCCTCCTCTCGCAAGGACACCTATACTTTGTTAGCCAGCGTAGCTTGGTGAGGGAAAGCTGCTGTCTTCAGGAGGGTGACCATTGACTGCTTTATAGCGTGAGGTGCTACACTTACATTGAAGCATGAAAGCTTTTTGATGTGGACTACAGACAAAAACTAAACCCCTCTGCTCTTCCAGGGGATGGAAAAGGACATTAATGTTAACTAGATGGCTATTTTTCTTTTTTACCAACTTCACTTAGTCTTTCATAGTTCTAAAAGGTGCTCTGTTATAAATACCTTTTCCTTTGCGCTCTTTTCCCATGCTACATAGCTTTTGCATGTGCATTTCTAGCATGATTGGTGATGGGGGTGCTTCACAGCTTTTAATTCTGTCTTTAATGGCAAAATTCAACCGTCAATGGCTACCATTTCAAGTTACAGTTCAGCCGCTCAAAATGAGTAGAACCCTGTTTAACCTGCAAAATGCAGCAGCCCCATTCACAAATGTGTTAATGGTTAAAAGCTTTAACCTGCACTTTAAGCTTGAAGTTTAATCCCCCCATAAAATGGTCAGAATTCTGAGAAATATTCCCCAGATTTTGACTTAAACAATCCAACCTGGCAAAGTAACTGTGTGAGGCTGGTAGAATTAGAGAAAAAGATCTGGGCTCCCTCTAATGGCTCTCAAGGAGTAGAGACTTTACACTGTTGCCAGATCTGTGCTGTTGCAAAGATAGATGAATAAGTGAACAAAAATAACCATGTTAAGTTAGCTCCACAGTGGGATTGTGGTGCGAAGATTTTTATCCCAGTGGAAATGGCCAGTTTCAAGGTGAGTGAAATGCTCTAGGGAGGTTCTTGTGTTCAATATACATACTTTTCTAGTGTCCTGTTTTACAGATGATCACCTGCTCCTTATATTCACAAGAGCATCAGACAGGTAGTAGAAGCTTTTCTTCCATGTGCAATTTATCCCAACAATTTCAGGCTGACTCCTAATTGTAGAACTATGGGTATCTTACACACACAACTGTCGCCTTATAACTCTCTTCTCCCGCTTCCTTAAAACATTTTAGCCTGTCAGACTTGCCCCCGAGAGAGAATTCATCAAATCCCTCATGGCCATCGGGAAGAGACTAGCCACTTTGCCCACCAAAGAGCAGAAGACTCAGCGTCTTATCTCGGAGCTGTCTTTACTTAACCATAAGCTTCCGGCACGCATCTGGCTTCCCACAGCTGGCTTCGACCATCACGTGGTGCGGGTGCCCCACACCCAGGCGGTGGTACTCAACTCCAAGGATAAGGTAAGAGTGGCTGAGCAAGGAAGGGTAATTCTCTTGAAGCATTGTAAAATTAGCACTTCCCTTAACAGCTGACTTCAGAGAACCCAGCCTGAAGAACGTAGCTCACTGCATCTTACGGATATTAAGCTAAATAAATAATCATTCACCTTCTCTTAACCAGGCCTAAATAAGATTCACCTGGCAGGGTCTGTCGTCACCATATGGTACAGAGATGTAGCAGGTAGAGCAGCATATAGCAGCCCCGTTGCTTCCCTGCTATCATTGCCTGGGCTGCATCACTTGAGAAGGTCAAGGACTCGAGAGAGGTAGGAAGAGGAGTCCATGCAAGGGGAGTTGGGAGGGGAGAGGCCAGAGAAGGCTTGAGCGAGAGGAAGTTTCCCCAAAGCTTTCTAATGTTAGGTTTGAGATGTTCCTGGAGTCATGTCCCTCTGAGCCACCTTCAAACCCTAACAACAGCCCTTCAGAAAAAGGGCCGAGTTTAATGGTGGCGTGGTTTCAGTGCTGTGTGATAAGAACTGGATTTCAGCAGCATAACTCCCGTGGAAACAAATGGGACCTGCAGGCATTCAGCATCTGAGAGTCCAGCCCAATAATGTCAGAAAAATCGACCAGAGAGATTAGGGTAATATTCATAGCTGGGTTATATCTAAGCTACTGGCATCTGGGGCAGAATATAAGGCCGCTCTTTTAAAGGGTTGTTTCTTCATGGCTTTGAGCTCTGGCAAAGCTCATAAGCACGCAAGCGCTCCCATTAACTCCAGTCACACTACTCACCAGGGCCGCCCAGAGGATTCAGGGGGCCTGGGGCAAAGCAATTTTGGGAGCCCCTTCCATAAAAAAAAGTTAGAATATTATATTCTCATGGGGGCCCCTGTGGGGCAAATTGCCCCACTTGCCCCCCCCGCCCCCTCGGGCGGCCCTGCTACTCATGTGCTTCAAGTTAAGCATGTTCTGATGTGCTTTGTGAGGTCGCTGCCAAAATGCTCAGTACCTTGCAGGATTGAGCCCTCCAAGCTCACCGTTTTTTCTTCCGGTGGTTGTAAGTTAGTTTTGCATTGATGTGAATGTTACTGATGTCCCTTAAATATCAGAGTCAAATACGCACTTTGGTGCTACTCAAGGTAATTAGCATCTGACACTAAGCAGGTCTTGTTCCATTTACCTTACTCTGTGCACCTGTGCTTGTGCACTAAACAAGCCGAGATACTTCTAGTTTCAAAATATTGCAATATTATTTTATTTGATCCTCTCATTTTCAGTATCAATACAAATGACTATAATCCCCTTCCTGCCTTCATCTGGAATGTAAATTAAAGGCATATTTATTAGTTACATACTTTAATTGCCTACCAGTGATGGTACCACTGAAAATTGTAGAGAGTACCAGGGTCTAGGACTCAGAGTCAGGAACTCCCAAACGTGGCACTAACTTGGTCTGTGACACACAAACCTCTGTTTTCCCATTTGTAAAAAGACTTAGCTTACTCCAGAGTATTTGGAAGACAGCGATTATTATTAGTCACAGGACTTTGGTAGCAAGTGTGAGCCCTAGTCCTGGACCAAGACCATGGCTAAGATGAGACAGCGGGTAGATTGATTTAAGTTCAGGGTGGTTTGATGATGGAACAGCTAGATACTGGCCAGTGTTAAAAGTGAACTGCAAAGCAAGAGAGAAATGAAGGACTCGGACCCTGGCCAGTGTAAGTTGTGTCACCCTGTGTGAGTGACATTTGTTTCTGCTTCCCTCAGGCTCCTTATTTAATCTACGTTGAAGTACTTGAATGTGAAAATTTTGACACCACTAATGTGCCGGCCCGGATTCCGGAAAACCGCATCCGGAGTACGAGGTCTGTGGAGAACCTGCCAGAATGTGGGATCACTCATGAGCAGAGGGCCAGCAGCTTCACCACCGTTCCCAACTATGACAACGATGATGAAGCCTGGTCTGTGGACGATATTGGGGAACTGCAGGTGGAGGTGAGGCAGCCAATGGCGCTGGAGCCAAACTCCCCGTCGCGAAGCCTAGAAACCCAGTGGGGAAAATGAGTCCTAGCCATAGAACTGCGTCCCTGTTGTAAGGGAGAGGGGACACATAGTGCAGTCTGTTCTCGGTGGGACCTCCCCTACTCAGACGGTTCCTATTTTGGTGACTCCTTGCAGCCAAGGAGGCCTGGATGCTGTTCTCTGTGCCAGAGCGGAGTCGCTTGAGTGGAATACACAAGGGTTTGTCTCTTTGCCATGCTCAGCAGGATGTCTCTACAGCTTTGTCTGTAATGTCTTACTCCTTCCCTTTCGGTATGTCCCGCAGTGAGAGTGCTGAGCTAGCTGGAGCACGGCTGCATTCTAGAACTAGTTGGTGAACAAGGGACTTCCCAGCCATGATTGTGGTAGGAGTAGCTGCCTGGCTTGTAAAGGAAAGGTGTGTGCAAGAGACTTTCTCTTGTGAGCAGCCTTTTGTGCACTGAAAGCTTTTGTACAGTGCAGCACATCCCAGGCACGGAGTGCAAACAACAACGTGAAATCTTCATCCTAACCCATTAAAATGCCGTGGCTCGGAGATCAAAATAGCAAGCCTGCCTGGAGCCCTGGATTCAAATCTTGGCAGGAGAGACTCCGTCATTCATCCTGTCAAGGTAGATAATCGAGTGCTGTGCAGTTCACTCTGTGCCCGTTCTTCTCTTTCGGATGAGACCTTAAAAATGGGGCCTGTCTGTGCTGCATGGCTATTAAAGGTCCCATGGGACACTTCTCATAGCCAGGGTTTGCCCTGCTGTTGGACAGTGTGTAAGCTCACCTCCTTCACCCTAGAAGTGGCTGCTTCAGTGGCTCTGAACGTGATTAATGGATCCTTTGGACTGAAAGGTTTATAAATGTAACATTTTATCATTTTGCACTAAGGAGAACGCTGAGACTTGCTGGTCTGTAACTCAGTCTTGCGTCTCTCTTTCCAGCTTCCGGAGATGCACACCAACAGCTGTGACAATATTTCCCAGTTCTCTGTGGACAGCATCACCAGCCAAGACAGCAAAGAGCCTGTGTTCATAGCAGCTGGCGATATTAGGTAACAGTGAGCTTGTGTTGTGGCGGGGAGATTTCCCTTGCTGTAACAGGGATTCTTCAAGACCGCAGAGCCTGGAGATGGGTTTCACTGGCTTTATTTAAAACAAGCCTTTGTGTCAGGTGAGGAGGAGTAACACAGGGCATCTCCATTAAATCTCTGGAGAAAAAGCCCGTTAGTTAGTACTCCTCATCTTTCTCACTTAGCCTGAGCATCAAGTGCCCGTATGTTCCTGGACTGGAGGCAGGTGAGGACTGAATAATGGCTGTGTGTAATGGGATGTGCAGCATGAATTAATTCCAAAGCCTCTTCTAAACAGGTGGCTCTTTCACCTAAGCAAAGTTCAGTGTCAGGTCTGAGTCTCTTTGAAAACTAGGAGCAAGACCAAAGTCAAAAGGTAAATTCTTCATCAGGGGAGTCAGTTGACCATTTAGTAGCCATTTGGTGATACATGTGGTGTGAGCATGCATGTTACAACAGATCTGAGATCTCAGAAGCTAAATAAGCTTAGGCCAGGTCAGTACTTGAAGGCACGATCTCCAAGGGAAACATGAAGCTACAGGAGCTGGAGTTGATGGTTCAGTTGGTGAGGTTCTTCTTTGGAGATGGTACTTGATGCAGCCTCTTAGCTAGCTTTAGGAGGTGCAGTGTTGCTGAAAATTGGCTCACTTGAATGAGACTGAAGACTGTGGTTCTGCCCATGTGTGTCCCAAAGACATAGTGGTGGAAGCCCCATTTTCCTAATTTGTAGGAGTAAATTCAGCCCATGGAAAATTAACCTCTGCTGTTTCCGTTAGATACGGCATTCGTTTTCATCCCCTACCTGAAACTGTTGGGTAGGATTGTTGCACTGTTAAACAACAGTGTTGGAGACCACTCCAAAGCGGGGTCTGCATGTCAGTGATGGGTGAAGTGATCCCTGACAATACAAGCTTTGTAAGGTGCTTTGGGCTAACATGTGTATGATGGTATTGCATTGTCACTGAAACCTCTCTTGTGGAAAGCAGACTTGTATTTTTAATGACTTTACTTTCTAGACGGCGCCTCTCCGAGCAGCTCGCACACACCCCAACAGCTTTCAGGAGGGACCCTGAGGATCCTTCTGCTGTTGCCCTGAAGGAGCCCTGGCAGGAGAAAGTCAGGTATGAGTGAAGGAGGTGGGTGGGGTACATGGGAAAGCTGAATCGCCCCATTCCTGTAATAGGTCCGTGTTGAAATCCCAGCTACGTCTCTATGGAATAGCTTCCCTTGGGGCTGCCTGTGCTGATTTGCTCTGTAAGTAAATGTGGGGCCTCAGCTTTGGGCCCTGGCGGCCTTTAGGGAGCAAATATTGACTCAGATTCAGGATTTTCAAAACAAAAGGTCCTCCGTACACAGCAGTGATTGATTTAGGCTCCGTGTTCCAGGGCGCTCTGAGTCCCGCAAGCTTGGTGCTTGGCTTATTCTTTTGGAGCGGGTGTGATTGTGGGTGGGAGGGGAAGTGATAGAAAAGGGCCTTATTTCCTTCCAGTGCTGCTTAATTCCTGCTGCTGTATAGTTTGGCATCTTCTCTGCTTGTTTAACATTGATCTATGGCACTTGGTCAGGGCCCCGTTGTGTCAGTGCTATACAAACATAATAAATGACTGTCCCGGCTCCAAGAACTGACAGTCCTAAAGCCCCAAGTCAGCAAAGCACTGAAGACTATCCCTGTTTAGCAAAGCATTTAAGCACATGCTAGCAGTGAAAGAGAAACATCCCTAGCCTAGAAATTCTTGAATCGAAATCCACCTCTTGGTACTGACTTACAGCTGCTGTCTTGTTACTACGCTGTTGTGCTAGGCTCTTTCCAGAGATACCATGGAGCAGGCAGAGGCTCTCCTCGGTCTTTAACCCTTTGCGATTTCCCCACAGGCGGATCAGGGAAGGCTCCCCTTATGGCCATCTTCCAAACTGGCGCCTCCTCTCGGTGATTGTCAAATGTGGAGATGACCTCCGGCAAGAATTGCTAGCGTTCCAG
This sequence comes from Malaclemys terrapin pileata, assembly GCF_027887155.1. NCBI lineage: Eukaryota > Metazoa > Chordata > Testudines > Emydidae > Malaclemys > Malaclemys terrapin. The sequence continues at coordinate 8,545,765 of NC_071525.1, forward strand.
GTCCTTAAACAACTGCAGGTAGGAAAAGAGCAAGACACCGCCCACTAGTGCTGTGGGTCTGTAAACGCAGCCCATTGGTGCGTTTGACTCACAACACTCTCTCTTTCAGTCTATTTGGGAGCAGGAGCGCGTGCCCTTGTGGATCAAGCCATACAAGATCCTCGTCATCTCTGCAGACAGCGGCATGATCGAGCCGGTTGTCAACGCAGTGTCCATCCACCAAGTCAAGAAACAATCCCAGCTCTCGCTGCTGGACTACTTCCTCCAGGAGCATGGCAACTACACTACCGAAGCGTTTCTGACGGCCCAGAGGAACTTTGTGCAGAGCTGTGCTGGCTACTGCCTGGTGTGCTACCTGCTACAGGTCAAAGACAGGTGGGCCCTGTGTGTTGGAGTGAAGAGGCTGCAGTCCGAGCACAAAGAATTTCCATGCCATCCTTGCCCATCGGGCCTTGGGACCAACCACTGTAGGGCGGCAATCAGGGAATTGCTGTCTTGAGTATTGACCCTTAGAGAAGTGTATTAAACCCCCCAAAGCGGGTAGTAAGGTTTGAAGGACTTTCCAAAATGGCATCCATTATTCAAGATTCCATTTACCTCTCCGTGTCTTCTCCCTCTCCCCGCTGTATGTGTCAGGGAATCCCTGAGAGCAGTGGCATCCTCTCCTGGTGCTTGCTGGGGAATCAGAACAGTGGGAAGTGGCTGGTGTGTCACCATAGGGGAACCTGAAATTTCAGTGGTGAGAGTTCGTTTGTGTTGAAGCCGGGCTGCTTGGAGCGTTCGCTGTGTAATTGCAGGGCTGTTTTGTAAGCAATAAACCCCCATATATGTACCTAGTTAAAACGTTATTTTTTGGTAGTGTTGTACAAGAGGCAGAGAAAATGTACAGCCCTGTGTGTACTTGACATTAACAGGTGATGCTGCTGGCTTCAACTGAAGCCAGTACCTATTTGTTTTGTCAGTGCTCAAGCAGTTGCTCCTCCGCATTGGGTGAGGACCTTTCAGCTCTTTACCGTGTGGGGACGTGGTTCTCCAGCTGGCAAGGAGGTGGTGTCTGAAATATGAGCTCGTTGATAGTTTTCTCTCTCGTTCTCATTTCCCTTCAAGGCACAATGGCAATATATTGCTGGATGCAGATGGACACATCATCCATATAGATTTTGGGTTCATTCTCTCCAGCTCCCCCAGGAACCTTGGCTTCGAGACATCTGCCTTCAAGCTCACAACGGAGTTCGTTGATGTAAGTGAACTATAGCTACATTCTGCCAGGAAGGAAAAGGGTCTTGTGGTTTGAGGCACAGAATCAGGAGCCAGGAAACCTGAGTTCTGTTCCCAGATTTGGGAGGGTGTGTGGTCTAGTGGTTAGAGCAGGGGACTGGAATCCCAGACTCTTGGGTTCTCTTCCATACACACTTCCTCTGTGATCTTGGGCAAATCCCTTCTTCTCTTTGCATCAGTTTCCCCATCTGTACAAGAGGGGTGATTCCTACTTCTTGTGGAAGAGTAGTTACGAGAATTGTAATTGATTTCTGCAAAGTATTCAAATGAACGGCACTGTAGAAGACAATTCTTATTCCTAAAGAACTCTCAGATCCTAGGAAGAAAGTTGATATAGAAGTGCAAAGTCTTACCATAAAGTTAGATCCTTCAAATAAAGGTGCCTTTTTAAATAATTCCTGATGTGCTTTCCCAGCTGCCCTTGCTGGCAGGGCTGCTGTTGGAATTTCCTCTCTAAGGAACGCTTTTGGCATGTCACTGGAACCCGTGCTCACTGTCTGATCTGCTTTCCAGGTCATGGGCGGTCTGGATGGTGATATGTTTAACTACTACAAGATGCTGATGCTGCAAGGCCTCATCGCTGCCCGAAAGCACATGGATAAAGTCGTGCAGATTGTGGAGATAATGCAGCAAGGTATGGCACTGCTTTCCGGCCTCATGGCTCCCACCTGCTCTTACACACGGCAGGACACCGAGGGGCATTTCACACACCTGTGCTGTGAAAGGGGAGACAGCTAAGGCTAGATGCAGAATTTTTCTCCCTCTCTCTGCCCTCCAAATGGTCTTTCTTTTCATTGCGCAGCATTGGGCAAGTGTTCCCACATGGAAAACAGACATTCAACACCACATGAAAATCTGGCCGTTCAGACAATATTAGATCTTCGTGCGAGACCCATGATGCATCCGCATAAGACCATTTGAATTGTAGTGATTTGAATATAGAGGATGCGTGGAGGAGGTCTTGTGTAATGGTGAGAGCGGGGGATTGGGACTCAGGTCACCTGGGTTCTGTTCTCAGCTCTCCCACTCACTCTGTGTGACTTTGGAAGAGTCATTTAGGGGCTGATTTTCAGAAGTGCCGAGCACCACCCGTAAGTCCAGCTTACGTCAATGGGAGCAGCAAGCGCTCCGACTTAAATTTTCCCTTAAGTGGCGTCCCTGCCTATCTGAAGGCGTTGTAAGGATTAGTGTATAGACAGCCCTTTAATCTCCTGTGAGGAAAAGAACTAGAGGAGAATTATCATGACACTCCTGTAGGCATTCAGTCAGATTGCTAATGCTGGGAAACGGCAGCATGCTTTGATCCGATCTCATTCTGTGTATGTCGTCTAACCTACTATTTAACTACTGTGTGTGTGTGTGTGGGGGGGGGGGATTCTGTGGAAAGATAAATAGGTTTGGCAGGACCGAGCTTCTGAAGAGCGGGCACCTCGCTTGCTGATCTTGACTCCTTTCTTTAAAATGTAATTTGCAACGTTGCCTGCCATGGGGAAAATGGTTTGCCAATCATAATGCTCCTGTGGCCGCTTGAAGTGTGGAGAGAAGCAAGCCAATAACTGAGTGTGTGTCAGTTTGGCCTCTAGATTGCCAGAGATGTTTCGGAGAAAGCCAGCAGAACCAGGTCCATACGGCAGTGCAGGTCGTCTGTGAGTGTCAGGAAGCAGAATAGAATATTCACAGATAAGTTTGCTATTGTATGAGATCTTAAAGGGGCTAGCGGCCCAGTGCTCCCCAACTAGTAGTGTGTGCACTGAGACTGGCACTCTGAGCTCCCCCCACCCAATCCTCTGTGCAAGGACGGGGGTGCCACTGCTGCCTGCCCGCCATCTAGCGGTGCATGGTCAAACCTGCCATGGGGCTTTGCTTTCTCTTGCAGGCTCCAGGCAATGTCCAAGCACCGTGGCAGGTTAGAGCAGCCCCAGTTGAGTGGGGGGGGGGAGGGAGGGTGGGTTGGCTGGGACAGCTGAGATCTTAGTCTGATAAATGTTCCACTCTATCAACCTCACTGCAGCAGGATTATATTCACTACATTCCCCTTACAGGACCAGGGAAACTGTCCCTAATGCAGGGGTGGGCAAACTTTTTGGGCCGAGGGCCACATCTGGGTGGGAAAATTGTATGCAGGTCAGGGGGTTGGGGTGCGTGAGGGAGTGCAGGGTGTGGGAGGGGCTGCGGTGTTCAGGAAGGGGCTCAGGGCAAGGGATTGGGGCAGAGGAGGGGTGTGGGGTATATGCGGGGGCTCAGTGAAGGGGGTTGGGGTGCGGAGTGCAGGAGGGGGCTCGGCAGGGGTGCGGGAGGGGGCTCAGGGCAGGGGGTTGGGGAGCAGGGGGGGTGCAGGATGTACGAGGGGGCTCAGGGCAGGGAGTTGGGGTGCAGGAGGGGTGCGAGGTGTAGGCAGGGGGCTTAGGGCAGGGACTTGGGGGGCGGGGTGCAGGCATGGTTCGGACTCTGGCCCGGCGCCGCCTACCTAAAGCAGCTCCGGGGAGGCAGCGGCACGCGCCAGGGCAGGCTCCCTGCACGCCTGCCCTGTCCCTGGCCCCACGCCACTCCAGGCAGCGCTGTGGCCCCTGAGGAAGGCGGTGGCAGAGGGCTCTGCGTGCGTTGCCCTTGCTGCACCTCCAGGCACCTCCCCCAAAGCTCCCATTGGCCACAGTTCCCCGTTCCCAGCCAATGGGAGCTGCGGGGGGCAGTGCCTGGAGGCAAGGGCAATGCGTGGAGCCCTCTGCCCCCTCGCCTGGGGGCCACAGGGAAGTGGTGCCAGCCGCTTCTGTAGAGCGGCACAGCGCCATGGGGGGGCAATCCCGCGGGCCAGATCCAAAGCCCTGAGGGGCCGGATCCGGCCTGCGGGCACTTGCCCACCTCTGCCCTAACGCAAGCATTCAGGGGATGCATCACCAAGCTACAGCTTTGCAGCTAGGATCCTATGGTCAGGTCGTCTAATGGTTAGAGCAGAGAGTATTGGGAATCTGGGTTCTGTTTCCAGCCTGGTCATAAGAGCAGAGGGAAAAGGAAATCAAAAATGTTGTAGATATTGTAACTTTATTTCCCTACTATAACACACTTAGCTACCTAAATTAGAGGAGTGGAAATAACCATCCAATCTTATACCATTGCACAGTGGAAGGTCCCACCTAGCTGTAAGTGAATTGGGTCTGTTCCCCTTTAAAATTACACAGAGGGCAATCCCCAGTCTTAATCTATTTCATTGTTTCACTGGACATTCACGTCGGTGTTCTGATGATGTCTACACAGTGCCCTCTCTCTGCATTGGGTTGCAGTCTGTTACTCCTAGCTAGTTCGCAGCTCTCCCTGCAGCAAGTAACCAAGCTTGAAGCAGTTCATAGATTCATAGAGGTTAAGGCCAGAAAGGACCGTTATGACCGCGTAGTCTGACCCCCTGCAGTCCTCAAACATAGTTGCCACCCCAGTACGTTAAAAACACCATTTACCTCCACACACACCCAGTTACGGAGAGAGTTACAACCTCATTCATCAGTTCTACTTGCACACTGACCTCTGCATGCCTGTCTGGCCATTCAGGCTAGAGACCAGCTAGCAGCAGCCTTGTTGGACCATTTCCAAATGACTTGTTGCTGGTGTGGTTCAATACTTCCTTTGCAGTTCTATATCCCAGACTGTAAAACCCTCCAGCACCAAGCAAGGATGCTGCACACATGCAGAATAACTAGTTGGTAACCCTCACCCTGAATCAGCAGCTCTTCCTCCCTCCCTCCCCTCTCCCGCTGCATTTGGCTGAAGTTTCACGGCAGGGTGAGTTGGGAAGAGCCCGGGTTAGGGTATCACAGTTCAAAGTCTGTGTGGTGCAGTGGGGGAAAGAAATGGGGAATCAGTCACATTCCTCCACTGGGCACCTGTTTCAAGCATCCACCGAGGTATTCCTCACCTGGCAGAGACTGGCTTTCCAATTACACATCAAACAGTATTGTATTGGAATACTCGGGGGACTTTAAAGTGGTCGCTTAAGAAATTAGGGGTTGTCCGTTCGTTCGGGCTTTGCCTACTTTTCTGTATTAGCTCCTTAACTAGACTGGCTTAAGCACCACACAGCACACAACCGTAACATTGTGTCAGCCGGTCTGTTAACCCTAGCCTGGACGAGTTAGCCACCCCCAGTTGATGGGTGAAATGTATGTCCTTGCTTATACTGAAGACCAGCTCTCCAGCTGCTGTGAATGGCTGCAGCTCCGTTGGAACTAGTGGGGCAGATCCCCACTAGTCATATGTCTGTGCAACTCCATTGGAGTTGATGGTGTTACTCCATTTTACACCAGCTGACCATGTGGACCAATGCTATGGTTGTGAACACTTGTTCTTGTCGCTTCCTAGTGCAGACAAGACCTTAATGGGACCCTCTGTGCAGGTTTCACTGTCATTACTAGACAGCAGTTGCAAAACGTGCCTCCCAAACCAGGCTGCTCCGACTCTCAACTATTCTGTGTAAGTTCTTCCCGCTGCTTTGGAATTCACTGTTAACTCTGCTCCTCATCTCCTCCTCTGTCCCCATGTGTTAGGTTCTCAGCTGCCCTGTTTCCATGGCTCCAGTACCATCCGCAACCTGAAGGAGCGTTTCCACATGAACATGACGGAGGAGCAGCTGCAGTTGCTCATTGAACAGATGGTGGACGGCAGCATGCGGTCGATCACCACCAAACTCTATGATGGCTTCCAGTACCTCACCAATGGCATCATGTGACGGCTGCACCCCTGCCACCAACTCGAGGATGGCTTTTGTCGTGGCCACAGTGTCCAGCTGGAGACCTACCACCTGGCCGAGGGAAAAGGTCTTGCCCCTTGTGGTGAAGGGAGCCAAGCAGTAGCACCTCCTGGGTGCTGGGTTTACCGGACTCTCAAACCAACCACAACAAAAAACAGTGTTCAGAGAAGCAAAATCCACGCGTGAAATTGACTAAAACAAAAAGGATCATGTGGCAACCATTGCGATCACGTTTAATGTGACCGCGGGGTCCAGGCGTTGGTGAGACAAAGCCATCAGCGCTCTGTGGACAACAGAGCATCTACTAGACACCAGAACCATGTGTACATCAGTTCCTCCCATCTTTATTTCAGTATTATGCCTGTTGATGTCCTGTGAACTCTTCCACAATCTCATAAATGTTTAGGGCCTGGGGTGGAGGGGGCCAAAACCATCCTCCTCCCTGAATCTGGTATTTGCCGATATTTTGAGCCTTCTGCTAGCACCACTTGAATGCAGTTGAGGTGAATCCCCATCAGCCCCCAACCCTGCATGTTCCTGTACAGCATCGTCAGCATTATTTGACTCTTCTGATGTTGGTTTGGCTTTTTTCACCCTTTGCACATTTTAATGTAAGTTTAAGTTGCAAGTTAGACAACAAACGTGTCTTGAGATCATAGGTGACTAGACACAACTCCTGTAGCACAGTCTTCACCTTCTGGAGCATAGGGTTATTAGGACTTAGATATTTTTGTTTCCTTTCATCCACATCTCTCATAGTCTGGCCATGCAACCGCATGCCCATCTGTCTTTCTTTGGGCACCTTTTTGACTTTGTTCCACAAATCTGGGGCTGTGAAGCTTTCCCCTGCAATAATATCCGACTGAATGCTTCATGGGTTTGTGCCACACTGAATGTCTTGTCCTTGGCTGATGATCCCTGAACTCACGCTGCCTTGAACTCAGCAGCGGGGCTACACATCGCTTTGTGTGTGGTATCCGCACAGGGGTTACATTTCCGTGGATGAGGAGTTTTTACATCTACCTGGATCGGACCTCTAAATGCAGAATGTTCCCCTGGAGGTTATAACCTGTCCCATCCCTCCTCGGTGGTGTACTTTGCCCTGAGCCAAGTTTCATGGCTCCCAGGGAGTGAGGCAAAACGTGGACTGATGTTGCTAGTTCTCTCCCTAGGGTAACTGAAGGCCAGTCTCGGCTTATTATCCATCTTACCTTGCTAGCATACCTAGCTAGAGTTCAGGAGACAGGATGACCTTTAGTTTTGCGGCAAGCAGGGCATAGCTAGTGCCTTTTTTCAGTTTTAAGTAAAGAAGTGATCGTGCTAATTTTTCATCCCCGGAAACAGGTCAAAAGCAGATGCTGACAAGCACAAAGTTATTGCAAAGAACCAGTAGAACGCAGCTGTGAAGTCGTAAGTCCAGGCTGTTTGGCATATAGATCCAGGGCACGGAAATAACTCTATGCTGGGTTGATTTCATTTTAAAAACTCCCTTTCCGCTACTCTCCAGCTGAGAGCATCTGTACTTTATAAAGAGCAACAAGGTTTGATTTGTTGAAGCTTCTCCATTTCTCTGTATTAATATAACTCTATTCAGACACAAGTCCCCTCCCTTGTCCTGTCTCCCCTCAGTGTATTCAGACTTCCTGCAGCTGCTGATCAGAGGGTGGAATCCCCTACTACCTGAGTGTATGTGATTTGTTACCTCAGTCCTTGTTCTCCTCCACCCCCCCCATCGACTCCTGTTGTGGACTCTCATGTTAATAGGTGTGTTTGTTTAGTGCTACTTTGCCATGTTGATTATTTAGCATTTTTTAACTGTATTTTAACATTATGGGATAGAGGTTTCTGGCAGGAAGAGGCAGTATTTCCAAGTTTTGCAACCAGAAGTTCAAACCACTGTGTACCCTCCTGCAGCCCAACAGATGAGCAGCGAGCTAGGCTTAACTGTCTCCCAACTGCAGTTAAAAAAGACAGGGGGGGGGGGGGGGGCATAATCTTCCGTCACTCTCTGCTCTCAAAACCAGTTTATTCTTGTTACCGGTTTGGAAATGGATTGGCAAAACGTAAGGTATGGCTTTTTACTGTCCACTGAAGGAATGATGAAAGGTCTGAAACTCTTCTCCTCTGTTTGCACACACACACACACACACCCATGCTTTAATTTCCACCGATCCTTTGAGACTGAATCCTTCGTTTGTGTTACGGAGTCTGCTTCATTTCCATAAACATTGACTTTGTGAAGAGTGGGGAACGCTTGGGTAGCAATATTCTCATCCTTGCAGGTGGGAATAGAAAAGGACCTAGCATTAGTTTCATTACAAAAAACAACAAAACACTGACCTAGTTTGTCTGTTCTGTTTTTTAATTTTTCCCCTTCAGTTCCTCCTTGTAACTGCGGTTGTGACCCAGCTGTTCCCGGAGCAGCCAGCAATGGCTCGGAAAAGGGGCTGTAGATTTTAAGGAACAATCTGAATTTCTGTGGGAAAGACCCAGCATTGCAACGCCAGAGGGGTGGAGCTAGAAATGATAGAATTGTTTGGATGATCAGTGTGTGGGGCGGGGTGGTATTGCTCTAATAGAAGGGCAAAAAGTAACTCTGAATGTTGGAAAAATTAGTGATACTTGTCACATTTTGTAGCACAGAAGCAGATTTGCAGGCTGCTGTGTTGAATGAGGTTACACTCCTGTAATCAACCTGGCAGTGGTAATTCTGAGGGTTTCAATTTGTAGGAGCAGCCCATGACGTGTTGGTCATTTGGGCTACTACTAAATTTCGGAGCAGCGAAAGGATCATTTTAAAACTTAGCAATTGGCTTGTTTTTTTGGTGGGGGTCACGGGGATTTAACTTTTGGGTCACATTTAGGCTTCGTTTACTCATTTGTATGTCACGTAACAGCCTGTTGAATTGTCAGGAAACTGCTTTAGTTGCTAACGTCACGTTTCAGCTCCTGCCGCGACTCAAGCTTGTTTGGCTGTAAAAAAGCCCCAAGCAGACACTTCAAATGACTCCATCTTGCTTCTTAGCTTCCCCCTCTGCGTTTATACTGACCTGGAAATGAACGGCAACCAGGTTCCCCTTTAATGTAGCAAATGACATACGGATACCCCATGATCGGATGTACTGAGCCCATAGTAACAGCATTGCTGCAAGTAGCAAGTGAAATGGTGTCCCTATATACAAGTTACCCAGCCAGTTGGGTGACTTCTGCAGATTGTTGCTACATAATCTGGATGGGAGCCTATGGAATGTAGTTTTCATTTAACATCCTCATGGAGAGTACGTTTGAACAGCTAAAAGGGGATGGGCTGCTTGACCGCAAGAGGAGAGGGACAAAAATAAGATCCTAATAGGCCATAGGAATGGCCTCTCCTTGAGCAGAAGCGAACACCCTTTCTGACAGCTGCTGCTGGCTACACAGACTGTATGTGAACCTTTCAATGTGTGGGGATTTTTTATTTTCCTATTCAGTAAGGATGGGCCAAACTCAGAAATAAAATATACAACCAGAACTTGGTTTCTAATAAAATGTCCTTTTTAAAAAAACAAAATCTGGTGCAGAAATTGCTGACTGCGTCTCGTTAATTGCTGACGGCTTAAGAAAAAGCTTCCAGGGGAAAGCTCTGGTGGGAAAGATTGCTTTGCGCTTCCTATCACACCCCTAGGCTTGCATAAAACAGATTAAATGCATGTGGTCGAGTTTGACCCCGAAGGACCCCTGGGGGCAGATCTTGAACTTAACCGCGGTTTTCAGGACAGATCTAGTTTTTTTTAACCTCCTTTGAATACTAATCCTCATCAGAGGATTTCCAAGCACTACACACAGGTGAGTAAGCATTATCCTCATTTTACACGTGGGGAAACTGAGGCACCCTGCTATGACTTGATGAAGGCTATGCAGTGAGTCAGTGGCGGAGCAGAAGGATGGTCTTGTGCGTAAGGTGCTGGAATTAGACTCGGGGAATGGAAATGTCTAAATAATGCCCGACTTTACCTGGTAGATCTTCTCCTGGTGGGTATTGGAGTCATTGATGGGGATGAGATCTGACTTGAGTTAGCAGCCCTACCGAGCCAGTTCAGCTATGGCAGAGCGGGAGCTGGGTTCTGTTCCCGCTCGTGCATCATTAGCCGAATGGTTGACAGATCTAATCACTCAGGTCTGTGCCACACCACTGGCAGTCACAGGGTGAGACAGGTCTCGCTGAGGGAGCTTCTAACAGTCACGAGGAAGCACGTGTGTCCCTGAGCTCTGCCTGCAGAACTATCATTCCCGGAGAGGATGCGGGTGAAGGAATGAGCCCTGCTTCCCATTTGGATCTCAGGGTGGATTGTTGAGCTATGTGGCCAATGGAGTCGGAGGCATTGAGCCGGGAAGTCATGCGAGTCAGTAGCAAAGCTGGGGTTCTCGACGCCCCTCCTCTGACTCCCCATGCTGGGTTACATTTGACCCAACGCCCTGGAGATGGGGAAGGCTCTGTATCCCATTCCCATGTGCCCCGGCTGCCTGGCCCCCAGGCAGAGAGCCGTGAAATTGTAAGGTTTGATTAGAAGTGTATGGGGCTGCTGCCCATTTTCCTTCTACCTCGGGCTGGGATCTCTGCCCTGCCAGCGGCAAACCCTGCAGTTTTTAAACTGGCATGAAGCCCGGCTCTCCAGTGGCCGAGCGGCTTCGGCTGGGTCCCCGCAGAATTGGATGCAGGGAGTGAAGAACCCTTGTAAGAAAGGGGAAGTGTTCTGGAAAGCCAGGCAGCGCACTCAGTGCACTGGACAAGCACACCAGAGTCTGAGATCGAGGCCAGAAGGGACCTGTAATAGTATGGGTGCTCTCCCTGTTGCTCTGCACACCCCCTGGTGGCCTGGTGCTGAGTTTGTGTCCCTGCCTCAGTTTCCCCAGTGGACTTTCAGTAACTTCAGTGAAGTTCTTACATAGCGAACGAAGCCCCTTCAGGGGTCTGGTTTATTTAAACAAAGGCCAATCAGCTGTGCAGCAAGTCTTCACCCCCAGCGTCCGGGGAGGGGCAAACTAATCTTAGTCTGTCGGCCCCACCCAAGTCCCCCTGTCCCAGCTCATGGCCAGAAAGGCCCCATCAACCTGGGATCCTTCTTGGCAGTCAGGCCTCTTGCCATCACCTGGGGGAAGGGTCCCTCTCTGGACTCAGGCCTCTCCAGAGAGATCGAATCACTGCAGCTCTTCTCTGGAGTGGGGCGTCCTTCCCCAGCAACCTGGTCCTGTCACTGGGACCAGGTCTCCCTAGGGTTTTGCCACTCTTCGCCATCTCCGAAGCTGCTCGCCTCCAGCAGCACCTTTCCTAGGTCCCCGTTTCTGGTGAGCCCTCTAAACCGCTCCTCTGAGAAACCTCTCTGCTCTGTGTTCTAGGGCTCCCTGCCTGAGACCCCATAGCCCTTTATAAGGCCAGCCAGGCAGTTCTTAACTAATTAACTTCTGCCCAGCCACTTAGGTAATTGGCTACTCCCAGGTGACTCTAGGTTGGGTCTTTCTCCTGAGCAGAACCTGTCATCGGTAGGTTGGGTGCCTGACCCCATAAAAGGGGTCAGGGTCATTAGGGTAATTTAATCCATAAACTGCATCAGGGAGACATTTTGGGATGGAGGATAAGACCCTTTCTCTCTCCCACCTGCCTGCTCCTTCCCCCCCCTGCAGAAACCAGCATTCGCCCCTCTCCTTCGTGTGGTCTCGCTCCAACTTCCTGATGGTGTTAGCTATGGCTCTACCCACAGCTAGTACCAGACCCACCACCTGAGCGGTCCAAGCTGTTAGCCCTGTTGGGAAGCAACGTTTGCCATCTGCCTAGCATTGATGGGAGCAGCTCCCCTGCTGGGTTAGTGTAGATGGGACTGTACCCCAACTGGACAATCTGTGTCAACTGCTGCTGGCCAGAGCTGGCTTCTGGAAGCTGCTAGTCAGTGCAAGTGGCTTGCGTGCATAATTTCTCAAGCATAGGTGGGACCTAGTGATGGCTTCTGCTGTTCGAATAGGCAGATCCTGTGAGAGGTGAGTAGTAACCCCTCTGGGGGCTGTAAATATCCTAAATCTGACTGAGTCTCTTTTTATTTTTTTTCTGTTTGCTCTTCTCTTCAACCCTGTATGGTCCCATGCCTTACCTCTGCTGGGCGTGACCACCTTCCTTGCAGGAAAAGGGGCCTGGCCTCAATTTAGCAGAGCCCATAAGCATGTGCCTAACTCCCATGGACTTCCAATGTGATTTAAAGTTAATGGTGATACTGGAAAAGAGGAGATGAAGGGGGGATATGATAGAGGTCTATGAAATCACGAGTGATGTGGAGAAAGTGAATAAGGAAAAGTTATTTACTTGTTCCCATAATATAAGAACTAGGGGTCACCAAATTAAATTAATGGGCAGCAGGTTTAAAACAAATAAAAGGGAGTTCTTCACACAGCGCACAGTCAACTTGTGGAACTCCTTGCCTGGGGAGGTTGTGAAGGCTAGGACTATAACAGGGTTTAAAAGAGAACTGGATAAATTCATGGAGGTTAAGTCCATTCATGGCTATTAGCCAGGATGGGTAAGGAATGGTGTCCCTAGCCTCTGTTTGTCGGAGGGTGGTGATGGACAGCAGGCGAGAGATCACTTGATCCTGTTAGGTTCACTCCCTCTGGGGCACCTGGCATTGGCCACTGTCGGCAGACAGGATACTGGGCTGGATGGACCTTTGGTCTGACCCAGTACGGCCGTTCTTATGTTACTGTACTCCTTAGCTCTTACCTAGCACTTCCCATCAGTAGACTTCAAGGCACTTTACCAAGGAGGTCAGTAACATTCTCCCCAGTTTACTGAGGGGGAAACTGAGGCACAAAGCAATGCAGTGACTTGCCCAAGGTCACCCCGTGGAGCAAGGGATAGAACCCAGGTCTCCTGAGCCCTAGTCCGCTAGCAACGTACGTTGCTGAATTAGGTTACCTGTGTCATATCAGCAATGGCCTCGCTGCAGCCCCTTTCTCCTTCCAGTACCAACTCTATAACTAACCTCTAAACAAGTGGGTTTGTTTCACCAAGTCTGTTGTTCTCCATTGAACTCCAAGTTCAGGCATCCCTGTCCCTGCTGGTTTTCTGAACTCTGGTAGGAGATACTATTTCCGGATTCCTCAGCCTGGCCCTTCTGTGTAGATGTTCCCTCCATCGATGGAAGAGGTTTTTCCATCTCTATAGTTAATCCACCTCTCTGGGAGCTGAGTCAGCCTACCTGCATCTATGCTGGTGGTTAGATCAACTGCAGCGTGGTGAATATCATTCAAATTTTGATATTTTGAAATTAGAGAGAGAGACTAGGAAAAAATGTTGATGAAATTCACCCCTCCCCTATTTTTTGACCAACTAGAGAAGGAGAATTTTTTAAAATTGAAAACTTTCAAGTTTAACTCTGAGACCTGGCCCTCCATTTAACTTTGCCTGTGGCTCAACCAGTGACTTCCACTGACTAGCAAAGCAAAATAAGAATACTAACTCTTAGGTATGGTTCATAAGTACATCTCGAAGCACTTCAATCTTTGAATGTATTTATCCTTGTGACACCCCTGTGAGGCAGGACGGTGCTGTTATCCCCATTGTACAGATGGGGAACTGAGGCACCGAGAGGCTAAGTGATTTACCCAAGGTCACCTGGTAAGTCTGTGGCAGAGCAGGGATGTCTCCCAAGCCCTAGGTTTGAAACTGCCCTAAAGATTCCCCAGTTGGCAGGGAGATTTCCTCAGCGCTCGCTGCTGTGCTAAAAGCTGCAACTTTAAAAGCACATGCCTGCGAGAAGAGGGAATGCTCGCTGACTTTAGATGTTCGTTTAATGTAGACGTTGAAAAATCTAGACTGGAAAAGAAGAAACCCCTCCTCAGAGGCCGCTGAAGTTCTGAACAGGCTGATCCCGCAGCCCTGGACCCATGAACACCAGCACACACAAGAGAGGGGAAAAGGCCCCTTGCAGCATTAAACTTAACGGTATGTCTACACTGCAGTGTGAGTCCAGGGTTTGCTCTCAGGCTCAAGCCTAACTCTGTCTACACACAAATCAGGCTAAGATCAGATGCCAGGTCCCAGGATCCCACGGGGGTAAAGGGTCCTAGCCTGAGTCAAGCCAGGACCCAAGGTTCAAGCTCTATTGTTTTGCAGTGGAGATGCAGCCTCCCCCCCCGGACTCGTGCTCTGGGAGTCTGCCAAAAGTATCCCACAATCCCACGGGCCGACTTTCTTTGATCTCTGGAAAGTCAAGGTTGGCGGACAGTCAGGTTTTCCCACGGTGCACCATGAACAATGTACTAGAGCGCCCACATTTTGGGACGGTGCTAGGAGGTCTGGGATACGGGGGTTGGACTCAGGCCCCTATAACGCAGTGTAGATGATGGAGCCTCCTCTTGGGACCCCAGAGTTCAACAGTTCTGAAGCTGGGGGTTACAAATGAGTGTAGACCCTCAAGCCCTAGATCAGGCCTGCACAACATGCGGCCCGCGTGGGCTCACTGTGCGGCCAGCGGGGGGTGAGTAGGCAAGCAGCGGTGAGGGAGGGGGGCTGAGGAGGCAAGCGGGCGGGCAGTGGTGGGGGGTGAGTAGATGAGCTGGAGGGGTGGGGGGCTGAGGAGGCAAGCGGCGAGTCAGTAGCTGACCTGTTCTACTGATCTGGTCTGGCTCCCATCCCCTCTCCAAGGGTTGCAGCTGTCTGGAGGTGCTGCCTTCCACGCCTTCCTCATTCACATCTTCTTCATTCAACAGGGCAATTGATTACAAAGTGGGGGGAAGATCTTATTCTACTTCCAGCAAAAAGACATTTTTTCTTTTACCTTAATTATATTACCTTAGGGCCAGCCATAACATATTACCAAGGTTCAATACTGCTGTTTCAGCAGGGCGGCGCTGGGAAAGGAGGGTTTTTTTCCACGGGGCGCTGGGGGAGGGTTCCTGGGGGAGCTGGGGGGGTGTTTCGGCAGCGCTGGGGGGGTTGTTTCTGTGGGGCGGGCGGCGCTGGGGGGGGGTGTGTGTTTCGGCGGTGCTGGGGGGGGGTTCGGCTGTTTTCTTTGGAGTAATATGGCCCTCGCCGCTTTACGAGTTGTGCAGGCCTGCCCTAGATTAACAAACCCAGGGTCTGCTAACTCAAGTGCTACGAACCCTGGGCTGCATTGCAGAGGGGATGAGCCCTTCACAAGGATCCCAGCCCAAGCCCCCACAGCTACTCTGCAGTTTTATAACCCTGCAGCGTGGGCCCCTGAGTCAGCTGACATGGGCCAGCTGCGGCGTTTTACTGCAGCACCGACATACCCTCAGGCTACATTGCCAAGCACTGGGGCTTGAACCTGGGTCCCGGATTGACTCCGGCTCAGACCCTCCCGCCTCAAGGGGTCAGTATGAAAATGGAAGGGGAGTTGGGCTCAAGCCTGAGTTGGCAGCTTGGACTCCAGTTGCTGTGTAGACAGCACCCCTCTCCTCCCTCCCCCCCCCCCCCCCGTTACATACTTACCTATCTACCTACCTCTGGTCTACAGGGCCGCCGAGAGCGGGTTCGGGCCCCCCAGCAAGGGCAGACTGGCTAAATAGGGCCGATGAGAGGGGGGGAAGCTGGGCCCCCTTCTGGACCGCCAGGCCCCGGTAAGGCGACGAGGGGGGGGAAGCCGGGCCCCCTTCCAGACCACCAGGCCCCGGTACTTTGTATTGAGTTCCCCCACCTCTCATCAGCCCTGCTGGTCTATTTCCCAAGTCCAAAGCGACAAAGAGTCCTGTGGCGCCTTGTAGACTAACAGACGTATTGGTGCCCCAGCACCCTCTGTCGCTTTTTACAGCTCCAGACTAACACGGCTACCCCTCTAAAAAAGAAGAACAGGAGTACTTGTGGCACCTTAGAGACTAACAAATTTATTAGAGCATAAGCTTTCGTGGGCTACAGCCCACTTCTTCGGATGCATATAGAGTGGAACGTATATTGAGGAGATATATATACACACATACAGAGAGCATGAACAGGTGGGAGTTGTCTTACCAAATTTGAGAGGCCAATTAAGTAAGAGAAAAAAAATTTTTTTTAAGTGATAATCAAGCTAGCCCAGTACAGACAGTTTGATAAGAAGTGTGAGAATACTTACAAGGGGAGATAGATTCAATGTTTGTAATGGCTCAGCCATTCCCAGTCCTTATTCAATCCTGAGTTGATTGTATCTAGTTTGCATATCAATTCCAGCTCAGCAGTCTCTCCTTGGAGTCTGTTTTTGAAGTTTTTCTGTTGTAAGATAGCCACCTGCAGGTCTGACATTGAATGGCCAGACAGGTTAAAGTGTTCTCCCACTGGTTTTTGAGTATTATGATTCCTGATGTCAGATTTGTGTCCATTAATTCTTTTGCGTAGAGTTTGGCCAATGTACATGGCAGAGGGGCATTGCTGGCACATGATGGCATATATCACATTAGTAGATGTGCAGGTGAAAGAGCCCCTGATGGTATGGCTGATGTGATTAGGTCCTATGATGATGTCACTTGAATAGATATGTGGACAGAGTTGGCATCGGGCTTTGTTACAAGGATAGGTTCCTGGGTCAGTGTTTTTGTTCAGTGATGTGTGGTTGCTGGTGAGTATTTGCTTTAGGTTGGGGGGTTGTCTGTAAGCGAGGACAGGTCTGTCTCCCAAGATCTGTGAGAGTAAAGGATCATCTTTCAGGATAGGTTGTAGATCTCTGATGATGCGCTGGAGAGGTTTTAGTTGGGGGCTGAAGGTGACAGCTAGTGGTGTTCTGTTATTTTCTTTGTTGGGCCTGTCTTGTAGGAGGTGACTTCTGGGTACTCGTCTGGCTCTGTCAATCTGTTTTTTCACTTCAGCAGGTGGGTATTGTAGTTTTAAGAATGCTTGATAGAGATCTTGTAGGTGCTTGTCTCTATCTGAGGGATTGGAGCAAATGCGGTTATATCGTAGAGCTTGGCTGTAGACAATGGATCGTGTGGTGTGTCCTGGATGGAAGCTGGAGGCATGTAGGTAAGTGTAGCGGTCAATAGGTTTCCGGTATAGGGTGGTATTTATGTGACCATTGCTTATTAGCAGTGTAGTGTCCAGGAAATGGACCACTTGTGTGGATTGATCTAGGCTGAGGTTGATGGTGGGATGGAAATTATTGAAATCATGGTGGAATTCCTCAAGGGCTTCTTTTCCATGGGTCCCGATGATGAAGATGTCATCAATGTAGCGCAAGTAGAGTAGGGGCGTTAGGGGACGAGAGCCAAGGAAGGGTTGTTCTAAGTCAGCCATAAAAATGTTGGCATACGGTGGGGCCATGCGGGTACCCATAGCAGGGCCGCTGACTTGAAGGTATATATTGTCCCCTCGGACACGTCCCAAGTCCAGTTTCCAAACGCTGCAGTTCCCCTTTCTCCCACCAGGGGCCAGGCGCGACTAGGAGGGCGCCCTCAGCGGCGCGCAGCTGCCTTTCCGCTCCACCAGGGGGCGCCTGTGCGCGCTCCTCTCTTCCCCTCCCCTCCCCACCCCACGCCTTGCACAGCCCGGGAGCGCTCCGTGCAGCCAGCCCGACTCCCGGCGTTCACCTGCCTGCCTGTACCTGCCCCTCCGCGCACCCAGCCCCTGCCTTCCATCTTTGCCCAGCCCGGCTCCGCTCCGGCTGCCTTCCCCCGAGACAGGAGCGGCTCAGAAGCGCCCGCCGCCCCCAGGGACGTGCCGAGCTGCAGCAGGACAGGACCCGCCAGCCCCAGAACCGGCGCCGGCCATGGGTCCCTGCTGAGCTACCCGGGGTGGAGGTAGGAAGTGGGGAAAAGTCCCCACGATCCAGCCATGGTGAGTTTCCTGCTCCCTCGGGAGACGCTTCAGTCCCTTTAAGAGCCAAGCCCGCCCCCCTGCTGCAAATCCCATAAAAGTCCCCCCCCTCCCCCCCCGTTCCCCAGTTTAATTATTAGCTAATGGGACGTTTGAAGAGTTTTTTTGCCTCTTAAATCCCCATTTCCCTCCCGCCCCCATGAGCAGGAGCTGCCATGAATCACCTTGCAAATTGGATAGAAAGACGCTGGGTCAGAAATAGCCTCTGGGGCGGGGGGGGGGGAGGAGGGATAGCTCAGTGATTTGAGCATTGGCCTGCTAAACCCAGGGTTGTGAGTTCAATCCTTGAGGGGGACATCTAGGGAACTGGGGCAAAAATCTGCCTGGGAATTGGTCCTACTTTGAGCAGTTGGACAAGAAGACCTATATTCTATCATTGGGATTCCCAAGAAACCTTCCATCTTTCTCTTTCCTCTGGCTTCTCTTCTCTATGGCTTCTGCAGGGGTTGGTTTTGCTTTTCCGAGCTAGACTTCTTAAAAGGGCCAAATCCTTGTTGCATCGGCTATCGAATGCAGGCAGCATATTGCCAGCCCCCAGCCAGCTGCCTGTGTCGTCCCTGCACGTTCTCCGTCTAATCGGGGTGCTTATGGCCATGTCTGAGTTCTGCCCTGAATATTTGCTCCCTTCCCTTTGTGAAGGTTTGGGCCCTTGATCCTTCCCTTGGATCTCTGCACTGGACGACCCCTGACACCCACCCTCCCCCCGCAGATCCCTTTGCAGGATTGGGGCCTGACAATGGACATTTAAGCTGATGCTAGGTGTCCCGGAGGGGTTTAGACAGGAGACGGTGACATTTTTAAGGGGTGTGTGTATGTTAAAGGGCTTGGAAGATGGGCGTGTTATTCCTGGCCAGGTCACCCAGGGAACCCCGGAAGGTGCCTGTTTCCCCTGCTGCCTGATGGTGTAGCTAGAATTTCTGCCAGAACACAGGCTGGAAGGAAGGGCTCTGAGTGCCACTGACTTTCCTGGACCCCATAAAAACACCTAGGAGCTTTAGTGTGGAGCCACGGTGAGAGGCACTTTAGGAATGTTAGTACAGCACCTGGCGCAGTGAGTCCCAGGGCTCCTGGGAAGGAGGAAGGTGTTCAGATCCCAGCTCAGGGTTCCCTTAATAGGACCGTGCTAGGAAAACTGGTTGTTTCGAACCTGATGCTTAGGCGGCTCAGCCATTCCCTCCCCCAACCTGGGTTGGGCTTTGTTTCAATGGCTGCTTTGGTTTCTGAGAGCAGTGGTGAGAGAGTGTGAGTTACAGATGGGTTTGCCAAGGGATTTGGGGGAGCAATTTATGTCGAATTGGGCCCCGTTGCACAGGGCACCGACCTGACTTGCAGGCCAAGGGCTGCATTGTCAATGTTGAATAGCTTTATTTTGTTTTTAAAACACCAAAAGGGGCCGTTCTGATCATCTGATCTGGCCTCCTGCGTAACACAAGCCAGGGACTGACTGACTCTTAGTCCGTGTCTCCGGGAGGAAATTGACGGCTGTAACAATTCCACAAGAGCTTCAGTGCGAATGCTCTATTCCAGAGTTATGACTCCACTCACAAAGTGGAGTAATTACTCCTGAGTACAATCACTTTTATTCGGAAATAGTTTGTCTACAAGGGGGAGTTACTCAGGAATGGCTATGCCAGTCAAGTTCCCCCATGTAGACAAAAAAACCCAATGACCCTGCATTCAGCCCATATCTAGTGGTTGAGCTACAGCCCATCCTTTGGAAAGAAATGTCTAGTCTCAGTATCAGTGACGCTGAGTGCTGGAGAATCCACCCTGTCCCTTGGGAATCTGGTCGACTGGTTAATTACCCTCCCTGCTAAATGATGTTTTACTGGTTCTCACCTGGGTAATTTTGTAGCAAATAGGAGGATCTAAAACGCAGGAGGAGCTAATTCTGCTCCACATCAACTACAAGTGCACGAAAATCCAGAATAAAACAAACCGACTGACCACATGTGGGTTGTGGTGGTTATAAAGTTTTTAGGTTTTAAGGTTACACTCCAGCTGGGTTTTTAAGCTTTTCTCCATGACCATGAGGCAGGAAATATGTTCTTTCCTTTTAATTATGAGCAGAGAGTCTCCTGTATTCACGTGACTCCAGCAGCTGGGGCTTGGCGAAGAGTATCAGCTAGTGAGAGTTGGCAATACTGCAGTGTCCCAGCTTGGATCCAGGAATGTCCTGTTCCCGCAGGACACTATCACGACAGGCCCTGCCTGCACTCCTGTGTAATGAGGTTTCGGTCAAGCAAGCCCATCCCTGCCCCGGCCTGCTGCTCATGGCCCTGGCTCCAGGAGCCAGATCCCTCGGAGCTGCATAGTTTTCAAACCTTCCCCTAACGTGCTTGGACTTATTGCAGAGCCTGTGTAAACAATGGCTCTCGTGTGGTTGGTGTGGGAGGAGGTTTTTGGATGTGCTTATAGTCCCATTCACAATTCTGGCAAAATTCAGAGGGGGGGGTGCCCAAGGGGACGACATCTGAGTGGAGAGCATCCCTGCTTCCCGGGGGTGTGTGGCCATCCAGCCTGGGGGGAGGGGCACAGCCGCCCCTATCCCCGGGGCAGGGGGTGTGGTGGGGTTTGGCTGACCTGCTGAGGCTCTGAGGGAGGGGCATCGTGGGCACAATGCCCAGACCAGCATGGCCGGCCTCCTCTGAGATGGGGCTTTAGATCCTGGCAGTTCCTCTCTGCTGCCCCCACTTCCCATCCCCCAAATGCTGCCGCGGCTGCAGTCTCTGTGCCCGTAACTTCCCTCCCTGCCCCCGCACCTATAGAGACTGTCCCCTTGGCCGGGGGAAGCTGCGGGTTTATGGTGCTGAAGATGGGGTGCCTGGTGCAGCCCCACCCCACCTTTCAGGGCCAGCAAGCGCCGGTTGGGTGCAGGGGTCACTGGCTGGGGTTGGCAGGGGGTCTCTATCTGCGGCTTGTGACTGGTGGGAGCACAACCACCCTGCTCTTCCCAGTGGTGGTGGGGTGCCGGCTGGATCCTGGTTACCAGGGCCGGTGTTCACGGCTGAGACCCACACTCCGGTGTTCACGGGGTGGATGGTGAGCATGGACCCTGCTGGCTTCTATCCTGTGAGCGGAACAGTCCGTGGAGCGTCTCTGCTCTGGTAGGCGGCTGCGCCCAGCGGGTCACTGGGAATCTATTAATAGAGTGTGATTAATGTGTGTGTGCGACAGTCATCTCTGCTGGTTAGAGCCCGGAGTGGGGCTGGAAACCAGCTGTGGGAGGGGAGTGGGGTCTAGTGGATAGAGCAGGGGGCTGGGAGCCAGGACTCCTGGGTTCTATTCCCAAATCTGTCACCGTGACCTGAGGGGTGAGCAGTCCCTGTGCCTCGGTTTCTCTACCCGTGAGTGGGAACGGCGCGGTGAGGCAATTTGAGAAGGGGAGAGGGGGCGGCGTGGGGAAGAGGCGTCTCTGCTATGATCAGGGTGGGGCATGTTTCACAAGCATGACAGGATGAAGCTTCTTGCCTCCAGCCTGACCAGGCCGTGGCTTTGCAGCAATACCTGCCCCCACCCCCACCCCCAGCTGCACCAGGCTGGTTAATCCTTAACCTTGCTCCCTTCCCTGGTGTTTGTATAGCCCCCCTGCAGCCCTGGCCCTGGGCAGGGGTCCCTGGGGCAGGATCCGACCTGCACAGCCACGTGCCAGCAACCTCCCACGCTGAAATGCCTGGCCCAGGGCCGTGATTCAGCTCAGTTCCTCCTCCCGGGGCTATTCTTAGCGCCAGCCTTCCGGGCCCTGATCAGGGGATCCCCCCTTCCTCCCAGCTGGGCCCTTTGGGGGCTGTTAGCCGGGGGGCGGTTGTGGCGGAGTAGGCAGTACCGGCTAGGTCTGGGGCTGTGTTTGTGGGGAAGCGTGTGGGGGTGGGGCGGGCGTGTGTGGGCACGCCCGTGCGTTGGGAGGGGCAGGAGCATGTGCGTGCTGGGGAGGGGCCCGGGGGGGGACGACACATGCCTGCTGGGGGTGGGTGTGTGCGTGTGGAGCGGGGGGACGGGCATGCGGGTGGGTGCACTGCAGGGACACGCAGGGGGTCAGATCTTGCCCTAAACTCCCCCATCCCTGCGCACAGCGAACTGACGGGCCTGGAGGGGCCATTATTACATACACTAGCTGGGGCAAACCTTGGCCTGGTAGCAGAGGCCTGGCTTTCACCCCCCCACCCCCATCCAAGATGATGTGCTGCACCCCAGAGCTGCCAGGATCCCGGCTCGGGCAGTGCCCGGCCATGCGGGGATAACGCTGCCCATAGCAAGCCCAGTGCCTTAAACAATGGATGCGTTTGTCCCGGCCCCCAGTTCCTCGCGCTGCCCTTGCTGACTAGCGGGGGCAGCTCCGTCTCCGTGAGCCGGGTGTGAATTGTCATGGCTAGTCCTGTGCCAGTGAAATCTCTCTGCCTGGTTCCCCCTCCTACAGCCTTGCCACCAGGGTACCCTCTGCACATCCCTGCCGGCGGGTCCAATGGCCTGCAGTGGGGCAAGCGCGCCTGGTGACATCTGAGCGCATCGGGTTCGGAAAGGGAGCGGGACGTAATTTTCACAGTCGCCCACGTGGCTTGTTACGTGGATTATGGTAGTTTGTGGATGCCCTGACTGAGATCAGTGGCCCCCGTCAGGCCAGAGTCTGCACAGCCTCCCCTCCCCTGTTGAAGATCAGGGCCCCCATCGTGTGGGACCCTGCACAGACCCCTCCCCCCGCCTGAGATTGGGGCCCCATAGTGCTGGGCGCTGCTCACACACAAACCCCGACCTAAATTTGGTCCCCCACATCATGCCAGGTGCTGCATGCCCCACTCCCAACCGAGATCGCACAGATGCATTTAGGTTCTAAACTCTTTGGGACAGGGAAGGTCTGCACAGCCCCTGGCACTACAGCTCCAAGTTGCTACAGCAGCAAGATAACAAATAGTTCCAGACAGACACAGGGTGGGAGGGGAAACTGAGGCACAGAGCACGGGTGAGACTTGCCCAAAATCACCCAGCAGGCCAGAGCCAGGAACAGAACCCAGTGTCCTGAGACCCAGCCCTGCACTCTACTCACTGGACCGTGCTGCCTTTCATTAATCCTTGTCCTAGGATTGGCCCTGTTGTAGGACCTCCCTGAGGTGTGGGGTTTTGCCGGGGTTAGGAACCTGCAGAGGCTGAAGCGAGGTGCGATTTGGGCTCAGCCCTCCTCGGCGTTGCTTCCCCGGGTAGGCAGGTTTGCACTCGTGGCTGTGTGGCCGTGAGGCTTGGAGCTGCTCTGGATTTCAGGGTGGCGCATTTCTTGTAGTGCAGTGAAGTTCTCCTGGGAGTTTTCCTGAGCCCCACACGCCCAGCTCGGGTTAATGAATAACGCTGCCCGAGAAGGTAGTTTCACAACCATAGGATACTGGGGCCGGCCCTTGGCTGAGGGAGTAGAGACGGGAAATGGGTGAGGCAGTAGGAGTGCAGCGTTGTTTAGTGGTTAGAGCACGGAGGGATAGGGAGACGGGACTCCTTGATCTCTAGTCCCTGCTTTGAGGGCGGAGGGTCTGGTGGTGGAGGCTGGGGGGCTGGAAATCAGGACTCTTGGGTTCATTTCCAAGTGTGGTTAGAACGCAGAGCCGAGAGAAAGGGCCCATAGTTCTATTCCTGTCTCTGCCGCTGACTCACGTTAGAACCTCGGGCAAGTGAGTCACTTCCTTCTGCGTGCCTCAGTTTCCCCATCTGCAGCCTGGCAATAGCATTTCCCTTCTCACAGGCCTGCTGAGGCTTAACATGGCCAGAGCTCCAGATCGCCCCAGAGGGTAAGCCCGGCCCGAGACGCACTCCTCGGTGCGGGAGGCTCAGACACTGTCATCTAAGTGTCCTACCCACCAGCGGCCAGGCCACGGGGTTGTTACAGGCATGGCAGGGCTGATGTCACTAGGTGCAGTTGCTGGCCCTGGGGTCTCGCCAGCTACCTGTCCCGCGCCGAGGTGGCACGAAGGCCCTTCCACCAGCCCTGCCCATGTGCCAGGCATATGCTGCCGCTCGGGGAAGCCGAAGAGCAGAATCCGTCCTGGGGCACCATGAGTTCTGAACAGCTCTCTGAGCTCAGACCAGTCTGGGTGGGCAAACTATGGCCCATGGGCCACGTCCAGCCCGCGGGACCCTCCTGCCCGGTCCCTGAGCTCCTGGCCCGGGAGGCTAGCCCCCGGCCCCTCCCCTGCTGTTCCCCCTCCCCCGCAGCAAGCCCCCAGCGCAATGCTCTGGGCGGCCAAGCAGCGCAGCTGACCCGGTGCTCTGTGCTGCGTGGTGGTCTGGCTGGCTCTAGCAGGGTGGCCACCGGTGCTCCAGGCAGCGCGGTAAGGAGGCAGGGAGCAGGTGGGGTTGGATAGAGGGCAGGGGAGTTTGGGGTGGTGGTCGGGGGTGGGAGTGTGGATAGGGGTTGGGGTGGTCAGAGGGCGAGGAACGGGTGGGGGGGGTTGAATGGGTGCAGGGGTCCCGGGGGGGCTGTCAGGAAGGGGAGGGTTGGATGGGGCAGCAGGGGGCAGTCAGGGGCAGGGGTTCCGGGGGCCGTCAGGGAGAAGGGGTGGTTGGATGGGACAGGGGTTCCGGGGGGGGGCAGTCAGGAATGAGAGGAGGGGTTGGATGGGGTGGCAGGGGCAGTCTAGGGTGGGGGTTCTGGAGGCGGTCAGGGGACATGGGGCAGGGGTCCCTGGGGGGGGCATCAGGGAATAGGGGGGGTTGGATGGGGCAGGAGTCCTGGGGGGGGCCGTCAGGAGGCAAGAAGCGGGGGGGGTTGGATAGGGGGCCGGGCCACACCTGGCTGTTTGGGGAGGCACAGCCTCCATACAATTTCCGAAACCCGAGGCGGCCCTCAGGTCAAAAAGTTTGCCCGCCCCTGATCTAGCGCCACGGGGCCCATGGGCACTGCCACCCTCCAAATACATCATATATTTTTTTCATATTTACTCCGCGTGCTCTAGAGCTGGGCCAGCACGAGGGGAGAACGAGGCAGGTGTCACTGCACGCAGGCGCCAGCCCCAATGCTCGTGCACCAGGAGTCAGTCCCCAGAAATCACCAGCTTGGCTGTAAAAATCCACAGATTTAAAAAAAATAAAAATAAACGTTAGGTTTCTTTTTATTTGCCACCGGCTGTTTGAACCTTCAGGGCTCGCGCCAAGCTTTCCACAGAGAGGTGGGAGAGCTCAGGGGTTAGGGTGCCAGCTTCGGACTTGATTCCTGGGTTCAATTCCTTGTTCTGTCACTGACTTCCCTGTGGAACCTTGAACCAGTCATTTTGTGCCACAGTTTTCCCCTCTGTACAATGGGGATAATTGCGCTGCCCTGCCTCCTGGGGGGCTGTGTGGGTAGACATGCTGAACAGTGTCGGGTGTTTAGATACTATGGAGATGGGGGACAGATAATTTACAAGGGTTAGAAACTTGGGTTTTCTTAAAGGAAACGGAATCTCACATGACTCCGGGAGCTGGGGATTGAATTAAGCCCCCAAATACTGCGGGAGAGCCGGCAGCACTATGGCTATGATCAACGGTCAGGCCTGCCTGTCTGACCCTGCTCCTCGCAGGCTGGGGTGGCATGGTCAAGCACTCACAAGGAGAATGTCATCCTAGCCTCGGCTGGAGCCTCTGCAGCGTTCCCTCCGCGCCGCCCCTCCTCCCGCTGCCATCCCTTCTCTCCGTGAGTGCCACCAGCGTGGGTCGCGTAGCAACTGACCGCTCGCATTGTCTGTGTGGGCCGGAGGAAGGAGCGCTTGGCAACAGCCAGGAGCCTGTCTGAAGTTTCCTCGCTGGCTCAGAGCGGGGATGGGGGGGTTTGATCGCAGTCACCCGGCCTGGGGAGGGGGCAGGGCAGAGCCACCCATCTTCTGTGCTGATGCAGCGGGGGAGTGGGGGTGGGGGTGGGGGAGAAGTGGATTGTGGGTTGTCTGCTTTTGCAGGGAGGCATGGGGCAATTGTGTGCACACAGATAGCGCAAACAACACACACATTCGCTCGCTTTCTCTTCCCCCACTCCCTCCCATCTCACCCTGGGGTGCTCCAGATCCTCCCAGCTGTTACCCCAGGGGGGCAGGAATCGCGGTTCCCTTTGCCAGCAGCGTACATCCCGGCCCTCCCCACCCACGGGATCGTGAGCAGTTTGCACTGCTGGGAGGGTTCTGGTTCCATCCGTCTGGGCCAGTTTCTCTCCCAGCAGAAATCAAGGGCAAAGCGTCTCTGTCCATTAATAATGGAGATTGGCAGAGAGGGGAAAGTCAAACCCTCATGACGCGCCCGGGACGGTGGTAACACCTGGCAGGGTTGCAGCAGCCTCTGCAAGGGAGGGTCAGTTGCACCGTTGCTATTGTATAGGTGGGGAAACTGAGGCACACCCATGGAGGGGGAGGGGTGTGACTTGCCCAGAGCCATGCACCGAGTTCAGGATACAGCACTTGCCAACTTTTGCCATTTTACCACGAGTCTTGCAATAGATGGTTAGTTTTTTCTTCAAGTCCCGGCTCCCAGAGTCATACGAGCACTTGAGAATCTTGAGCTTTAATTAATTAATGTTTTTAAAGGCAGGTTTTTGGCCCCAGTGCTTATGCAGAAAAACTTGGAAGCACAACTCTCTAAAGGCTCAAAAAACATGGCAAACAGGGTCCCAGCATTTCTTTGTTTATTAAATCTCATTATGTTTAAGCCAATCTCACCCTTTTTATGGGCTCGACTCCTGGTTTTTGAACCCCTGGGGCTGGAAGACCGTAGGAATTCCTGGCCAGATGAAGAAAAGAGAGAGCCTAGCTCTTTGTTGGTGCTGGATGGAGAGCAAGACCCCAAAGGGTGGGTGGGTGGGTGGGTGGGTGTGTGTGTGTGTGTGTGTGAGAGAGAGAGAGAGAGAGAGAGAGAGCTTGGCCTAAGGGCAAGGGGCCAAAGGTCTCAAGTACTCGTGCAGACCGGACAAGGCTTCAGCTTTCATGGTAGCATCTACACTCCACGCCCTGTGGGGCAGGGACAATCTGGTCTGTGTTTGTACAGGGCCTAGCACCATGTACTCCTGGTCTGTGACTGGGCTCCTAGGTGCTACCGTAATACACCTAATAAATAATGTAGAGTGCCTAGTACCAAGTGCCATGCTGTCCTGGTCCATGATTGGGGCTCCTAAGTGTTACCGTAATACACTTAATAAATAAAGTACAGTGCTTATCACCATGGGGTCCTGGTCCATGATTGGGGCTCCTACGTGCTACCATAATACACCTAATAGTAATGTACTGTGCCTAGCACAATGGGGTTCTGGTCTGTGACTGGGGTGCTACCGTAATACAAATAATAGGAGACCCAGATGAGATTGGGGCTCCACTGGGCCAGGCGCTGCACAGACACAGAGCCCGTCCCTCTCCCACAGGGCCCATGACTGAGACAGACAAAGTGGGGGAAGGGGATCTCTGTTTCACGGATGGGAAACCAAGGCCCAGAGAGATCACGTGACTCCCCCAGGTCACATG
Organism: Malaclemys terrapin pileata; assembly: GCF_027887155.1. NCBI lineage: Eukaryota > Metazoa > Chordata > Testudines > Emydidae > Malaclemys > Malaclemys terrapin. Next base: position 8,573,057 of record NC_071525.1, read on the forward strand.
GGGTGTCCATGGCAGGGAGCTGAACCTAGATCTCCTGGTTGCCAGCTCGGTGCCGGACTCTCACAGCCCAAACTACCAGCTTAGCAGCCCTAAGCCATCCCCTCCCTGTCTGGAGTGGAACCCGACGGAGGCAGCCGAGGGCATCGTATTTGCTGAGCACCGGCGTCCCCCAGGCTCCCCCGCCCTGAGCTTAGCCAGTGCTGTGACCTGACCCGTTGCGTTCCCCTCCCCACGCAGGGCAGCAAGGAGCGCTACCATTGGCAGGCGCAGAATGTCAAGCACAGTGGGGTGGACGACATGGTGCTGCTGGCCAAGATCAGCGAGGATGCCATCGTGGAGAACCTCAAGAAACGCTTCCTGGATGACTACATCTTCGTATCCTTGCCGGGCTGGGAGCAGGGAGAGCGACGCCGGGAACTTGGAGGATGTGGCAGGGGAGGAGGGAAATGCCGATTGCTCCCTGGCCCAAAGGGACAACAGTTTGCAAAACTGCATGGGGATAATTGGGAAAGGGGCGGTGGGGGTCAAGCCCCAGCTTCGCCAGGATTGGCTGGTTCTGGGTCAGCCCATTGCCAGGGTAACACCTGGAGCAATCGAGGCGTCTCAGGGATCAGTGAGATGCTTTTAACGATCATATCAGTATCGTGACGGATTATTAGTAAAATTTGTATCTTGGTAGCGGCCCCAGTGTTGGGGTGGGCCCAGGCAGAGATGCAGAGTGAGAGACAGTCACTGCCCAGGGAGAGCTCATAGTCTGAATAGGCATGACAGACAAAAGGTGGGAGGGGAAACCGAGGCACAGAGCAGGAATGTGAATGCCCAAAGTCACCTAGTAGGGCTGTAGAGACAGGAATAGAACCCAGGCATGGATGGATGGGACCAAATTCAGTATTTTATTCAGAGAATCCCCTAATTAGAGCCAGTTGGAAAACAGATTTTCTGTCTCACGAAAAATTTGGAGATTTCAGGGTTTTGTTTCATCCCAAATCACGATGAAAAGCCAAAATTTAAAAAAAAATTTGCAAAACGAAATTCTGAAGAAAAAAAAATCATTTGGGGACAATGAAAACGTTTCATGTCGGTTTTGCTCCTTTTACTTTTTTAAGATAAACTAGAGAAAATTTCAAAATCGACTGTCATTCTGAAACGAAAAATCGGAACTTTTCCGAAAATGTCCAAACGGGATGGCTTTGAGATTTTTGAAACGTTTTCCAATTTTTTTCATGAAACTTAATAGAAATGGAGACGACCGTGCAAAAAAATCCTTCAATTTTGAGTAGATGGTGTTTTCTGATCAAAACTGGTTGAAAACTTTCCATCCAGCTCTATCCCTAATCTCTGCCTGGATCCAGGTCTCTCCGTAGCCCCCTTCCTGCTGGACCTGGAAGGCACGTTAGTTACTGCTGTGCCATAAACAGACCCCAGCCTTGAGACTGGATAATGAAACTCACTAGGAGCAAAAGCAAATTGGGAGCCGATCTCACTGCTCCGAAGGAGGAAAGTGGAGTGGAGGTTGATCAACCTGCATTGATGGGGACAAGTAACAGAGCTGCTGAAAATTTCTTCTGTATGTTGAATAATCCTGGGTGCTTTTATTAATGGTGAGCAAGAGAGTTTAATTGTAAACGCAGGGGCTTTTAACGTCAGGTACATCTGGCTGATGGGCGGGTTGCTGTGAGGTTGTAATGACCCCTTGCATGGGACTGAACCCACCACAGCGTGTCCCTCCACCACTTGAGTGAAAGGGGGAATTCTGTTAGCTGGTAAGCGGTAGTAGGCTATTACCCTAGAAAGGGACGTGGTGCACATTTTACCAGCAGGTAGCAATGTCCGTGTGTCTGCTGCTGTGCAGATTCGGTGTGGGGGTGATTGTGATTGTATGTAGTAACCATGTGCGGCCCTTTAAATACGGGGTGGGCTGTGTGGATCGGGCTCTAAGGAACCCTGGGTTCTTTTCCATTGCTGTTGTCGCTGGTCGATCCTTATCTCGGAAACCCCAGACGTACATCGGGCCGGTCCTCATCTCCGTCAACCCTTTCAAACAGCTGCCCTACTTCACCGATCGCGAGATTGACATGTACCAGGGAGCCGTAAGTAACGGGGGGGTGAGGAAGTGGGGAAACGGCCCCCAAAACATCCCACCAGGGGTTCCAATTCCACTGTGACCCCCTCCCCGCAGCGGGGGCCGTCGAGTGGGAGCAGGGGTGCCTCTATGCAGGGTAATAGCAGAGTGTGGGGACATGGATTTGATTCAGATCATGGAGAGGGCAGGAGCCATTCAGCAGGAGGTTGGCCTCCCCCCAGCTGGGGGCTCGTCCTCCTCGCAGTCCTGGCTGGGGGTCTCTGCCCTGTTATCCAAACCTTCGCATAGTCCAGATCCCGCCCTCCTCCCCCAGCGTGAGTGTATCCTGTGTCTCAGTCTGGGGGACAAGGGAGTGGGGTAACGTGGCAGTTCGGGTAAACGGGCATATAGCGTATGCAGCGTTCAGGAGACCTTTACTGGGTCCGGTTCTGGGGTCCACACTTCCAACGGGCTGTTGGCAAATAGGAGAAAGTTCAGAAAAAGAGCTTGAAGAATGATTCGGTATCTAGAAAACCTGCCTTCTAGGGAGGGATTTAATCTATTTGGTTTACCAAAGAGAGGGCTAAGGGGTGATATGATACCATTTGTAGGTACCTCCAGGGGGACGAGATTTCTGATAGGACACCACCCTTCAGCAGACAAAGACAGAGCCATATGCAGTAGTTGGAAGGCGATGAAGCCAGACAAATTTTGATGAGGAATAAGGTTTTTAGCAGTGGAGGGTAATTGACCCTTGGAACAATTTACCAAGGGACGTGGTGGATTTTCCATAACTTGCTGTCTGGGAATCAAAATGGGATGTTTTTTTCTAAAAGTTGTGCTCTAGCTCAACCACTAGATATGGGCTGGATGTAGGAACCGCTGGGTGAGGTTCCCTGGCCTGGGCTATAGAGGAAGTCGGACCCTCAATCCCCTGCACCTCTCCCCTGAGCCAATAACAAGTAGCAACTTCAATCCATGGATCTCTCTGTGCTTTGCAGAGGTGGGTTGGGATTGTTAGCTCCGTGTTCCAGCTGGGGAGAGCTGTGGGGCAGAGAGAGGGGACCTGCTCATGCACGGGGGGAGGAGACAGTGGGGGCAGTTCTCCCTTCTTCTGGAGCATCCAGGGATGGGCTGGATGGATCCTGGACTAGATGGGCCATTGGGTTGCACCTCTCTGGCTCCTCCTTGGTCTGTAGAGGTAGATGTGCTGGAGGGTAGGGATAGGGTCCAGAGTGACCTAGACAAATTGGAGGATTGGTCCAGAAGAAATCTGATGAGGTTCAACAAGGACAAGTGCAGAGTCCTGCACTTCGGAAGGAAGAAACCCAGGCACTGCTACAGGCTGGGGATCAAGTGGCTAAGCAGCAGTTCTGCAGAAAAGGACCTGGGGATTACGGTGGACTAGAAGCTGGATATGAGTCAACGGTGTGCCCTTGTTGCCAAGAAGGCCAACAGCATATTGGGTTATATTAGTAGGAGCATTGCCAGCAGATCGAGGGAAGTGATTATTCCCCTCTATTCGGCACTGGTGAGGCCACACCTGGAGTACTGTGTCCGGTTTTGGGCCCCACACTACAGAAGGGATGTGGACAAATTGGAGAGAGTCCAGTGGAGGGCAACGAAAATGATTAGGGGGCTGGGGCACAAGACTTATGAGGAGAGGCTGAGGGAACTGGGGTTATTTAGTCTGCAGAAGAGAAGAGTGAGGGGGGATTTGATAGCAGCCTTCAACTACCTGAAGGGAGTTCCAAAGAGGATGGAGCTCGGCTGTTCTCAGTGGTGGCAGATGACAGAACAAGGAGGAATGTTCTCAAGTTACAGTGGGGGAGGTTTAGGTTGGATATTAGGAAACACTATTTCACTAGGAGAGTGGTGAAGCACTGGAATGGGTTCCCTAGGGAGGTGGTGGAATCTCCTTCCTTAGAGGTTTTTAAGGCCCGGCTTGACAAAGCCCTGGTTGGGATGATTTAGTTGGGGTTGGTCCTGCTTTGAGCAGGGGGGTGGACTAGATACCTCCTCAGATCTCTTCCTGCCCCAATCTTCTATGATTCTATGTAGAAGAGTGGGGTCTGCTCCCCAAATGGGATGGAACCCAGGGCCGCCCAGCTCTGGTGTCTCCCGGAGCAGGTTCCAGGCAGATTCCCGGGTGTATGCTGAGCGAAAACGTTGGTTAAGCCGGGGTTGGCTAAGCAGGGTGGGGGTTGGCTGTAGTTTGGAAAAGGGTTTCCCCATCAGTGCCCGGCCTGCGAGGGGGTGCATCTGGCGGGGTGACCCACAAGGAGCCCCGGGAGTGAATCCCAGCTGGGAAAGTCCCCTTCTGCCCCTGGGAGGGGAAGATAATTCCTGAAGCTGGTGAGTCACCCAGGCAGGAATTCTCAGCTGGGAGCCCCGCCCTGCTGCCCGGAGGCCGAGGGGGCGTGGGCGATCCACGCCCCGCTCCAGCAAGGCGAGATCAGCAACTGGATCCGCCCATGCCTGCAGCACCCCATCGCCCCTCCCCATGGGAGCTGCCTTGGTCCCAGCCTGCCCCCTCGTGGCAGGTGCAGAGACATTCCCTGCTCCACTCTCATTCCCTGCTCAGTATCCTAGATCCCAAGGAGGCATCTGGGTGCTCGGTTTCTTTGTGTTCACAGCAGTTCCCGATTCCCCTCCTGAAAACCCAGCAGCCTTGTCGCTGTCCTAGGGAACTGGGGCGTCGGTAGAGGCAGCGTGCTGATCCGTGCAAGGGGACCGTGTGCCCACCATGCCCCTGATCTGCTGGCGTCTCCTCTCCAGGGGTGCGGCTCGGGGCTCGAGATCTGTGGGCGGATCCTGGCAGGAACTATTCCCCGGCGTAACTGTGGGGGCACTGAGACGGAGATCTAAGCAATGGCTTTGCAAGAGGCCCGGGGAGATCTGGCTAGATCAGCCCACTAGTTCCCATCAAGGCTGTTTCCAGGGACGCAGGGGTCTAGGCTGGCCTAGGGATGTGCAGGGAGGCTGACACAGGACTCCTGGGTTCTCTTCCCAGCTCAGCCGCTGACCTTGCGCAAGTCATTTCCCTGCTCCAGGCCTCAGTTTCCCCATCCGTGAAATAGGGGTGACACAGATCTACCCGCCCTGCAAAGGTTAATTAAGGTCTGTGAAGTGCTTTGAGATCCTTGGGAGGAAGGCAAGGGGGTAGCATGATTTGGGAGACCTCATTCTCTGCCCCCAAAGCCCTGTGTCATTTCGCGGTCACTGTGTCCCCTTGTTTGCCAAGCACTCACCAGAGCGGGTGGAACGAAGGGAACCAAAGGTCCCTGGAGCTCTGACATGGATTGTAAGTTCTTTGGGGCAGGAACTGTGCTCGCTGTGTTTGTACAGCTCCCCCACCACCACAGGGATCCCAGAATGGGGCTCCCCAGTGCCACCCGAGACAAATAACTAGAGAGCGGGGGTCGCCTCCTGGCTTGGCTCACCAGTGCGATGAGTTGAAGGGGGTCCCAGCCTAGCCCCATCTCCTCCCCTGCCACCTCCCTATGTACAAACATCCCGTGCGGTGGAATAACCAAGTCTCCTGCCGGTGCGTTGGTTGCAGGCCCAGTACGAGAACCCGCCCCACATCTATGCCCTGGCCGATAACATGTACCGCAACATGCTGATCGACGGGGAGAACCAGTGCGTCATCATCAGGTAGGGCGGGGCCGAGAACAGGGGCAGAATCCACTGGGGCAAGAGGGAGGGGGCAGAAGCAGCGTCCACATCTGGAGCCCGGAAGGGGAGGGGGACGGACGCAGGGTCCACATCTGGGCATGTGCCAAGTTCTAGCTCTAAGACCTTTCCTGGTGCCTGGGTCACACACCGGGGGCTCTGTGTCTGGCTGGCCTTAGCCCTCCAGCACAATGGCAGAGACTTCTGGGAGAGCCCCTCCCTCCCCCGTCCCCCCATGACAACCTAGTGTCGGTCTCTACATTTTACTGAGGCACGGTTCTGCAGTCCCTGCCCTGGCAGGGTAGGTATGGACGCCGCGCAGGAGCTGACACTCACCCTCCTCACCCACGTTCGGGGAGAAGACTCTGTCTCTGGCTAGTTACCAGAGCAACTCCCAGTCATTACTGTATTTATCCTAGTAACCCCCGCTGTGGGGCAGGGCTGTTCCCCCCCCCCTCCCTCCAGGCTACAGATGGGGAACTGAGGAACCGAGAGGCTAAGGGACTGACGGAGCAGTGGTGCCCTGACCACTGGGCCATCCTGTCTCCTTTAAAGGGGAGTCGCTGTCTGGCTTCGAGCAGGACAGGAAAACGTAGATGCAACGAACCAGCTTCTCCTCCCAGGCTCCCTGACCTCCAGAAGGGGCTGGGCTAGGGTGGGGTGTCCTCCCTGGCGGGGTGGAGAAGCCAGCGTTTGCCTTTCTCTCTTGCAGCGGGGAGAGCGGCGCTGGCAAGACTGTGGCGGCCAAATACATCATGAGCTACATCTCCAAGGTGTCTGGCGGGGGCCCCAAAGTGCAGGTACCACAGGGCGTGACGGCAGCATGGAAGCGGTGGGGGGGCCGGGAGCCTGGACTGGCTGGGAGCAGTAGGGGGTGGGGGGTTCCTGCAGGACCGGAGCCGATGGCCTCATGTAACGAGCGCCCTGCTTCCCCCCAGCACGTCAAGGACATCATCCTGAAATCCAACCCGCTCCTGGAGGCCTTTGGAAATGCCAAGACCGTTCGCAACAATAACTCCAGCCGCTTCGTGAGTGCCCGGCTCCCAGGGGCTTCGCCAGTCCCTCCTGATCGGGGCACTCGGCAACACCTGCCGAGGCCTGGCAGACAGCCTGCCCTCTGCCCCCTGCCAGCTGGCCATCGCTGAGTGCTTCACAGCCACTCACCAACTCAGCCTCGCAACCCCTCCCTGCGGCTTAGGGCCATTAGCTGCACTTTACTGAAGGGGAAACTGAGGCACAGAGAGGGACCTGTTACAATGCGTCAGTGGCAGAGCTGGGAGTAGAGCCCAGATGTCGGGCTCCCAGTCTCCTCCTGCAATAGCCGCTAGACCCTACTCTGCTACCAAAGCTGGGGAATAGAACCCAGGAGTCCTGGCTCCCAGGTCTCTGTTCTACCCATTAGACACCACTCTCCTCCCAGAGCTGGGAACAGAACCCAGGAGTCCTGGCTCCCAGGTCTCTGTTCTACCCATTAGACACCACTCTCCTCCCAGAGCTGGGAACAGAACCCAGGAGTCCTGGCTCCCAGGAGTTGGCTTGACCACCAGACCCTGCTCAGAGGGGGAGGAGGCAGATGGACCCTTTGCCCGTTAGGCTCCGGGGTCTCAAGCACATCCCGGGTGGGGGATGCTCTGGCGATTCTGCTGCGGGGACCTAGCCCGGGGGTCCGGCTCACCTGGCCTCTCCTCCCACCCCAGGGCAAGTACTTCGAGATCCAGTTCAGCCGGGGCGGGGAGCCCGACGGGGGCAAGATCTCCAACTTCCTGCTGGAGAAGTCGCGGGTGGTGAGCCAGAACCCCGGCGAGAGGAGCTTCCACATCTACTACCAGGTGCGTGGGGGGGCTGGGGTGGGGGGGCAGGGTCTGCGCTGAGCCCAGCCCCCCCGCCGCCAGCGCCTGACCCCCCCACTCTGTCCTCTCTCCCTGCCCAGCTGCTGGAGGGCGCCTCCCCAGAGCAGCGGGAGAACCTGGGCATCACCAGCCCGGATTATTATTACTACCTCAATCAGTCGGCATCCTACAAGGTGGACGACATGAACGACCGGCAGGAGTTCCACGAGACACTGGTATGGGGGGGAGGGGGAGAGCGGCGTTTACACAGCCAGATCGGTGCAAGGAGCTCATGTCCCCCCATGGTGTCCCCAGGCCCCCTGTCCTGGTGCCCCCACCCCCCAACCCACTGCCTGTTGCCCACCACGCTCATCACGGTGCCCCCCATCTCAGTGCCCCCAACCCACTGCCTGCTGCCCCCCCACCACACCCATCCAATGCCCCCATCCCCTTCCTGGTGCCCCCCCCATGTCAGTGCCCCCATCCCTGAAGCCACTTCCTGCTGCCCTCCACCATTCCCATCCCGTGCCTCCAAGCTCTTCCTGGTGCCCCCCATCTCAGTGCCCCCATCCCCCAACCCACGTCTTGCTGCCCCCTGCTTCTGCCACCATAGAGCCCCCAACCCACTACTGCTCTCCATCCCCCAACCCTCATCCTGGTGCCCCCCCGCTATGGCGCTCCCCATCCCCGCCCTCCAGTGCTCCCCCCATCCTGGTGCTCCCCCAACTCCCCATCCTGGGCCCCTGAGCTCCCATCCCGGGCCCCTGAGCTCCCATCCCCCCACCACACCCCACACCCATTCCCAGCCTGGCGTCTGCGCCCCCAGCCTGACGCCTCCCCTTGCTCCCTGTCCCCAGACGGCCATGGAGGTGGTGGGGCTCTCCGGGGAGGAGCAAGCCCTGGTGCTGCAGATCGTGGCTGGGATCCTTCACCTAGGCAACATCAGCTTCCGGGAGGAGGGCAACTACGCCGTCGTGGAGAGCGAGGACTGTGAGTGGGGGGGCCAGAGGGCACTGGGGTGGGGGGCCCTGTCAGGGTCTGTCTCAGAGTGGATCTGGAATCATAGAATTGTAGAATATCAGGGTTGGAAGGGACCTCGGTGGGGGGGGGTCTGTCGGGCACTTGATGTGGGGGTGGGGCCTGACTTGTGTGCCCCAGGGATCTGCCTCCATCCTTTGGGGGGTCCCACCTTCTCCTGTTTCCTTCCCCCCTCCCATCTTCTCCCTCTGGGGAGGAGGCCGATACCCCACCCACCTTGGAGGCAGGCGGGAGGGAGAGGGGAGTCGAATCCAGCAGCCGGGGTTGGGGCGAAGGGGGGGGGAGCCCTGCTGAGAGGCAGACAGGGTTGGGGTGCTGCCCCTGACACCCTCCCCGCTTACCCTCGCCCTCCCCAGTCCTGGCTTTCCCCTCCTACCTCCTGGGCATCGACCAGGGCCGGCTGAAGGAGAAGCTGACCAGCCGCAAGATGGACAGCCGGTGGGGCGGCAAGTCGGAGGTGATCGACGTGACGCTCAACGCCGAGCAGGCCAGCTTCACCCGTGACGCCCTCGCCAAGGCGCTCTACTCACGGCTCTTCGACTACCTGGTGGACGTGAGTCACCCGCCCTGGGGGCCCCAGCCCTGGCACGCCCAGCGAACCTTCTACACCCGGTGTCGAGCTGCCCAGCTCAGCCGCTGGGCCCCACCTGCTCTCTCTCTGGGGACTTGGTGTCTGATCCCCTTTAACCCCACTTCATCCCGCACACCAGTGACCCTTCCAGGTCTCTGTCACCCCCCCACACACTGGGGCTGGAGTTTTGGCCTGTAATTTTCCAGGCAAGACCCTGAATTCCCCACCCCCCCTTTCTCTGCTCTGCCCCCAGGCCGTCAACAAAGCGATGCAGAAGGACTACGAGGAATATAATGTCGGGGTGCTGGACATCTACGGCTTCGAAATCTTCCAGGTACCACAGGGCAGGGGCGTGAGAGAGACAATCCTGGGCTTTCAGGTTCCTACGTCCCCTCCTGACTCCCCAGCTGTTGGGGGCTCGGGCCAGCAGAAGAGGAGAAGCATGTTGAGAAGAACTGGGATCCCCCCTCCACCAACCATCTGCAAAGCCCTTCTCCCCCAGAGTCTGGGGGCCATGGGGGGGCGACAGACAGCGTGTGAGCTCGCTGCCAAGGATGCCCCATTGCCGCCCTCGGCCCATCTCAGCTCTCTGTGACACCCCCTTCCGCTGCTCTGAGCAAGCCAGAGCCCCCTTTGGTCGCGCTCTGCCTCCCACGGGTGGGGGACCCTCCATGCTGCACGGCCCTGCCCAGCGTGGCCCCCGGGTGCCTGATGGGTCTGTCTGTGTCTCCCCCGCCTCCCCACCCCGCAGAAAAACGGCTTTGAGCAATTCTGCATCAATTTTGTGAACGAGAAGCTGCAGCAGATTTTCATCGAGCTCACGCTGAAGGCAGAGCAGGTGAGGGGCAGGCGGTGAGTAAGGGGAGGGATGGGGTGGGGGAGGTCAGCCAATGGGGTTGTGAGGCAGCGTGGCCCAGTGGACGAGGCACTGGGCTGGGGCCCAGGACCCTGGGTGCTGTTCCCAGGTCTGCCATTGACCCTGAGGCAAGATCCTTCCCCTCTTTGTGCCTCAGTTTCCCTTGCCGCCTGTTGCCAACTGGGCCCTTCGGTGTTTGTACAGCGCCTGGCACAGCGCAGCCCCCGGCCCTGTTGGAGTCTCTGTGTGCTGTGCAGTCTAAGCACTCGTGTCTGCCTCTGGTGGCCGGCACCTGCAACTACCAGCACCTGCGACTGACTCGCAGCTGGGGGTGTCCCCCCCTCGGAGTTCGGACATGGGCAAAGCCCAACACCCGCTCTCCCACAAGATCTGGGGCTGCCCCGATCCCAGCCCCCCCTCACAACCGTCGTGTCCCCGCCCTCCCAGGAGGAGTACGTCCAGGAAGGGATTCGCTGGAGCCCCATCGATTATTTCAACAACAAAATCGTCTGCGACCTGATCGAGAGCAAAGTGGTGAGTGAGCGGCCGGGCTCCCCCCTTCCAAATACCTCAGGCCTCGGGGGAAGACAACCTGTGTGACAAGGTCCAAGCCTGGGACCCCTGCCGCCTTGAGTTTCTGATCCCCGCGGAACCTGGATCCCCCTAACTGCCCCCCTCCCGCATCCTTCTGAGCTGGGGGGGCTCTGCCCCCCAGTCTCCCCTTTAATCGGGGTCTCCCTTGTGACCTGGGGTCTCCCTGGCGACCTCTCCTAGAGACCTTCCCCAGAGCCAAGGGTACCCCCAGTTCCTCTCCCTGAATCGGGGTCTGTTCAGTGCTGTGGGGGAACCCCAAACCCTGCCTCGTTGCAGCGCCAGAGCTGCCCAGGAGGGGGCGCTGGCTCTCCTGCTGGCCAGCGCTGGGAGCGGAGGGGCTGGGGAGTGGCGCCCCCTCCTGGCTGAGCGGTCCGGTGTCTCCCCCCCCCCCCCCCCCCCCCCCAGAACCCGCCGGGGCTAATGAGCATCCTGGATGACGTGTGCGCCACCATGCACGCCAAGGGCGAGGGCGCCGACCAGAGCCTGCTGCAGAAGCTGCAGATGGCCGTGGGCACCCACCAGCACTTCAACAGCTGGAACAAGGGCTTCATCATCCACCACTACGCCGGCAAGGTCAGCGCGGGGTGTGTGTCCTGGGGAGGGCTATGGGGGGGGGTAAAGGTGGCGTGAGGGGGGGGTGGGGAAGGGATACATTAGGGTAGAGGGGAAAAGGAAGAGAGGTGCTGGGGACAGGGTACAATTACTATAGAGGGGATGAGGGAGGCGGTAGTTAGGGGGGAGGGGTGGCTGAGGGAGGGGTAGATGGGGTGCTGGAGGAGAGGGATGTGGGGATGCTGGGGGGGTAAGTTAGGGTAGAGGGGAAGGCTGGGGGAGGGGTTGATTCCGGTGGAAGGGGAGGCTGGGGGAGGGGTAAGGGGGGGGGCTGGGGGAAGGGTAGATTGGGGGGAGGCGGATTTGGGGGTGCTGGGGGGGTAAGTTAGGGTGGAGGGGAAGGCTGGGGGAGGGGTTGATTCCGGTGGAAGGGGAGGCTGGGGGAGGGGTAAGTGGGGGGGCTGGGGGAAGGGTAGATTGGGGGGAGGCGGATGTGGGGGTGCTGGGGGGGTAAGTTAGGGTGGAGGGGGAGGTTGGGGGAGGAGTATGTAGGGGGGGCTGGGGGAGGGGTTGATTCTGGTGGAAGGGGAGGCTGGGGGAGGGGTAAGTGGGGGGGCTGGGGGAAGGGTAGATTGGGGGGAGGCGGATGTGGGGGTGCTGGGGGGGTAAGTTAGGGTGGAGGGGGAGGTTGGGGGAGGAGTATGTAGGGGGGGCTGGGGGAGGGGTTGATTCTGGTGGAAGGGGAGGCTGGGGGAGGGGTAAGTGGGGGGGCTGGGGGAAGGGTAGATTGGGGGGAGGTGGATGTGTGGGTGCTGGGGGGTAAGTTAGGGTGGAGGGGGAGGTTGGGGGAGGAGTATGTAGGGGGGGCTGGGGGAAGGGTAGATTGGGGGAGGGGGATGTGTGGGTGCTGGGGGGGTAAGTTAGGGTGGAGGGGGAGGTTGGGGGAGGAGTATGTAGGGGGGCTGGGGGAGGGGTTGATTCTGGCGGAAGGGGAGGCTGGGGGGGGATATGTGGGGGGGCTGGGGGAGAGGGATGTGGAGGTGCTGGGGGGGTAAGTTAGGGTGGAAGGGGAGGTTGGGGGAGGGGTTGATTCCGGTGGAAGGGGAGGCTGGGGGAGAGGTAAGTGGGGGGGCTGGGGGAAGGGTAGATTGGGGGGAGGGGGATGTGTGGGTGCTGGGGGGTAAGTTAGGGTGGAAGGGGAGGCTGGGGGAGGAGTATGTGGGGGGGGCTGGGGGAGGGATTGATTCCAGTGGAAGGGGAGGCTGGGTTGCAGGGCAAAGGGGGTCAGGGTTGGGGGGGCTGTCATAGTTGGGGAGTGGGCTTGGATGGGGGGGGGGGGGAGTGCTGGTGCTTTGCCCCAGTAGCTGCGTATTCTAGGCCTTTGGTGTGTCCCGTCCCCCTGCGCGTGCCCCAGTCTGGCGCTCCCTGGCCATGGCTGGCCTGGCTCCGGGCTGGGCCCCTCTGGGGGGGATGGCGGACGTGGGCTCTGTGATGGGGAGGGGCTCATTCCCCTCGGGGAGGCTGTGTGAGGGAGCCCCCCCAGCACGCCGGCTCCAGGCTGTTCCCTGGGCTGCTGCCTGAGACCCCGGCTCTCCGGCCCTCAGGTCTCCTACGACGTGGAGGGATTCTGTGAGCGAAACCGCGACGTGCTCTTCACCGACCTCATCGAGCTGATGCAGAGCAGTGAGCTGTGAGTGCCACCTCCCCGGGCTGGGAAGGCAGTGCAGGCCAGTGGTTAGAGCAGGGGGGCCTGGGAGGCAGGACACCTGGGTTCTATCCCCAGCTTTGCTGCTTTAGGATGTAACGCTGATAAGCGCTGAATGTTTTCATTGCTTTGGGTTATGTATCCGTTACAATTACCCTGCCCTGGAGGCGGCCCTTGGGGGTGGGGGTGGGGGGATGGCAGTCCCTGGCCCCGCTGCTGAGGAGACGGCTGAATGGCACGGTGGGTTTTATGCTGTGGACGCTCATCCCCTTGGACCTGAGCTGAGGCCCAACAAACTCGTCCCTTGCTGGGTTGCTCCCAGGCTGGCCTCCAGCTGGCGACGGAGAGGGCAAAAGGCTCCATATCCCAGCCAGTCCCTCCCCAAACCTCCCTGCCCCACAGGGCACTGACATCATTTCCCTCCCTCCCCACCTTAGCCTCTTCATCCGAGACCGCTTTCCTGAGAACATCAACGCCGAGAAGAAAGGGCGCCCCACCACAGCCGGGAGCAAGATCAAGGTACCTGAGGGAGGCTGAGGGGAGCAGCCCCACCCCTTCCCAGCATGGAGATCTCACTGCTTCATCTCTGGGCCTCCCCCTGGCCGGTTGGAGCTGTCGGGGGATTATTCTGGCTCCTGTGCTGGAGGGGCTGGGGCAGCTTCGGGAGCTCCACTCGCCAGATTTCCCCCTCACCGCTCGGCTGGTTTTTGGCTAATGATGCTCAGCTGTCTTATCCCCCACTGTCCCACCCCGCCAACCCTCCTACAGTTTCCATTGGACACAGGATGCCTAGTGCTGCCAGACAGCGGCTGCGCCCCACCCCAGAGCTAGCTGCATTTCAGCGATCCCTGGATGGGCCTTTTAGTAAGGGAGTGGGGTTTGAGAGATTGGGGGAGGTGCTATCGAAACATGGGACAGTAGATCTGAGCTTTATTATAGTACAGGGGAGTCGCATCATATGCGAATTCAACTTGCACAATTTTAACTCTACGCGTTCGGCCAAAAAAAAAAAAGAGAAAAATAATTTAAATACTGTACCTGTAGTGCGGGCAATTCCACCTGCCATTACACGCAATGGTAATTTTGACTATACGTGATTTTCGCTTTACGCGCTGACTTTAGAACCTAACCCCCGCGTACGATGCGACTCCACTGTAGCAGTGGGATGTCTCTGTCATCAGAGGGGTAATACGGCCGCCCATCACCCTGGTATCTGAGTGCCTAGCTCGGCAGCCATATTAGCTGTGACCCCATTTAAAGGATGAAGGGGGGAAGGGGTGGATGGAGGTGGGGAGTACGGGTGGGGTGTCCGGTTACCATAGAAACCCTCCATCTTTTGGGGCTTACGTTGGTTTGTTCCTTTGAAGAAACAAGCAAACGACCTGGTGAGCACCCTGACGAAGTGTACCCCCCACTACATCCGCTGCATCAAACCCAACGAGACCAAGAGACCCCGCGACTGGGAGGAGAGCAGGTGGGGGCCACGAGCCAGGGGCTGCTTCGCCCTTCCCCCTTGGGCAGCTGCTGTTCCTGCCCCCCAACCCCCTCACTCCCAGCCTTTGGCCATTCCACCCCCAGCCCCCGGGGCATTTCCCCTTCATTCCTTTCCAGACTGTTCCCTGCCCTGTAGGGCCGGTTGGCCTCTCCAAGTGCCTCCAGCTCCCGGCTCTGGGGGGCGGCTGGGCCCTCATCTCCCTACATGGACGGGATCTGCTGCCCAGCCAGGAGGAGACGGGTGGGGGAGCAGGGTGCCTGGTTACCCTTCCCTTGCTCAGACCTGTCTCTCTTCCCCCTCCCCCCTCCGGCTTCCTCCAGGGTGAAGCACCAGGTGGAATACCTGGGCCTGCGGGAGAACATCCGGGTGCGCCGGGCCGGCTACGCCTACCGGCGGCTCTTCCAGAAGTTCCTGCAGAGGTAGGAGCCGCCGTCCCATGGGCCAGGGAGGAGATGGGGCACAGGCCTCGGCCTGTTGCCGCTGGCGCTATGGGAAGGGGCACCGGGGGGAGGAGATGGGGTCCCCCCAATAGGGAACGGGGAGGGAGGCAGGTATGAGCCATGCTGATGCAGGGGTCCTCCCCATGGCTGCTTTAGTGGCCCTGGGTCACCTCTGCCCCCCCGTGGCTGCTCCGTGTCAGAGGCAGCTGAGTCTGGAGCCCCTCAGTGCAGAGGCTCGTGCTGTGGGCTCTGAAGGCCCCCGGTTCGATCCCAGCGCCAGCCCATGAGGGTGGTGGCTGCTCTGATGGCTTGTGTGATGCCACGTGGGCTCAGCAGGGAGGCTCTGGTCCAGGAACCGTGCCGGAGGCAAGGCCAGGGTTTCCCTGCATCACACCCTGTCTCGCTGGATACCCGGGGGCTGCCCCTGGAGGGCAGAGTGCCAGCTGCTGCCTCTGGGAGACGTCCCTCCACAGCTCCTCCCCCAACCCCCCTGCTCTCTTACTGAGCCCCTAGGACAACCTGCCGTCCCCCCTTTCTCCCCCCAGGTACGCCATCCTCACCCCCGAGACATGGCCTGCCTGGCGGGGGGACGAGAAGCAGGGCGTGGTGCACCTGCTGCGCTCCGTCAACATGGACCCAGACCAGTACCAGCTGGGCCAGAGCAAGGTTTTCATCAAGGCCCCGGAGTCGGTGAGTGGTGGGGTGGGGTGGGGGGACTGACCTCCTCGGGGTAGGGGGGTGGGGGACGAGAGTCGCTGAAGTTGGTGGTGGGGGCGGGGAGAGGCCAATGGGGGAGGCAGTCCCTGGAGTCATGGAGGGGCCAGGCCCTGAAGTTGCTGAGTGAGGGAGGGGGGCTGTCACTCTGCAGAGCAGGGGGCTGGCTCCCAGTTCGGGATTAGGGAGGCTGGGCCTGGTGTGCATTTGGGGGGGGAGGGGGAAAATCACTTGGCAGCCCCCCTAAGCCGGTGCTCCCTGCCCCTACAGCTGTTCCTGCTGGAGGAGATGCGGGAGCGGCGTTACGACGGATACGCCCGGGTCATCCAGAAGGCCTGGCGCAAGCATGTGGCCGTGCGCAAGTACATCCGCATGAGGGAGGAAGGTGGGTCCCGTGCACTGCCCCCTCACACCCTCTGATTGCCCAGCCCTGGGGAAAAGCAGAATCGGGCCCGGCCACCTCCAGCCACTGCTTAGATATCAGGTGCATTACAGTAGTGCCTAGAGGCCTGAACAGAGAGCATGGCCCGGATGTGCCGGACGCTGCACGGACACAGGGCTGGAGACGGTTCCTGCAGCTTGGCACTCACGTGCTGAATAGACCCAGGCTGGGAGAAAGGACGGAGCATTGCCCTCGCTTTCCGGTTGGGGAAACTGAGGCCCAGAGCTGCAGTGACTTGCCCAGGGTCATCCTCAAAACCCGTCCCTCCTTCCTTCTGCTCCTGGAGGTGGCAGCGATCCTGAGGTTTCCCCATTGAGCGATGCAGCCATCCCCTCCGTTGATCGCTGTGCATGGGGGGGGCGCACACACGTACACTGGTGCCTGGGTAAGCCGGCATGACCCCCATGCTCTGAGGCTGGGCCAGAGGTGGCTCCTGTTGGTAAGGGATGGACTCCAGGCGAACTGAGAGTGCCTGTGCGTGGGACAAAGGCGTACAGGCTTGTCCACCCTGGGAAACTGCCCCCCCGGTAACGTTTAGGTGTACGTGTGGCAGTGGGTCTAAATTGAAAGTGGCCCCACCAATGCCCCATTACCCTCCCCCCCCGCCTCAGCTCCGCTGTTGCTGCCTCGATCAGTGATTACGGGCTAAAATTTGTCCCCCCTGGGACACCAGCTGGACCAGGCAGGACAGAGTCCAGTTCTGGTGCCCACCCCTTGAGGAGGAGGTTAGTAAATTGGAGAGGGGCCAGAGAAGAGCCATGAGGAGGATTAAAGGATTAGAGTGAGAGATGCAAGGAGCTCAATCGATTTAGTTTAACACAGAGGGAGTAGGGGCAACTGGTTCCCAGTCGCTAATTACCTACGTGGGGAACAAGTCTTTAATAACGGGCTCTTCAGTCTAGCAGAGAAAGGTCGAACACGCTCCAGGGGCTGGAAGCTGAAGCGAGACAAATTCCGGCCGGAAAGGACGCGTAGGTTTTCAGCAGTGAGAGGAATGAACCCTGGGCTCCGTTTCCCCAGGGGCCAGGGGATTCGGTATCGCTGACAATTTTTCAATCCAGATCGGATGTTGCTCTCTGAGCTCTGCTGCGGGAGTTACCTGGGGGCAGGGCTCTGGCTGGTGGTGCCCAGGGGGTCGGACTGGCTGGTCACCATGGTCCTGTCTGGGACCTGAGTCCAGCACTTGGAATCCATCCCCGTGTGGACGAGGCCTGAGCCAGAGTCGGGGTGGGGGGGAAGGGGATACCCCCCCCCCCCCCGCTTGTTAAGGTCTGACTCCGAGTGCCCCCCTATCTCCCCCTCCCAAAGCCTCCAACATCCTGCTGAACAAGAAGGAGCGCCGGCGCAACAGCCTCAACCGCAACTTCGTGGGCGACTACATTGGGCTGGAGAGCCGGCCCGAGCTGCGGCGCTTCGTGGGCCGGCGCGACCGTGTGGACTTTGCCGACACCGTCATCAAGTACGACCGGCGCTTCAAGGTGAGCGCGGGGCCCCCCGGCGGCCCCCTCTGTTGCCCACGGTAGGACCGGGCTCTGCTCTTCTCCCCCACCCCCAGCTCCCCTCCTCCTGCCCCACGGCCAGGCTCTGCTCTCCCCCTGCACCAACTCCCTGCAGCCCCCCACCAGCCTCCTTCTTCCTTCCAGTGGGCTGGGCTCTGCTCCCCCATTTCCTCTTAGCCCTTCCCCCTCCACCTCCTCCCCACTTTTTTTGCTCCCCCAAGTGCTTGTCTCCATCCTACCCCAGGCCACGCACCAATGTGTGCTGCCACCTCCCAGGCTCTGCTGGGCTTGCCCCACCTCCCCCTCAGCCCCCCCGCACGTTACCTGCCTCACGTCCCTGCCCCCCTTGGCTCCCCCCTGCTCCTGCCTCCCTCCATTGGCCCCCTGCTCAGCCCCTCTCTCCCCCCACGCAGACGGTGAAGCGGGACCTGATCCTGACGCCCCGGTTCCTGTACCTCATCGGGCGGGAGAAGGTGAAGCAGGGCCCCGAGAAGGGGACGATCAAGGAGGTGCTGAAGCGGCAGGTGGAGCTGGAGAGGATCCAGTCGGTGTCCCTGAGGTAGGAGGCCGGTGGCCGTCCCTGGGGGCTCGTTCAGCCCAGCCCTGGCCCAGCTGCAGGGGGGCTGGGGGGGCCAAGCCCCGCTCCGGGGGCTGCAGCACCAGGCTGCTTCCCCAGCTGGGCGCAGCCAGCACCAAGCCTGCTCCGGAGACCGCTCTGCTTCGTGGCACCCAACCTGGCACCGCCCCCAGCTGGCTCCGGCCTCGGAGAGAGCGTGGGGAGTATGCCCGCGGCTGACGCAGCCTCTGCTTCCCCCACCCCCGGCAGCACCTTGCAGGATGACTTCCTCATCGTCCACGAGCCGCAGTACGACAGCGTCCTGGAGTCCGTCTTCAAGACGGAGTTGCTGAGCCTGCTGTGTAAACGCTACGAGGAGAGGACCCACCAGCCGCTGTCCGTGAAGTTCAGCAACCAGTGAGTCCACGCTGCCGCCAGCATGGGGCCCCGCTGGGCCGAGCTGGTCCAGGCCGCAGTGTTTGGTTACTAGCAGGTTGGGGGGGAGGGGGCCGGGAGAACCTGGACTCCTGGGTTTTTCTCCCTGCCCTGGAATGAGGGGTGCTTAGAGCAGGGGTGGCTGGGAGTCCGGACTCCTGGGTTCCATTCCCAGCCCTAGGAGGGGAACTATTCCTATCTACCCCTAGATCCTTGCAGCCCCAGCCATGGATTACAGCGCTAGGCGCTGTACAAACAGAGCAAAGAGCCAGCCTCTGCCCCAAGGAGCTTACAGTCTGAAAATGGGGTCTAATTAAAGGGAGGGAGATAATGGGGGAGTGTCAGGACTCCCGGGTTCTATTCCTGCCCCTGTGTTGAGTGCGGGCCCCCGGTTTGAGGTGGGGGCTGGGTCTCACATGATCTCCCAACTCACCTTGGCGATGTGCGGCTGGTTGCTTGGTACCGGTACCAAGGGCTGCCACAAAACTTCGAGCTGGGGCCTGGCTCCCTGTCCCCTTCCCCGCGCTGGGGCCCACCTGCTTATCTCAGCCTCTGGTTTCACTCCCGCTCCGTTCTCTCCCCCTCCTCCCCCAGGCTGCAGTTCAAGGTCAAGAAGGACGGCTGGGGCCCCTGGGGGGCAGCAGGCTCTCGCCAGATCCAGTTCCAGATCTGCCAGGGCGATGTGGCGCTGCTCCGGAACAACGGGAAGGTGCTGATCGTCAGCATCGGGCCCGGGCTGCCCAGGAACGCCCGTGAGTGTCTGCGGGCAGCGGGGAACGGGCTGCAAGCCCTCGCTGCTGGCTTTCTCCCTCGGCCCTGGAAGAGTCCAGACACGACTCCTTAGGGGACAACCCTGCCCTGGGGGTGGGGGGAGGGAGCTGAAGGGGGTCTAAGGGGAAGAGCACGCGGGAGGGCTAATCGTGATTGTTCTCACTGCAGGGCCCACACGGAGGGACACCAGGAAGAGCAGGTACCTGAACAGCAGCAGCATCCCCGGCCGGAACTACCCCCCTGCAGCAGGTACAAGGCTCCTCTTGCAGCATGGGGGCGGGCTGGGGGGCAGTGGGGGGATCGCTGGGGCAGATGAGTCCCAAGCATCCCATCACCCCACTGAGGGGGGGGGGGGGGAGGAGATCTGGCCACAGGGTGCCTTCCTCACCATGCCCACAGGGCCAGCTCGGCTGCTTTCCAAGGGGGCCCACAGACACCCCACCCAACCCCCAGGAGCTGGACTCTGGCCAGGGCCATGCATTCAAGGGGATCGGGACACATCCTCCCCTTGGTCAGCACTGCCTGGTTGTACAGCACAGGAAGGGTTAATAGAGGTTCAGAGGTCGCAGGTCAGCAGCTGCCCTCTTCCCTTTGGGGTCAGTAGCAGGTGCAGCAGAGGAGGCCCCAGGAGGTGCCCGGAAATGAAAGGGTTAATTCTCTCTCCCCGGCCAGGGAGGGTTCCCGCTGCAGGATGCCTGGGTTCCTTTGGCTCCAAGTGACTCTCTTCCCCCCTCCCTCCCCATTCCAGGCAGAGAGAGGAGCGACACCAGCCAGCATAGCAGCGCTGGCTCCCGGGCCCCTCTCCAGCACCGTCTCTCCATCGCCCGGCAGGGCAGCATGGAACAGCCCACCCTGCCCCGGCATGGAGCCAGCCCCAGGGCCAAAGCCTTCCCTGCCCAGCTCAACCTAGACTTCATGAACGTGCCGGACCAGGGCGTGGCCGGGTAAGTGCCCCAGGGTGCTGGGTCAGGTCACGGGGCCCTGGCTGAGGGTTAACGCGGGACACGTGGGAGCCAGCCCCCAGCCCCAACCTGGCAGCAGAAGCCAGGGGTGCAGGGAGACTCTAGCCTCCTGCTTCCCCTTCCTCGAGCCAAGCCAGGAGCCCCCTGCATGAATCACTGCCCTGCCTGGCCCAGCTGTGGCCTTTGTGCCTCCGCTGCCTTCTCCAGAGCTGTGTGTTTGGCTTCCCCCAGCACCCGCTAGATGGCAGCCTTACAGAGCCTGGCTGGCTCCGGGCTGGGCTAGTCCAGAGGGGACGGGAGAGGTGCTGCCTTTCCCCTCGCTGGTGCCAGGCAGGGGTGCTCTGCCTGGGAGGTCCCGGAGCGAGCCCTGGCTCCTAAGGGCTCTGCTGGAGCACCTCTGGGTTTAAAGCACCAGCCCCCACAGGTGGAGGAATGCAGCAGGCTGATCTCCTCCTCCCTTCTCCTTAGCTGGCAGCGGAGGCTCTCCAAAGAAGCCAAGCCCATCCCCGGGGGCGGCCGAGCCAAACCCAAACCCAAGCCAAAGCCCCAGCCGCGCCTGCCCCAGTGCCGCGCCCTCTACGCCTACGATGCCCAGGACACAGACGAGCTCAGTTTCAATGCCGACGAATACATCGAACTCATTAGAGAAGGTAAGCGGACTCCCCTGCGCCTGCCTCTGGACTTGCCCACCCCTCCTCCAGCAATGGGGGGAGGCAGGTACTCCTCGAAGGGAGGGGGGGTGAGTGGTTAGAGTAAGGGCTGAGGAGGGTGTGACTAGACTGCCACAAAGGGGATTCGGAGCCAGGACTCCTGGGTTCCATTTCCAGCTTTGTTCCGATCACTGGAACTTGAGAACCAGGCCTCCAACTCCCACATCTCCCCCACCCGGCTTAGGGCATTGGGCCCCCTCAACTTGTCAGTGCAAAGAGATGCTGCCCAACAAGGTTAAAAAATACCCCAGCGAGAACTTTACCCGGCACGGGAGCATGTGTAGCTTAGATCCCTCGGCACTGCAACCTCTGAACCTTGCTCCCCCTCCGCTGCATAGGGCAAGCTGAGGAAGGGATGGGTAGACACCAGCCCTGCAGCAACGCTGTGCTGAGGAGAGGGGTTTGCATGCCCAAGCAGCTGGCCTGGTGCTCCTGGCTGACAGCCCCCAACTCGGGCACTCAGGAACTTCAGCTGCAAACCTTCTCCTGCAGCTGACAGGTGCTCTGCTGTGCCCTGAGAGATGCCTCCCCTGCTCCAGCTTGTGAGGGCTCCGAGTAGTGGCTGGTGGATTCTCCTGTGGTGATGGTGTTAAGCTGCAGCTTTGGAAAACATCAGCGCCACTAAAGATCTGGGCTATTAACACAGCCTTGGGGGCTGCCCTTGTGCACTCAGTGCTGGGTGCAGCTCTTAAAGCTACACGGGATGATGATGATAATCTCGGCTGAGCTCCTGTGTAACACAACTCGCATCATGCTAGGCCCAAGTTCCTCTTTGAACCAGAGCGTAGTTTTTAGAGCGCTCACGGTTCAAAACGAGCAGCTTCTTTCCAGTCAGGTTTTATCTAGCTTCCAGCTGCTGGCTCTCTTGTCTTTTGAAGCAGGGTTAGAGGTTCCTATGATCAGAAATCTCTCCCCAGCCTGACCACGGGCCCTGAGCGTAATCGCTACCACGCTGACTGGGTAGCATTTTATCCATACTTTGCATTGCAAGCACCAGTTCCTGGTAGGACGTGGATGCGGCTGCTGCCCCATCACACTTGAGACCAGCTAATGACAGGGTTGATCAATCTCTCTGTACGGTTGGTGGTGACTGCTGCCTGCCCTCTTTTCCTTTTCAGACCCCTCAGGCTGGTGGCGGGGCAGGATACGAGGGAAAGAAGGGCTGTTCCCCGGGAACTATGTGGAAAAACTCTGATGGACGTGCCAGCTTCATTGCTCCGATTCTGACCCGGGGATCGAGGAGGGAAGAGATGTGTCTGCAGGATCCAATCAGCCTTGCTCCTGGATTATAGATTGCTGCCGGGCTCGACTGAGGCCACTAATTTAAGGCAATTGAGTGGGAGGATGACAATTGGATCACGTTGAGCCCTCTTCCTCTGAATCTTAGCCCCCCAGCGAGTTGCCTTCCTTCTGCTCTGGGGTGCACGGGGGAGGATGCAGGTTAGCCTGTCTGTCCTCCTGAATGAGGAGCAACTCAGCAGGCATTGGGCCTCCCTTCTCAGGAACCAGCACCTACTGCTTGGACTCACCGGGACAAGACCAGCCGCTCGGTCTTGTTACGCAGGGTTAAAAAAAAAAAAAAAAATCTTCCTCCTTAACTGTATAAAAAGAATAAATTGATGGTTTATTTTCTACACTAACCTCTACTCCACTTTCAAAAACAGCTGTAGCTTTTTAACTCAAATCTGTACCGACAAAGCGAGCACACCTCCAGCCTGGTGGAAGCTGAGTCAATGTTTTCATCAGCTCCCATTCTGAACTGGGGAGCCGAACCTTCTCAGGTGTTCTTAGACAAGGCCAGCGGGCAGTAGAAGGCTGCCTGGCTCCCTTAAAGAGATTTCCTTGAAAGCCTCCAATTCCTCTTCGGTAATAGCTACTACTAAAGGAAAACGGCCATGTAATCAATTGCACCATGTAATCAAAACTGCTGCATAATCAAATGCACCATTTTGGCAGGCAGAGTAGGACACAGGAAACTCATCAGTGGAATGACCGAAGAGCAGTTTTCCCGGGTTACGTTCAGCTGACGTGTTGTGCTTTTTACCTGACCCAGCAGAGGTTTGGCTTCTGCAGGGAGGTGTCCCCTCCATTCCCAGGTAGCTAGGTAGGAGCTGGAAGACTCAGATGCTCCTAAAACCCTAGGCAAATAGTGGAATGAGTTTTCCCTTCAAACAAAGGCAACAGCAAGTGGATGGCAGAACTGGGCTGGTACACGAGTCGCCTACGCTGAAGCCCGTGTCAGGGGAGATGGACGCTGCTCCAGCTGCGGCAGATGTCATTTGTTTTTAAAAGGCAGCATTATCACATTATTTCCCCTGTGTTGAGACTGCCGGGAGCTTTCATTCCCAAGTGTTTGCTTTGACGTGTGTAGCCACCGGACTGCAATCTAGAATGAAAACCCATCTTCTTAAAAGAACAGCAAGTTTCCTACCCCGTTACTTGTCTGAAAGAGACTTTAACGAGCCTCTTCCTTAGTTCAGTCCCAGACAGTATAAATCCTCTAGTTTTGTATATTCTGTAAAAACCGAAGACAGCAGCTTGTATCGTTCCGACGTCTCCCTCCGCGTCCCGGTAATAAACTGCTGTTTAAAGCAGGGGTTCTCAAACTGGGGGTCGCAAGGTTATTACATGGGGGGGTCACGAGCTGTCAGCCTCCACCCCCAAACCGCGCTTTGCCTCCAGCATTTATAATGGTGTTAAATTTATACAAAAGTGTTTTTAATTTATTAGGGGGGGGGGGGGTTTGCACTCAGAGGCTTGCTGTGTGAGAGGGGTTTGAGAACCACTGGTTTAAAGGAACCTGTGCCACCTTTTATTCAGCTTCATACACAACCTGTCCTGTCCCTCTGGGACATTTATCTACTACATTCCTACACCATCCCATCCCTAGCTCCCAAAACTCACATGTAGACTGCAAATGCCACATACCTGAGTTAAAGGGGAAAGTTTCCAAAAAATCCTGTACGTAGAGAGTCTTTAACAGCTCAGCTGAGCCCTGCCCTGGTGACGAAAGTCAGCCTAATTGCTACGCACCAGTAGTTCAAATCCAATTTTAACTAGATCAACGGTAGTAGCATAGAGGGAACGCTGGCCTGTGTAGCAAGCTCTTTGCTAGCCCTTAAAAAACACACTTCTACTTTCCTGCAGCCAAAGTTCATCCCTCCTTTTATTGTACTGCTGCTCACCGGAAGATCCTGAAGCCTATACAAAAAAATGCAATTTTTAAACCCTTATTGCCAGGCAAATATGGTCTTTGCAGGATTACCGTGTTCCCAGCAGGTAACATCCCTCCAGGTTCTTACATAGTGTGTTAAGAGGTAAGACTGCCCCCCACTCTATGCCTTAATACAACACAAACCAAGCCAGTTTGGCAGTGAGCCATTTGGTACCCAAGCCACGTGACACACGCCAGAATGACAGGGGTAGACCCACATTTGGAACCGGCTTCAGAACCAGGCCCCAAAACCAACTCCATTGAACGTGACTCTGTCTAGTTAAAACCGTGGCAACCATTTAATTAACACAATGTACAGCAGAAGTTAAACCACTAAAAGTTTTAATTGCATTATTACTACAAGAATAAAGAATACCTGAGAGCCTTTTGCAGTGCCCATATTTTTAATGTAGCATAATCATCAGTTCACAAACCCCCTCTAAAAACAAAATGCAGAGTCTCACTTTTTTTTTTTTTTTTTAAACAGAAGTCAATCTAAAGGCACTGAAGTGCATGGGAAATAAGATCACCAAAGATTACAAAGCAATTTGTTTTTCTTCCTCTCTAAAACGGTAGAAACTTTAGGTTCGTCTATATTATTGAACAGCATTTATACTTTCACAGCTCCAAGCGAATACATTTTTAAAAAGTGTAGGGTTTTTCGGGGTGGGAGAAGAGACAGTTAAGACAAAGCAAAAAACTGGGAGGAAATTTAAAATATGTAGTTACCTTCATTTCAGCTTGTTTACTCTTGCTAGTGGAACTAAATGTCTTAAAAATATAGTTACCACTCCACTGCAGCCGCTGACCCTGTTGGAAGGCAGGTTGTAACAACAAGCATTGGGAATATTTGATTGCAGTTTTATACAGTAAAAGGTGTGGGGTTTTTTGTTTTTTTTTTAAAACCTCAAATGCTGCTGCATAAACATTCATTTGGATCAAAAAAATTGTTTACTATGAATTAAAAACAACAACAACCGCATTTGTTCCTTTCAACCGAACCATCTTGGGAGGGGGAAGAAAGTTATCCCGTTGAACTTAAAAACAGCAAATCCTTTTTCTAAACAAGAAAAAATAAATCACAACAGTAGCTTTTTTTTTTTTTAGTGTATGTTACAGAACTTTTTACACAGTTTAAAAGTTATTCACCATTAAAAAAAATAACCCAAAGTTAAGTTACCGAAATAAGAATTACTCACACAACACCGTAACTGAAACACAGAAGCCAAAGCAACAAACGAAACAAGTCGAAATCGTTTTTCCAAACATGATTTAGCAGTCCAAAACTGCTATAAATATGCTTCCGAGTCCTTAACTTGGCTGTGATCTTGGTCACGTGGTACAGGAATGCGCTGGCAGTGGGTGGCAAGTGCTGCACTGGCAGATGAGGGACCCAGAACCCGAAGCGGAGGGGAAGATGAAAGCTGAACCCAAAGGGGGAGTTTCAGGGCAGTGCTTGCTCTGATCAATGGATCTGGCCTGGGGTGGGGGGTTTTCCTGCGGCTCTTGGATTGAGGCCCTGCAGAGTTTGCAATGCCAGCTGCCATGATTTAAGTGTGTGTCGGTCCAACGGGCCTGTGGGTGCGTATGGGTGGGGAATGAAAGCATCTATGTCAATCTAAGAACTGAATTCTGCATAATTTTTTTAAAAGAGGGTTTCGTTTCCCCTTCTGCTTCTAACAAAGCACGTTCTCTTACCCTCTAAATTACCATGGTTATTTACAGCCAGCTGGGACTTTTAAGGACATGGTAGGTTGGAAAACCCTGGCAGGTGCTTTGAACAGACTAGTCTCAACTCCCTTGGATTGAAGATCCAAGTTCTCTTGGCAGCCCCAAGGAAGGAAATGGGGTCGCTACCCTCTTCTGTTCCCAGATCCTTCTGCTTCTTCACTACTCAACCTGGGCAAACAGCATTTCCCAGCAGCAGCAGCACAGATCAGGGCCCACAGAGTTCCACCTCACCCCACAGATAAGATTCAAGCCCAGCCCTCAACCAATAACATCTGGGGGAAGGGGGGTTCGGGTGCATCCTTTTGGGTGCTGATTTTCCCCCCACCCACCCAAAAATAAAATCCCCACCTGCAACAAAATCTCTGTTTTTGATCAACTGTTTGACCCTCGCGGCTGTAAAGAGATTTAGTATTTGCTGATAACTTGGTTCATTTCTTGGTAAAGAGAGAAGAGCTCACAAGCAAAGACTGTTACAAACGCTAGCAGGGGGGTGGGGGAAACTTAATCAGGACTAATCACCCCTCGGTGATTTCGAGGGATTGCCTTGGGAGGTAGGCAAGGATCAAACTAAGCTGTTTCTGGCTTCTCAGACACCCTTTATATAGTACATGCAGGGTTAACTGCACTGCCCTGGCTCTCAGTCCATTTCCCTGCCAGACCTCACTTCCTGAGGTTATTGCTTTCATTTTCAAGAGACACACACATACACACACACGCACGCACACAGAGTTGTGCAGTTCTGCTTGTCACCTGCAGCTTAATAGCCAAATGTTTCCTTCTAAATCCAGGCCACCTGCAGCCATCAACCCTGTACATACATTTCAGTTAGTACAAAACCCAGAATCGCGTTAAGTTAGTGCAAGTGAACCTGTGAAGAGGATTCATAACACATGCATTCAGTGGGTGAATATAGTTAGTGAACGAACCACAAAAACTCGGATCGATGCTGTCAGTTAAGATACCAGGCAACTAACCGAGTCAGGTCAAGATTTCTTCCCGGAGCTCCAGATGAAAATACAAAATAAGCAACATTACCAAAAAAAGTTGGATCCTGCTGTGAACATCTTAACAGTAACTTAAATTCCCAGGCGGTTCCCTGTCCTAGGAGGCGGCTGGGGGCTTCCCCGACCTGTCCCCACATCAGCGCTCCTGGAGAGAAAGGACTCCCTTCGGACAAGTCCGAACGTGGGAGAGGCAAACTCCCAGTAAGCGGGGGAAGCTCCCGTCAGAAAGAGCTGAAACACGGCTCAGGAAAGGTGGCCGTTAAGTAGCTGAGCCTGCAAACAACATCCTGGCACCGGAGCGCTGCCCTCTGAGCTGGGAGACAACGCTGGGTAGGGACGACTAACTGCCCTGTTCCAATGAAGGGAAGCCACCGCCCATGACAATCCGAACACATGCTCGCGAACAGAGCGGGCCGCGTCCCTCGTTATCATTCAGAGCAGCGTATGAACCGTTTGCTTGCCCGTGTAGTCTCAGAGCTAGGCTAGACCTCCGACTCCTGCCCTCGCTGAGCTCTTGCTTGCCTACACTGTAAACCAGCCCAATTCCCCGCCCCGCGTCGGCCTCAGCCGGGCCACCAACCGAGAGAAGCCGGAGAGCGGATCCGTCCGACGTGCCTCTAGGTTTATAAATAAGGATCTCGTTTCTCTTCACAGCTTTACATATCCAACCTACATACTGAAACGGTGCACAGAGAGGGGGGGCCCAGCTGGGAGCCGGCCGACAAGCTCTGTGCAGAGATTATATACATGCGCTGCCCTCTCCCTCGCCCCTAGTTCTCGGGGCTCACGTTCTGCCTAGCTCTGATGAAGGCCATGCCATGGGTGCGGAAGTGCGTCTTCAGGTTGAGCTGGGTGTCGAAGCACTTCCCGCACACCTTGCACACGAGTTTACCGTCGGTCGAGCGCTGGGCCCCTCCCTCGTGGCCGCTGCGGGGGCTGGGCTCCTCCACCTCCCCCGTCCCCTTCTTCTTCTTGTGGGTGATGAAGCGGTGGCGGTTGAGGGAGACCTGGGAGGTGAAGCAAAGGCCGCACTCCCGGCACTGGTGGGAGCTCTCGTCTGTCCTGTGCTGGGGTATGTGCTCCTGGAACTCGGCCGCGCTGCAGGCCACGTAGCCACACTTGCGGCAGCGGAAGGGGGCTTTGCGGTCCGCCTTGGGGTTCTTGGAGGGTGGCGTGGTGCTGTCCGGCTCCTCACTACACGAATCGCCCTCGTCCGAGGAGAGTTTCCGCTTCCTGCTGGACACCTGTGGGGAGGAGTTGGGAGAGGCTTGACCCTTAATGCTGGGCAGGGCCTGGGCCCTGTGCGCTTAAACTGGCTGAGCCAGACAAAGGCCAGCCCCACGCAATGAACACATCCCTCCCGTGCCTCCCGGCAGGGGACAGGAGCAGCTCCAAACAGCTCAGACAAGATGATCCTTTGGCTCCCTTCTCTGGCTGGATAAAAATCCCAACACGCAATCGGCCAGCCCTGGCAGCGGACTCAGCCCCGCCCTCATCCGCTCCTTGGCCTAAATACACTCACTCCACAGCCTCCCCTCTGAAACGCTGCTGCTCTGTATTCCCGGCTGCAGCCGGCCTCTCAAGCCAACTAGTCAGACAGGAGACCACCAGCCAAAAGCCAGGGAGCCGCACAAAGCAATTCAGATGGGGCCAGACCAGGATGAATGCACTAGTGGGAACGGTGCTGAGGGAGGAGCCCCATAGCTATCCCGCTAGCGCTCAATGATGTTCTATCTCCATAAACCCCCCCTGGAGATGAGATTCTTTGCTTCCTGCCCTGACTTATTGCACTACGTTGCTGTGGGTTGTTCTAACGGCAGCCATGTTCCCCCCCCAAGAGGTGGCTGCATTGTTTGGAAGTTATTTTAACCCCTCCATCTCCACTCCCTCAAAGCTGGGAGCATCCATCTGCCCCGTACCTGCAAGCTTCCGGGTCCCGTCCGGGCAATGACGACCTCTTGGCTCTTGGTCTGGTCTGTCACCTTTATCCCGTGCCGCACCTGAATGTGCTTCTCCAGGATCAGCCGGCTGCTGAAGGTGCGTTTGCCTTCGGTGCAGTACCTGGGAGGGACCAGAGCCAGGCAGGTAATGAGGCTCCCCCGGGCACCTCGCCCACTGGAGGTGAAGGTGAACAACAGACGACCCCTAGCCCTGGTCTACTGCTTCCATCTCAAAGCACTCTGTGGGCGTCAAGCCCACCTCCCCTGGGGAAACTGGCTTGGAGAAGTGATGTTTCCTACCCAGAGGTCACACAGTAAGGCAGTGGCAGAACCAGACCTGGAACCCAGGAGTCCCGACCCCCAGTCCCCTGTTCTAACCACTACAGCACATTCTCCCCAACAGCAGGGCAGGAAAATCAGGAGTCCAACCCACCCAGTGCCTCCAGTCCGAGCACTAAATTTACTCCCCCTTCTGGAGCTGAGAACAGATCCCCAGGAGTCCGAGCACCACTCCTCCCCCTACTCTGACAGCCTTGCGGACTGTATGAACACCTCCCACCCTGAGCTTCGGATGGAAGGGAGGGGTGAGCTAGAGCCCTTTTGCCCCCCGAAACCAGAAGGAGAGGAGGCAGCTCAGTACCGGCAGGGATAGACTCGCTTGATCCCCTCGTGGTTCACTCGCACGTGTCTCCGGAGGCTGGGGGCGGAGCAAAACGAACGCTCGCACAGACGGCATGGGAACTTCTTCACCGACTGGAAGAAGCAAGAGAACAAGTCATGCCACATGCCCTGCCATTGCATCAGCCCATTCTTGAGGTGTACCGGATAGCCCCTTCTCCCATTACGTGGGGCTTTTATTGGGTGGGGAAACTGAGGCACGGAGAAGGGGTCACTTGTCAAGGTGACGCAGCAAGTCAGGAACAGAACCAGGAGACCCAAGGCTCCTGCTGTAACCATTAGAGAACACACCCTGCTCCAGCCGGGAATAGATCCCAGGAATCCCGATCCGCAAGCCTCTGCTCTGTGCAATAAACAAAACACTGCCTTACCCACCACCTCGGTGTTTCAACAGGACCAGGTTCCCAGTGGATAAACTCCACCAGCTCTCCTCCCATTGGGCCAGCAACCACCCAGGGATTCCCTCTCACCTTCCCGTGATCCTTCTTCATGTGGGACACGTACTCGTCCCGCTCCGGGAACCAGGAGTGACACATCCCGCACGTCCAGCCGCTGCTTTTTGACTTGCTCGCATCCGTCTTGCGCTGAAAGCGGGTCCGCTTTGCCTTGCGCAGCTCTGGGGAGCTGGGTGGCTCGTCTTCCTCCGAGGACGAGGACGACGACTCGGATATCTTGGAGACGGGGGCTTCCACAGGCTCCTCCTTGGGGGTGAGCAGAGCAACCGGCTTCTTGGTGAGATCCTCCTTGGGTTTCTGCGGCTGGTGAGTGTTCTGTAAAACAGAGGCAGGGGCGTCAGCCTGCCAAGGCTTGAATCCGGGTTCCAGGGGCAGTCCATGCCATGCAGCGATCCCGGGGGAAGGCAAGCCAGTCTTCCCCCAACCCTGCCATGCTGGAGGGGAAGGGGAAAAACCTGTCTGTCCCATCCGAGATCATCAGCTTGCATCTGGAAGCCGGAGACTCCCATTCGCCCCACACACAGCCGGCAAAGGTGTCGCTATGCTTCAGGATGGGGAAAGGCAGGAGGGGTGTGTGTGTGTGTGTTCGTTCCTAGCACCGCAGGAGATGGCAGTGGCACTCAGTGGCCCTGATCGGGGCACCCATGTGCTAGGCGCTGTATAGACAATGAAGAGGCAATCCTTGTCCCAAAGAACTAATCATCTATAGATGTACTGCAAGGGGCTAGCCCAACCAATACTAAAACCAGTTACACAGGCTTCTAGGGACCAATCTCAGTGCACGTAGCATCACGCTAGAGAGCGCCGAACACATCCGGGCACCGATACACTGCCCTGCCAGACCATTGCCAGGTGGAGAACGTCCAGGCTAGACCCGCGGAAAGCTGGGGCTTTAGTGAACAGCAGCATTGTGACAGCTCCGCAACATGGTTAGGATCACCCCCACTTTACAGGTGGGGAAACTGAGGCACGGGGAGGGAGTGACTTGCTCAAGGACATGGGGAGTCAGGGAATAGAGCTCAGGGGGTTCCTACTCGGATCTTACCTACCTCTAGTAAATGGGGCACCGGTGCCCGACTCACCTTCAGATGTTCAAGCATGGTGCGTTTCTGGGCAAAGAGCAGCGGGCAGTCAGGACACTTAAAAACGCTGACCCTCTGGTTGAGCAGGTGTTGGTCAAAGTGAGAGGAGAGCAGGGGCTTGTGGGTAAAGACTGTGTCACACATTGCACATTTGTAAATCATCCTGAAAATCGGGGGAGGGTGGGGAAGAAGAGGAGGGGCAGGTTAGAAATAATCAGTTTCCCTGAATTTGGTTCAAACATGAAAAAGCCCCCCAAGGAATATTTACATACCGGGGCCAGCTGAGATCAGGGCCCTGTAATGCTCGGTGCTGTACAGACAGTGCCTGTCCCAAAGAGCCGACAATCGAAGACAGAGTCTGAGGGAAAGTGACTTGCCCAAGGTCACCCAGCTGCTCAGCGGCAGAGTTGGGAATAGAACTCAGGTCTCCAAGTTCTGGGCCAAGGTCCTGCCCACTAGGCAACGCTGCTGATTCAACATAATTCAATCTCTTGAGTTTCTTCCCTAATCGGAGCAGCACACGGGAGGACGGCGGACACCATGTGCTTCCAAAGGGAAGCACAGATCCAACTGAACTACCATGAGGAAAGTGTTCCATTATTTTTAGCTCCTCCAATGGGGGGCAGCGGAGTGCTGGGTAGGGAGAGAGACACTAACAGAGCTCTTATCCAGCACTTTTCAGCCAAGGATCTCAAAGCACTTTCCTCTCGTTACCACTCAACCCCCAAGCCCAGACATATTTAGACCCATTTTACAGACAGAGCCACAAAAAAGCTGCTCTCAGGGGTAGAAACAGAACCCAGGAGGTCCCGTGCTGTCAACTCAAGAGCCGCCTCTGCTCTCCAGATCAGGCTGAGCACCGTCTAGTCTTGCAAAACACACCGTGGGCTCTTCAATGACAAGTTGTCAGAGCGTCTGGTTTTCCTTCCTGTCTGGCAGACGGCCGCCTGAGTGGCTCCCTAGCTACCGTGCTTATTGAGGTACGGGCTTTCCTCCTCTCCCTCCCGGAGCACCAGAGAGCTTTCCTCAGTGGTCTCCCCCTCCAGCTATTGACCGGGTGGGGCCCTGGGTCTGCTCCCCAGATCCCAGCCCGCGGTGGTACCCGACTGAGGTTACTTACTTGGACTGCTGATTGCTGAACCCCGGGTGCTGCGTGTAGATATGAGCGTGGGCGCTGGGGGCTGACTTGAACGCCATGGGGCAGATCGGGCACTTGTGGAAAACCTCGCAGTGCGAGGTCTGGATGTGGGATTTAATGGAATTCACCCCTCCAAACACCACGGCGCAGCTGGGGCACCTGGAAGCAAAGAACACACGGTAAGGTGGCTATTTCAGAGGGGCAGGGTGAGGTCGGGGACTTCCCCCCGCTCCGGTAACCAGTGAGCAAAGACTGGGTTGTGTGCTGGCAGCGTCAAAGCAGGCTTAGTGGCATGTGCCCAGCTGGAATTCCTCCGCCATTTTCTAGATGCAAGCGCATCTGCTGCTCTTTGGTCCACCTCTCCCCACCCTGGATTTTAGCCCTTCGGTGAGGGTCATTGTCTAATGGTTAACAGAGTAAGATCAATTGCTGGGCATGGGGGACGGGTCAGCTAATGCATTCCTAGCTGATCACCGGGCTTAGAGAGGTACCCGAAGAGATACACTGGGGGATCAAAATCAGCCCTGCCAAGAAGGACAAATGTGGCCCTACAGGCCTAGAGAGACTTTAAAGTCAAAAGCAGTCAAACAGATTTCGACTTGGAAACGATCGCATGAATACAGGGACGTTCCCACAAGCTTCTTGTCTGCAGCCAGCTGCACTTCTCCGCTGGGAGATCTCTGCCCCAGAGAGCCTGCATTATTGCCCAGGAATGGGCTGATTCACTAGTGTTTTGGATCCTTCCTACAGGGTACAGGAAGATATTCGAACAGGAAACAGCACCAGTTTTGAGTTCTGCTGAAGATAAATAATGTGTATGGAATAACACCACCTATTTCTCCGATAGCGCTTACCTCAAACCGCTTCACAATCTGTAATGTATTTTTAAGAATTGCCAGACTGGGTCAGACCAAAGGTCCATCTAGCCCAGTATCCTGTCTCCAACAGTGGCCAGTACCAGATGCTTCAAAGGCAATGAACAGAACAGGGCAATTATCAAGTGATCCATCCCCTGTCATCCAGGCCCAACTTCTGGCAGTTGAAGGTTTAGGGACACCCAGGGCAGGGGGGACCATCTTGGCTAACGGCCATTTATGGACCTATTCTCCAGGAACTTATCTAGTTCTTTTTTGAACCCAGTCATATTTTTGCCTTTACAACATCCCCCTGCAATGAGTTCCACAGTTAACTATGCATTGTGTGACGATGTTCTTCCTTATGTTTGTATTAAAACATGCTGTCTACGCTCACAACACCCCTGTGAGACAGGGCAGGGCTATTCACCATACTGTACAGATGGGCCACGGAGGCAAAGTGACTTGGCCGAGGTCGCACAAGAAGTTTTGTGGCAGAACAGGGAACTGAAACCGGGTCTCCCATGTCTAGGGATAGAGTCCTAATAGCTGGAGCATCCTTCCTCTCCTAGCTGCTGGCAACAGGAGACCAGCTGGCAATCCTGGATCCAAAAGGCCTCTTTATTAACAGGCCAGGTGCACCACGGGGTGAGTCAGATTCCTACCGATAGTCAGCCGGCCCTGGTGTCTCATCCTGACCCAGAAGGGCCAGGCTCCGCCACCATTCACTCCTTGGCCTCTGCTGAGATTGACAATCCCAGTTGTGACGGTGGGGACATCAGCCCAGAAAGAACTGGAATGAGCCTCGCCCCTATCCTCCCAACCCCCCTAATTTCATACGGCCACCAGCCATCCCACGGCTCAGTCGCAACCAACCCGTGTTGGATTTGAACTGCTGACCTAGGCACTCCTGCCCTTTCTTATAGCAACAGGAAAATTCTTCGTCAGCAGTTGAACTGACGACAGCCAGAAGAAGGAAGCAAAGCTGACAGTTCATCCTCCAGTTTGCACCAGTGACTGAGCTAAGCAGAAAGAATTGGCCCGGAAACCTTTTCCTGCGGCATCTGCAACCCAAAGCCTGTGCCATAGGGCTAGCCCGGTGCTTCTCAACGTCACCTGACTGGACCCCTATCCAGCTGGGACGGAGTCAGGACCCACCCCCAGCCCTGCGGGAAGGCCAGGGTGGTCACAAGCCCCCCAAGCACCACAGAGCTGCAGCGTCGTACCTGTACCCCACCCTCCTGGAGAAATGCAGGCAGGCCTCCTTCAGGTGGGTCTCGAAGTTCGCCAAGAGGAAGTTCCCGCCACACTCGGGGCACACGTGAGGGGGCCGGTTTTTGTGCATCCGTTGATGAGCGTTAAAGCTGCAGGGATTGGGCATCATCATGGGGCAGGTCGTGCACACCTGGGGGGGGAAGCAAGCACAGGTAACGTGAGCGTCCATCACATGGCACCTCCGACCACCACCGACTTCACTAGGTTGTGCAAGAGCAACACACTGGCCATGTGTCCCCTTCCCTCCCGGCTCTATTCAGAGCCCCGGGAAAAACCTGGGAACACCTAACCAAGCCCAGCATATGGTATAAAGAAGTGGTGGCTGCATGGGTGAATTAGGTCTGCCACAAGTTTTGATTTTGCCAAGTGGGGGGCTGTTTTTAAACTGTTTTCCAACCCAGCCCAGGCAGGGAAGGGTTAGTATCATGGTAGCACCTAGAGCAGGGGTGGCCGGAGAAGGAGCCAGAATCTACCGATGTACATTGCCAAAAAGCCACAGTAATATGTCAGCAGCTCCCCCTTCAGCTTCCCACCCACCCCCTGCTCCCAGTGCCTCCCACCAGGCAGCCCCACCGATCAGCCCCTCCCCTTCCCTCCCGATCAGCTGTTTCGTGGCGTGCAGGAGGCTCGGGGGGGGGGGGGGGAGAGGAGTGAGGGCATGGCAGGCTCAGAGGAGGGGGTGGGGCCTGTGGCAGAGCAGCGAGCACCCCCCGGCACACTGGAAAGTTGGTGCCCGTAGCTCCAGCCCCGCAGTCGGTGCCGATACAAGGAGCCGCATATTAACTTCTGAAGAGCCGCATGTGGCTCCGGAGCGACAGGTTGGCCTAGAGGCCAGCTGAGATCAGGGCCCCATGGCACGAGATGCCGTATAAACTCACACGGTCAGGTTGAGAAAAGGCCCTGCTAGTTACTGTCACTAGGTGCTCAATAGCTTTGTATCCAACCCATGGTAACGGAATCCATGCCCCAAAGAGTGCATGAGTAAACGGAAAACAGACACCGGGTAGGAGGGGAAACCGAGGCCCAGAGACTTGTCCATGGTCATTCAACGGAGCCAGGAAAAGAACCCTCGTCTGCAATACACATTAATACGCAACAGTCAGCGTGAACCAGAACAGCCCAAAGCCAGCTCCGACCAGGTTGCTTGGAGGGCAACGCTTAGCAAGAGCCAGGTACGTCAGTTGCGTCGGCGCTGCAGCACTGCTCCAGTGACTTGTATCCCGTGGGCGGCGGCTGCTTGTACTGACTTGCTTCCCGACGGCTGCTAGGAGAACACAACGCGTGGAAGAAAAGCGCCTTTTTCTGCTTCTCAAAAGTCTAAATAAAAACAACCAGGTGGAAGATGCCGGTTCAACGTAAGCCAGAGCCGTCTCACTCTGCAGTGCATCTTCCATCCAAACTGGTTCCAGAACCCCCCCCTCTTTTCTGTCATTGTACTAGAATCAATGGGGGGGGAGGAGGGACTGGATCCTAGCGGTAGAGCCGCAGGTCTTCGTACGTGCAAGAGCCGCGGTTGGTCGGCACATGCTGAAGGCCAAGCTTAGGGGAGCTGCAGTCGTTAAGAGGGAAGCAGAAGCATGGACAAGGATTTCAGGAGGCGGAGGGGGCCACAGGAAGGGTGGGAGGAAGGAGCTGTGGGAGGAGAAGCCAAGGTCGACAGCTGGAGCCAGTGCATGGAAGAAGAAAGGAGGAGTGCATGCAGGAGCCCGAGGACAGAAAAGCTTGAATTAACCCCTTCAACGGTGACGGCTCCCCATGACTCTGTAAAGTGCTTTGATTTAAAGGGTGCTGCATAAATCCACAGCCTAGAGCCAGCTGCCATATACCTCCTCTCTGGGCCCCCGGCATTGCTTCCCCCAGGGACCTCGCCCTATAATTACTCAGGCTTGGGGCCAACGTACTAGGAGGAGTCCTTCGAGTACAGTTTAGCAGCGAGCAATTACCAGGGAGCAATGGACTGGACAAGAGAAAGCAGCCAAGACTAGTTCCAAACAGCCTAGGAGTTTCGGGCTCGGAGCGGTTTGTTGTAGGTTGGCTGGCGAGTCTCTCTCTCTCTCTCTCAACAATGGAGGAAAGGGATTGCAACACCGTGTAGCTGGGACAGACTCTCAGAACTCAAGGGGCCCCGATCGGCACTCCATCGCTGAGTCCAGGCTCGCATGCTTGGGAGAGCACTTTGCACGACACACCAGTCTTGGCTTTTCCTAAAAGCGACGGGTGGGGGAGGGGAAGGGAGGGGAGAGGAGGCACGTGTGTCTGAAGAGCACCCTTATTTAGATTTGGCAACCAAGGCTGCAATTAGATCAAGCTTCCAGAGCTATGTGCGCATTCACTCCAGCTCTGTCCGATCCTAAGAGTTACTGAAGCAGAGAAAACTTTGCTGACAAATTCAGGCAGCACAAGAGATAAAAACAACAAAGGAAAAGCAGACAGGAGGGGGTGGGGTGGGGTGGGAGACGGGCCAGTCATAACCAGATCTGGGCATCTGAGTTCAGACATCAAGGACATAACACAGGGAAAGAAGGACAATACAGTAGCTGTGCAATTCGAATGGCCTCTTGTTAATGCACTTTGCCAGTGCAGAGTTAAGGTTGCCTGATGGTATCTTGTGCCCTTCCAGAACATTTGAATTCAGCTCAACTTCCAAAAGCCAGGAAATAAAGAGGTACAGTACATGCCATCCCCACAACATCACCTTAACTCTGCCCCCTGGGGGCTGGCAATTGCCCCTGGAAATCCTTTGGTAAGGGTGACACAGTAATAAGGGGACACGAGGAAGATGTGTAAGTTGTGTCAGTAGCAATACATGGCGCTTTCCTGCCATGGCGATTGGTAGACGTGGTCTATGGGGTCAAGGAGGGGTAAGTGTAAGTCTGGTGCTAATTGGAATCCGGAGGTAAAGTTGAAGAGGGCGTAAGAGGGGGTTACGGCCTTGTACAGTTCAACCATTGTGGTCTTGCACCTCTGGAGCGGACTTGGTGCACACCGATCTAAACACGTTTTGCATTAGGCCTGGTCTACACTGAAGCATTATATAGTCACAGCTGTGCCAGCCAGGGGTGTGAGAAAACCCACGCTCCTGCCCAACGCCACTACGCTGGCAAACAACCTCCCTCCCATGTAGGCGGAAGAGCATTCCGTCACCGCAGCAGGGAGGTGGGGTTCCCAAGCTGTCGGAAAAACCCTTCTATCGGTGCAGGCTGATGGGGCTATGCCAACAGTGTCCAGACATGCCCGTAGGTGTTCGATGCCGCTCCTGTGCTCAAATGCCCTATTACCCAAGTGTTCTGCAAGGCACAGGGCTAGGATGTGTGTTGGCCATCGCACAGAGAGGACAGAGTTACGGTCTCCCTTAACTCTAGTTCCTGCTTTTCAGACGTTTGAGTTGAGCTCGATGTCCTGGAAAGGCACAAGGTGCCACCGGGCACCCTTAACTCTGCGGGACCGACGCTACTCAGCAGTGAATTCTTTTTCTGAACCAGAAAGAGCTGTTGTTTGCCAGAGACGGGATTAGTGGAGGGAGGTGTGATTATCAGGTGGGTTTGAAGGTAAGGTGCTGCCATGCTAGGCAAAGGACGTGGTGTGATTCTCAAAGGGTCCTTCCCCCTCCTGTGCATTTTGTTGTAGTGCGGTGGTGAGCGTGGCCCTGCAGGGAAATGTCTGGAGGGTGCGGTTGCTGACAGGGCAGGGAGAGAAAGCACAGGTCCGGGTTATTTCACAAGGGGTTGAAAGTTTCATTCCACGTGGGTTACCGTAATTAAGCATTCGCGAGTTGGCTGGTGTGCATCTCCCTGTCTCAGCTTCTTCCTCACCAGAGCATATTTTCCCTCTCCCCTTTGCTCCTTTATCTATCCCTCCACCTTCAGCTTAAAGCAGATCTGGTTGTAGGCTGTGCTCTGGCTGGCTAAGGAGCATGACCGTCCAATCTGTGACATGCCCAGTGTCCACTCTCAGCAGCTGTAGAAGCCGGGGGCATGCTCCATCCCTCCCACGGCTGCTAGCCGCACTCGCCCATTTACCTCTTCTCAGACACTTTCAAAGGGCACCTCAGCCCAACAGCCTGGAAGAGGAATCTGCTCGCCACAGCCCCGACAGACGCCCCAAGAATCTGGCCCCACATCTTGGCAGACACTGATGACAAACTGTGGGGCGCGCTTTGGCGGATTGTGGGGGGGGGGGGGGGGGAGGGCACGGCCAAGCAGCCACACCAGGCAGCCCATGGCAGGGACTCTACAGAGGGCAGGGAAGGAGCGCCACCTCCACCCCGACTCAGCTCAGTGGGCCACACAACCCAGAGGAAGTGCTAAAACTTTGGGGGTCCTAAGCAAGTACATTTCCCCTCCCCCCCAAAAACATTGACAGCCCAAGCCCCCCACTGGCCAGGACTGACAGCTCGAGTCCCCTGCCAGCCCAAGCTGGCTGAAGCCCGAAGATCACATAAAATCATGGAATCAGTGACCAACTGGAGCCATAAACAACAACAAAAAGGGGGCCCCTTTGGGCTGCTCAGACCCTACACAATTGCTTATTCTGCTTATGCCTAGCACCGGCACCGCCTTGGTTGTGCAGCAACAGGGGGGTGGAGCACAGACAGATTCCGTTAACGGTGGTGGTGGTGGTGGGGGGGGGGGGGTTACTGGAGAAGATTGCACACCACTGTTCTAGCTGACTTTAGCCTTGAAAAGGCCTCGCTCCCTCCTGGGGCAGACAGACACCAAGTCCTTGCGCGGCTAGCCCCGCCCGCTGCTATTGAATGTTAGCTTAATCATGCAAGTGTACGTCGACCCAAGCTGGCAATTCCACCTCCGGCTGCAGTATCCACCCTCCCCTCCCCCCAAGAGCCTTCACCTGTCCTACAAAGGCACCGCATCCATGCTACTCCTCGCTAACAACCCCTGTGCCCCAAGGAGTTTTCCAGGCCCTTTGGGAATCTCTCCATCAGACCCACACAGCCTTTGTAACACAGCGAGGGCCCAGAAGCCCAGCCTTGCCCATGTTCCGCATGCTATCCGTAACGCCAGCTGTGGGAGAGAGCGCTGCATCGGCACTTCAGGGCAGCACCTGTTCTCCAAGTACGCGATCGCTTCCCTGCGGAACACTTTGCACGAGCCACATTAAAACACCGGGCTGGAAATTGTATCAGCTGAGAAAGCGGTGCCACACCGGTGCCCAGCATTCGTTTCAAAGGCCTGCTGAGGGCAGGACTCGACCTTGCGGTCTGGGAGTACAACTGGGGTTGAAGCACCGGAGCACATCGCCCGGAGCTACTCCATGACTGATGTCAGATACACATGCCTCCCCAGCGCCCGTCCGGGTCCCTCCGGAGGTGAGTCCGTGTGGGTCGACCCGGGCTTGCGGAACTCCCTGCAGTACACTTTGCATGAGCTGTGCACGGGCATCATACACAGCATTGCAATATTCAGAGCAGCAGTACGTTCAAGACACTAACAGGGCCTTCTAACGTCGCTGGAATACTAGAGGCTACTTTCCAAACAGTGTAAAAGAATCCCATTCTAACAGGCAGAAATAGCTCGAACCCCCGATTGATGGGGATGGCTGGGGGGTCACTGACTACAGCACCCCTCCCGGAACTCTGCCATCAGCTAATATGGAGATATACCTATCTCATAGAACTTGAAGGGACCTTGGAAGGTCATTGAATCCAGTCCCCTGCCTTCACAGCAGGACCAAGTACCATCCCTTCCCCCCGATCGCTAAATGGCCCCCTCAAGGATTGAACTCACAACCCTGGGTTTAGCAGGCCAATGCTCAAACCACTAAGCTATCTCTCCCCCCTATGCTTATTCACACTCACGCACATTTCCACATCCTCCCCCTAATCCCCACATACACAAACGTCAGTTTGGATCTGTTCTCTACGTCCAAATTCTCAGGTCAATAACTTTCTTAATATTGTGTCCCAATAGGGTGATGGGTAAAGTAAATGCCAAGTGACACACACAGTAAGATACCCAGACATGTGCAAACAAGTGTTACAAGAACCAGCAGGATTTGTACCATGCTGTTTGTCAGAGGGCTGTATCTCAGGAACCCCTTATTCAAACAGCCCCAAGTTTGGACCACTATCCCCAATCTGCATCCTGATGAAACACAGCAAATTCCAAGCCAATTTCAGTGAGCAGGAGGATTTTAGAGCCAACAGCCAAACTTTAACAGAGAGGAGTGCTCATCCTTAACTACAGCCTGGTGATATCTGAATTTAAACAATCATCTGGCTGTAACAGTGCTCGGAAGTAAACAAACAGTGAAGGTGGAACAGTAAATTCCTTGCACAGGAAGGAAGCCAATGAGCTTAATAATTTAAAAGGACAAAGTTAAGGTGGACAGAATTTGTAGGTCCCCTATGGGACTCTGGATACCAAGGTAGGAATAAACTGTATTCAAGTTCATTCCGCCTTTTAAAAATCAATCTATACTCCGCTTTAATACTGAGAGACTGCTGGATGTTGTCATGCCGAGAGAACCAGGATGTGTTAGCAGCAAACAGGAAGTAGACGGGATCTCAGCCCTAGCTCTCAAGCAGGGAGCTAATACCTCCAGGTTCCTCCACCGACTTAACTTGATGATTAGCGCCAACAAACCAGGAAGCAGCAACTGGATCAAGACTCTAGCAAGAACCCTAATCTTTTATTAGCATCTTTATTTAATTCTGCCCCGCCCCCCAGATTTAAATAATATACAGATGCCTATTACAAGGCCCTGGGTGCCTTAGCACATAATTAATACTACAGGGGAATGCCACAGAGCCATTCATAAGCCTAAGGCCAGAAGAGACCACTCTGATCATCTCATCAGCCCTCCTGTATAATGCAGGCCACAGAACTTCCCTGAATTCATTCCTCTTTGAACTAGAGATCTTTTTGATTAACCATCCAACCATGATTTAAAAGTTGCCAGTGACGGAGAATCCACCCCACTTGGAACACCACCGAATTAAACCTTAGATCTGGTGGTTCCAAGAAATTCCCCACTTCCCAAGTGATAATACAAAGAAATGTGTTTTTTAAAAGTGCAGAGGATTAATTACTTGTTAATTGCTAGCTTTCCACGAAAGTGACAGAAGCCAGGGAAATTGTCTGGTATCTCTGAAATATACATATGGATTGAAAGGGACCAGGTATAAGTGGGTTACATAGAACTGAATGTGCAATTTTATGCTCTTCTCTAACAAGACGGATACTGGGAGCACTAACTCTTTTGGAAACTGCATAACTATGTACAGAGTCAGCAGACCCTGAACTGTAGTGACAGGGGAGAGAGACCCCCAGTCAATTTAAGATCATTCCCTTTCAAATAGTTTTTCAAGGTTTCGCCAGTTCAGTTGTAGGCTTCCCTGCTTTCCCTGGGGACCATCCCCCAGGCTAACAGATCCGGTTGTCTGAGATTACCTTTCCTGCACCGCTCTCAGCAATCTTCCTCACCCTCTGCTCCTTGCACTCTTCAAGCTTTGCACATGCTTACACCCCATATTTCACTAAGTGCAGCACATTTAGTCTCCCAGGTCAATTCCTTCTCCTTTACAATAAGGTTATTCGACCCAAAAGCGGGCTACCAGAACGTGTCAACGAGTCATATGGGAGTCAGCGTCCTTGGCTCCAGTCCTATGCGGCTGGCCAGGCTCGGCTCCATGACGACGGGGGCAAGCCGGGCCAAATTTGAGAGGCACTGTGACTCCATGTACCAGGTTGCGATGCCACTTTCACAAATTCGGCCTGGTCGTCCCGCCAGGGGAGCTCGGCCGAACCAGAGCGGTGATGCGACACCAGAGCCCAGCCAGACGCGCAGTCCTGGAGCTGCAGTAACTGCTGCTGTGGTATGCACTGTGTACTTACTACATTGACGTGTCTATTCAATATCGTGGGTAAGATATTTCGTAAACCAGATATTGTTTGCACTGAAGCTGTTTACTGGGTCGCAACAGGCCACCAAGGTTTACAAACTGGTCCTGAGCCCCAAAAGGTCAAGAGCCGCTGCTCTACAACAGACTGGTTTCCTGCAACAGAAGCTGCCTCTGTGAATAGAAATTTTGCAAATAGCGGCTGCATGATACAGGAAGTAATCAGGTCCGAGGCAGTATAGAGAGAGCTGCTAACATACACCGAACGCCTTTCATCTCAGGATCTCGAATGCCTCTACCTGTGGGTAAATAGCCTGATTCTGCAGAGGAAGAATCTGAAACAGGGGGGAAGGACTTGCCTGAGGTCACACAGTGAACCCATAGCAAAGCTGGGAGTAGAATCCAGGTCTCCCGCCCGCTATGCTCCCTGTCTCACCATTAGACATGCTGCCTCCCTCAGGAAAGAGCTAGGACGCCTGGTAGCTCTGCAAAAAGAGAGGCGGCCTCTGGCAGGAGGTCGAAGCTGTTCTACCTACCGTGCTGGTGATTGTTCCCGCGGTCACAGCCTGCTGGA
This sequence comes from Malaclemys terrapin pileata, assembly GCF_027887155.1. Lineage (NCBI taxonomy): Eukaryota > Metazoa > Chordata > Testudines > Emydidae > Malaclemys > Malaclemys terrapin. Next base: position 8,615,766 of record NC_071525.1, read on the forward strand.
AGTGCGCAGCGAGCCCAGCTTTGTCCTTGCATTGCTCCTTGCACTCCAGACACCGGAAGCAGTTATAGCTAGTTTGCTCCGAGCTGCCGCTCAGGGGCAGGATGGGTTGGTCCTGAGCCCCATTAGCTGTCGCCATGGCATCCTGAGGCACCCCGGCCACTTTGCCAGCAGTGAGGGAGGTCACTGACACTATGGGGGTGATGTCCGGCTGGCCAATCATTTGATCCAGAGCAATAGGTCTCATGACCAAGTGGGAGCACTGCATCACCAGGCCTTTGTCCTTGTGCTCCCGGGCATGGAGGAGCAAGCTGCACTTGTTGAAGAAGACCAGGCGCTTGGTGCAGTGGTTGCAGGTCACTTCGATGCGCATGCTGCGCCGGTCGTAGTGCCGAGCCAGGCTCTTCTCCAGGGCGAAGGAGTCCCCGCACTCCAAGCAGCGATACCCGAAGGGCGGGAGAGTCAGGCTAGACTCTGCCGGAGGATTCAGGTTGGGTTTGTAGGTTGGCAAGAGGTTTTTACTGTTCAGGATCTTGTTGAAAGCCTCCACCAGGCTGGACTGGCTCCTGGAAATGACCGTGCCGGCAATGGTGGGCGAAGGCTTCTGCGGCTGCACCATCACCACCGTGGTGCCGTTGACCTTCTGGTTGGCCGTGGTGGTGACGGTGGTAGTCTGGGTCACCGTGCTGACGTTGGTTCTGGTGTCGGCTTTGGGGAGGGTCTGCGGCACCAGGTTGATAATGTTCTTCGTCACGGCCTTGCCCGGCAGCACCACGGATTTCTGCTGGGCCACGCTGGCGGCGATCAGCATGGCGCTGCTGGCGTTCTGGATGGTGGTGACGGGCAGAACAGTCCCTTTGATTTTGGTGCCGTTGCCCAGCTGGACACTGACAATTTTGGGCCCTTCTATGACTTTCAGGGGGCTGGAGAGCTCCATTTTCTTTTTGGGCACCTCCAGCACGCTCTCCTCTTTCACCACTGCAGCCGGGAGCGCGGAGTCCTCGGTGGCGGCCTCCTGAGAACCTGGCTCCGAAGGCAGCTTGGCAGCTCCCGGCTCCGAATCAGAGGAGACTCTGGTCACCGTCCGGGTGATGCTGCCGGAAGACGTCTTGATGGTTTTAATCCGCACTTTGAGAGGCCGCGAGGAACTCGAAGAGGGGGAGTCATTGCTGCCGTCTTCATCCTCCTCCTCCTCTTCCTCCTCGCCGCTTGACATGCTCTGCGGGGGTTTCTCTAGAGCCTCCTGCTCTTCCTTGAGGGGGATGCTCCCCAGTGGCTTGGGGGAGCCAAGGGGTCCAGGGCTTCCCTCTGCCAGTGGGGAAGGTTTGAAGAACGGCTCCTGAGGGCTGGTGGGTGAGTTTTTCACTTCGGGGAGGTTGCTGGTGCTGCTGTCAAGGTTTGGATCTGAGCTGGGCCAGGACGTGACGGGGGAATCATCCGTGGAGTAGCGGACGGTGACCGACTTCAGGTGCCCCAAGGGGCTGTCACGCAGGGCTGCAGCCAAACCCTTAGGGCTGGCCCCATGGTCCAGCTCCTCCGAGTCGGACTCCTCTTTCTTGATCATGGGAATGGTGGCAGGGGAGCCGTTCACGCCCCCTGCTTGACTGGTTTCAAAGGACTGCGGGAAAGCCGGCGGGAGGGTCTCAGTGCTCTCTCCAGCTGGCTCTTTGCAGTCTGGCGACGGGGCAGGAGATGGGGTGGGGGATGGGGAGAGAGAGGGCACAGAGAGGGCTTTCTCTTTCTGTTTGCCCTCTCGGGGCCTGTCAATCAGATCCGCAGAGTTCTCCTCGTGGGGATCAGGGCTGAAGTGGGAAAAGATGTCCATGGGTTTTGCCCCTTTCTCCTTTGATGTCCAGCACTCTCCGTTGGATGATGCCACTGCTTCCCCTGGCCTGGAGGTGGGGGACCTGGGCATCTCCGGGGCACCAAAGCCATTCTGCAGCAGGCGGGGCCCGAGGCCATGCCCATCTTTGCCGCGGCCGTCCAAGGGGTCAAGCTGCTCGGGGCAGACAGTGTTCTTCACTATCACGCTGACGGCGGTGATGTCCGCATGGGGGAGGACGTGTTCAGGGGCCACGGGCTCCCCGGGGACCTGCTTGATGTGAGCCTCAGCCTCCTCATGGCCAGAATGGATGGCCTCGTTGGTGTCGATGTCCGGAATATCGAAAGCTGCCAAGAGGTCATCGAAATCCGGGGTCTTCATGTCACCCATGGTGAAGAATCCGGCAGAGTCTAAGAAAAGGAAGATAAAGGATTTAATATCACAGGGCAGGGAACCTTCCGAACATGCTGGCATCACAGAGCAGCAGGCCAAGCACAGGACCAGAAGCTCGGACATTGTAACCCCAGCTCTGTCGGTCTATCCCAGGTTCTGGCCCGTCACCCTACGGGCCTTAGCGTATTTATCCTCACAACCCCTGGGTGCATGTCTCCACTGCAGTCCCATAGCAGCTCACAGACATACACACGCTAGCCTTAACCTAGCTAGCTAGGGTCATGCAGCAGTGACGCTGTGTAATGACGAGTAATTGTGAGTAATTACCCAGGGGGTTCCAGGTGTGTACACTCCTCGCCAAAGCCCACGCCGCCAGGGCTTCGCTACTCCGGGACCCGAGCTAGCTTCAATCTAACCAGCTTGGGTACGTCTACACGAGCTGCAGTCACACCCTAGGACTGCCGTAGAGATGTAACCTTTTTGACTCACCCCAGGTCATACAGGAGGCCTGTGGCAGGGTGGGGAATTGAACCGGGTTCTCCCAAGTCCCAGGCCAGCGCCCTAATCCCTAGGCCATCCTTGCTGTCTAGTCCCAGCTCTGACCCCCTTGGGCATACATCACTTTGCTCCTCCCTGCTGCTGTTTACTGCATCTTTTTCTGTAAAATGGGAATAAGCACCTCACACCGGAGTCACAAGGGTTTGTTCGCTGTGAGAACATGATTCATAGAGCTCAAAATGACCACGGCGGCACCGAGGATACGTCTCCAAAAAACATGTTATCCCACTCTTCGCAAATCTAGTGTCACATCAGGCACTTGGATGCTACTAAGACGTGCCCGTCGGAATGCCCATGGGATCTGAAAAAATTCTTTACTGCCTCTTGGAACACAGCCAAAGTTCTCTGTGGACAGCTGGGGGAAACTTTAGTCAAAACCCCATTTTTTTCTATCGAAAAAGCAGTTTTGATGTAAAATTTTCAACCTGCCCAAAAGATCAGAATGAAACAAATCTGCCCATCTCTCTCCATCATAAAGGGGCCATCCTGATATTCTATGATTGCCCTGCTTACACCAGGACTGAATGCGACTTATGATTCTGAAACCTGCAGAAAGACTGACAATAGGAAAGGATCCAATTTACGCCCCAAAGAGTGGATTATCTGAAACACATACATAGGCCAACTTCTAGCAGTACCCTTCAGATAACCCATTGGAATATTGTGCTATAAACCACATCTAACCCCTTCGCTCCATCAGGAACTTCAGTAGGGTGACCAGATGTCCCGATTTTATACGGACAGTCTCAATTTTGGGATCTTTTTCTTATATAGGCTCCTATTACCCCTCACCCCCGTCCCGATTTTTCACACTTGCTGTCTGGTCACCCTAAGCTTCCGAAATATTCGTGACGATGTTCACTAGAAGAATTGCCCCTTTGATGTCATCGATTTGTAGGAATAAGTGGCAAAATATCTGGCAAACACCAAAACACTTAAAAAAACCCCAATTCTAAGATGACACATGAAAGATCTTCCATGATTGGGCCAATATTTCAGCAGCTGTATTTCCCCTGCCTCATTAATGCTTGTTCACAACTTTGTAAGAGTTCTATGAGTAGCTGGGCTTTTCACCCTCATCTTAACTGTGACGCTTCCAGGAGTTGGTACTTTAACTCGCAGGCTTCTTTAGCTACATGGACGTGTCAGGTCAACACAGCTACCTCACTCAGGGGCGTGACAAATCCACACCCTGAGGGGTGTTAAGCCCACCTAAATCCCCCTGTAGCAGCACTAGGTGAATAGAAGACCACTGACCTAGCTACTGCCTCTCGGAGAGGTGGATTGCCTATACTGATGGGAGCATTCCATCAACGTAGATAATCACAGAATATCAGGTCCCTCAGGAAGTCACCTAGTCCAACCCGCTGCTCAAAGCAGGATCAATCCCTAACTAAATCCCCAAGTCTCTAAATGGCCCCCTCACGGATTGAACTCACAATCCTGGGTTTAGCAGGCCAATGCTCAAACCACTGAGCTATCCCTCCCCCCCACTATAGTGTTTCCAAGTGCAGACAAGCCCTCTGACTATCTGTAAGCAGCACATTGTTCTGAGTCCCCACAAACACATATGTGAGCAAAACCATTCTGTCTCGCTACGTTTATTTGGGGAAGGACAGGACAAGTTTCTCAGAAGAGCTCTTGTTGGGCTGAATACTGTTCTGTTTTAAAATTGGCGCACACGTGCATGTGGTCTACACGACCGGTGGGAAGCAACAGCTCCTCTGTGGCAGAGGGGATCAGCGAGGGAGCGGGCTCTCAAAGCACACCAAGGAAAAGCGTCCTAAATAAGAAATGACAGCATGTTTTCACAGATGGCAAAGTCACATCATGCAAAGAACGCAGCTACAGCGCACACACACCCTGGCCTGGTCTGGTTCTGTTACTGGGGCTCTGCACAAAACAGATTGCGGAATGGTATTAACCTAGATTAAGGCTGCAGCCGTTCCAAACTTTTGTAGAACAGTGGTTCTCAACCAGGGGTATGTGTACTCTGGGGTTACTCCGAGGTCTTCCAAGGGGTACATTAACTCACCTCAAGATTTGCCTAGTTTTCCACCAGGCTACCTAAAAAGCACCAGCAAAGTCAGTACAAACTACAATTTCATACAGACAATGACTTGTCTATACTGCTCTATATACCATATGCTGACAAGTAAGTACAATATTTATGTTCCAATTGATTTTATAATTCTATGGTAAAAATGAGAAAGTCAGCAATTGCTCAGTAACAGTGCGGCTGTGACACTTTTGTATTTTTATGTCTGATTTTGTAAGCAAGTAGTTTTTAAGTGAGGTGAAACTTGGGGCTACACGAGACTAATCAGACTCCTCAAAGGGGTACAGTCGTCTGGAAAGGTTGAGAGCCACTGATCATAGAATCATAGAATATCAGGATTGGAAGGGATCTCAGGAGGTTATCTAGTCCAACCCCCTGCTCAAAGCAGGACCAATCCCCAATTATTATTTTTTTTTTTTGGTTTTTGCCCCAGATCCCTAAATGGCCCCCTCAAGGATTGGACTCACAACCCTTCATTTAGCAGGCCAATGCTCAAACCACTGAGCTATCCCTCCCTCCAGTGTAGAAAGGCACCGCAAACAGTCCTGTGTGATGGCACCAAACCAAAGACATGGTCTTTATGGTGAAGGCATGCGGCTAACTGTAGCAGGTCACTGTCTCTGCACTAGCATAAGGCATTTCCATGGGCCACTCTAGCTGCAGCTCCATTGATCTGCAGTGGTCTAAGAACATGATTAAGAATGACAGACACTGTGGAAGTAAATGCTTTAACATGGTTCAGGTGGCCAGCACATATGGGGTCAAATGGGGGTAAGAAACCTAGTTCTGAGTCTTAGCTAAACCTGTTTTCATACATGGTTTGGTCTCATTCGTGTCCTCGAGACCTCATTAGAAACCTGTTTCACGATGACTGAGCATAAGCAGGGTTTTAAAACCCACTAGGAAAGCCACTGTAGACAGCTTAGTAAAGTAGGTTTAGTCTAGTTATATTTTTAACCCTCACAATCGGTCATTCCAAGGGGGATCTCTGTTCAGTCGATTGACCACGACCAGAGACATCCCCACGCTGCACCAATGTCATCCATCGTACCATGCGGGTGAGCGTCTCAGTGGTACTCTTCCAGTGCCCAGCCAAATAGCTCTGCCCTGCAAAACAGACACTAAGTGTGGCTACACTGCAATTAGACACCCCTGGAGGGTCTGTGTCAGCCCACACGGGCTCATGGGGCCCAGGCTAAGGCAGAGGTGGGCAAACTACGGCCCATGGGACCATCCTGCCCGGCCCTTGAGCTCCTGACCGGGAAGGCTAGCCCCTGGCCCCTCCCCCGCTGTCCTCCCTCCCCTGCAGCCACGCCGCCGGGCGGGCAGTGCTCTGGGTGGCAGGGTTGCACGCTTCTGCCAAGCAGCACGGCTGGCTCTGCCCGGGCGGCGCGGCTGCCAGACATGCTGCTCTGAGTGGCATGGTAAGGGGGCTGGGGGTCCCCGGGGGCAGTCAGGGGACAGGGGCAGTTGTATGAGGCAGAGGTTCTGGGGGGCAGACGGGGGGGTTGTATAAGCATGGGAGTCCCGGGGGGGGGGCCTGTCAGGGTGCGGGGGTGTGGACAGGGGTCAGAGCAGTCAGGGGACTGGGAGCAGGGGGGGTCAGATAGGAGGTAGGGTCCCGGGGGCGGTTAGGGGTGGGGGTGTCCTGGGAGAGGGCAGTCAGGGGACAAAGGGGGGGGTGTTGGATGGGTTGGAGGTTCTTAGGGGGGCAGTCAGAGGGCAGGAAGTGGGAGGGGGCGGAGACCAGGCTGTTTGGGGAGGCACAGCCTTCCCGACCCGGCCCTCCATACAGTTTTGCAACCCCAATGTGGCCCTCGGGCCAAAAAAGTTTGTTCACGCCTGGGCTAAGGGGTGGTGATGTAGGTGTAGACGTGAGCTCTGGGACCCTCCCACCTCACACGGTCCCAGAGCCCAAGCCCAAATGGCTACAATTAAGCATTTAAACAGTTCCTTAGCCCAAGCCAGCTGGCACGGGTCAGCCATGTGTATATAATTGCAGTGCAGACATACGCTAGAAGGGAGGCTAGTGTGGCAAACAGAATTTGTTCACAGTCCTCATTACACTTGAAAGGGGAGAGCGCGCAAAACGTTGTCTACCAGATCGGGAAGGGTTTCGATAGGAGGAAAGGAAACGGCTGGGAGGCACAAGGGGATAAGCGATACAGAGAATGGGCTGAAATTACAAAAGGGAAAATTTAAGTGACACTGAAACCTATTAAGGCTCTGGCGTCATCTCCCAAGGGAAGAGGAGCCCTGTCTGCGGAGACGTTTAAAAGCAGATTTGATAGAAGAGCGACTAGAAGATACTGGAGGGAATGATCCTGGGCTGGACATCCGAGTAGGAACAGAGGGAATTTTATTAGCAATAGAAGATACCTCCACTACGATTAAACCCCGTCCTACGCAAACAAGTTTCAAGAGACCACATGATGTTCCTCCAGCCATGACTAGCGACAATGCAGAGATGTCATAAGTGATGTGGGAGGAGAGGCTCCATTAGACCTCTCAGCAGAAGGGATATGTTGAAAAGAAGTGGGATTTCAAAGAGCCGGGACAGAGGACCTCTGTATGTTATGCTCAGCTCCATCATTTGCCATCTGTTTTCCCAGCACACTGGCCCGCTTAGCCTCACACACGATTCTGCAGGGAAGTTCGTTTTTCAAATAATGATTTTTCTCATCCCGGTTTGGCAGGGTACGACTATTTACAGACAAGAGAGGAGACAAGCAGGTTGCTGCACACAAAGACGCCCCGGAAAAAATCAACAATTGGCCTACGCCAACAAAGCAAGGATTTGTTTAGGAAAATTCTCCCCCTTGGAACAGATTCAACATGCTCCTTGGATTTCTAGTTTACCTGTGCACACTCCCTCCAATACTAACATGGAGACTATAGACAGTGCAAACGATTCTCCTCTCTTCACACAGCTTCCCTCTTACTAGGAACAGGTTCATCCGCACGTGGGCATGGAGAAGAGACAACCAAGAGGGGTTTTTTGAATGCCAACTTAGACATCGGGGAAGGTGAAAGACGTCCCCTTACGCAGCTCAACCTCAATTTTGAGAAGCAGCATTGGACACGGCTTCAGTAACCAAAATAACCTCACTTTTGAGCAAAAAGAACAGGAGTACTTGGGGCACCTTAGAGACTAACACATTTATTTGAGCATAAGCTTTCGTGGGCTACAGCCCGCTTCTTCGGATGCATAGAAAGCTTATGCTCAAATAAATGTGTTAGTCTCTAAGGTGCCCCAAGTACTCCTGTTCTTTTTGTGGATACAGACTAACATGGCTGCTACTCAAACTTTTGAGCAGTAAAACTTGCTTTTGTCCAGACCTTCAAAGTGCTCAATGGCCCAGGCCCAGCGGATTTAAGACGACGTCTACACTGCAGCTGGGAGCTTGCTTCCCAGCTGGGGCAGACAGACAGGCGGCAGCTCTGCTCGAGCGAGTGTCGCCAGGATCACATGGGCGGCAGTTTGGACTCGCTGTCTGAGTGCAAGCACACCCAGGATACGTACTCGGGCAGCTAACCTAACCTGTGTTACGCCAGCTATGCCGCTACTGTCAGGGTGCTGTTCGCTCAAGCAGAGCTAGCGTGTCGCTGCCGACAGCGGGAAGCACGTTCCCAGCTACATAACCTAAGAGCCTCAAGTTCAGTTGGCAGCTCTGTTCCTCGGGCCCAGAGGAACTTTCCACCCCCAGGGTACAGCTCGGCTGGCGTCAGACAGAGCTTCTTTCAGCTGTGGAACAATCTCCCGTGGGAACTACGGCCCATCCCAGACCTCCCCACCTCCTGCTACGAGTGCCAGGTGCACTTCAACCCGCCTTCCCTGACAAACACAACAGTGTGTAACATTTGAAAACAAAACCCTACCAAAACAAAACACTCCCCTGCACGTAACATTCTCCCTTGGGAGGAGAGAGGGAACGAGCCACCCGTGACAGCTGATGGGCACATCACAATTCACAACGGGAAGGCGCTCCGACACTCCGGTGACGAACGTAGGATAAGAGCCCCGACAGAACAGAATCTTTCAGTGGCAATCTCCATAGAAATGCCCAAGACCTGGCAGAACCAGAGACGGAAACTAGCTTGGGAACGAGCAATGCCCATGAAACACTGGTTCTGGTATACTAGACACACCAGTCTTCAGGGCTGTCACTTCTCATCCGCAGTAAATTCTCAAATAGGCATATTTTAAAGAATGCTTATGAAACATTGAACGTAGGCTTTTCTGCTGTTGAGACAAGCACCGTCATTATGCGGCCTGGTGTCACACGCAACTTGCATGCCGCTTTTTATTTATGCATCAGACTAATTATTCAACATCTGCCCTAACATCCGGCGTTGCAGTTTACTCCCACTTATTCTACTATAAACAATTTGCATTTATGTCTTTGTACAAGCAGAGGCACGTGATCTCCACTGGGGGGGGAAAAAACCCAGACATTTCATTTCTCAAATACAGGGGTAAGCCAAATTCTGCCCCTTGTCCTGGTGTTTCCATAGATTAGTTATTTTCTCCTGCACCCCTTCTAAGTTTTTTTACTTTTTCTTTTTAAAAATACACCCTGCCCCCCATGGTAGGAGACCAGACCCCATTTTAACCTCCTTCCGTTGTCTTTGAAAACCTCACTATTTTAAAAACAGAAAGTAAGAGGCATTTACAAACCGTTCATAGCTTCCATGCTCCCAGAGACGCTCTTCAACTGATCGCTCCCTGAAGAAATTGTTCTTGAGGGAGGATCGTTGACTCTGCACAGGGCTGATTACATGAGCGTTTCCTCGTGGTTTAGGGTCAATGGCAAATTCCCCTCCACTCCCACAGGGGGGTTGTGTGTGTTCTTAGAAGTCACTATTCCACGGAGATCCCATCTGCACCGCAGCAACTGTGCCTGTGTCTTCACTAGGAAAACAGGCAGTGTTCTTAACTCGAGCTCACACACGCATGGTAAAATCCAGGTGAAGACAAGGCAGTTTGTAGTTTCCACATGAGTTAGCAGGTCACGGCAAGCTCCCCGTCTTTATCTCAAACTGCCACGGGACAGCCTACAGCTTACTGTGACCTGCTAACTGACGTGAACACTACAAACTGCCTTGTCTTCACTAGGACTGTAGCAGAGTTAGCTAAACAGGAGACTAAAAAATACATCATTTTGGGGGCACTGCACTGCCATACACTTTGGTTACTGATGGTACTGAAAGCACACTACCCAGGCTACAGCGTGACTCAGGAACCAGTCCTTACTGTACTATTTAATCTGCAGGTATCTAAGCACTTGATAAGGGGGGGTAAATCAATTCTTTTTTGTCAAGATCCACATTTCTTGGTCAAGGTATAGTCAAGGTCCAGACTCCAGAGAAAACCATACAAAAATTATAACAATGATGGTGATAAGTTTAGAATGACGATGGCAAAAAGATTTTGCGGTCCGTTCAAAAGTGTCTGGCGGTCCGGATTTGGCCGGCAGTCCGCCTATCGACGACCCCTGGTATGGAGTCATTCTCATTTGACAGACTGAAAAACAGACACAGAGTGGGGAAGTGACCTAGAGGCAGAACCAGGATTAGAACCCAGATCTAGGCCACCCCAACCCCGCCCAGGGTTTCAAGCACCACGATCCCCGTTTTAAAATTAACTAGAGATCAATGTAAGATTTCAAATCTAAAAGCTCACGGTTCTGTTATCAAACTACCACCCCTCCACCAAAGAGCACAGGACACAGACACCAGAGACCAGTTCGTTCTGGCTACGTCTGGGACAAGATGATGTGTTTTTAAATGGAGATGAACTCAGTGTAAAGATGCACCTCTTTTTCCAGTGACTACATAGCCTCTGGCCCCAGTGCCTGTTCTTGGTTTGGATAGTCTGGAACACAAAAGCAACCCAGCCGTGGGCAACTGTCGTCAGGGTCTCGCAAAATGAGGAACCCTTAATGGGGAGCCAATGCTGATAATCTAAGGGAACATTTGTGCTTTCAATTTTAAGCCAAAGGATATGGTTTCTGGTTAGTCCACACACACATTAACCGTGAGCCCGTCACGTCCATTTCTGGCGGGATACGCGGCACACGCAGTATTGCCGTGACAGGGGCGTCTTCATTGCAACTCAACCATGTAACTACTGTTCAGTCCTACAGGGGGCATTAAACTGGATTATTTAACAACTGCAGTAATCAGCCCAACATGCTTATTAAAGGCAGACCAGACTGTCAGTGGGTAGAACAGTCACTGGTTGAAATGCACAGGCTGTGTTACAAATGGCCTCCTTGCAGAAGGAGGAAGCGGCTTCTGTAAGTTGCTCTGTAAGGAGAATCAAGTTTTATCCTCACCCCCCACCGAATACCCTCCCCCCGCCCCCAAGCCTATTCACAGAAACGCGTGACTTGTCTAAGGATGGCCTGTGTGCAAAGGGCACAGTGCAACAGGGAGACAAACCAGACCATGGGCTGCTCCTCTCTGCTAATTGCAGAGCTGGAAAAGTTTGTCAGATTAGAGGCCAGCCCAATGGCAGAGGGATGGAAGTGGGGCAAAAAAAATGTATCGAAACTACAGTCGGGTCTACACTAATAAGTGAGGTGGATCCAGCTACATCGCTCAGAGAGGAGGTGAAAAACCCGCACTGCTGAGCGATGTAGCGAAGCTGATTTAAACCCTGGTGTAGGTGGCGCTAGGTCAACAGAAGAATTCTTCCCGTGACCTAGTTACTGCCTCTCGGGGAGGTGGATCAACTACAGCGATGGGAGAACCTCTCCGGTTGCTTTAGCGAGCGTCTACACTGGTGGGCTGCGGTGTTTCTAGTGAAGCCGTAGCTTAAGTTCTCAAACGCAGACCATATGGAGACTCCCCTCTTCCTCCCCTGCTCAATCATCAACAGCTCTCCCTACCTCGCAGCACCTCCTAACGCCAAGCTCTAGGCCATCTTTCTTCAGGCATGGGTGGGGTGTAACCACCACAGCCCAAAAGGGGTGGGGTGGTTGGGAAAGTGAAAGCTGCGTGCCTGCCTCAGGGATGTCCTGGGATCCTGAGTCTTCTATGTCGTTAAGAGGCAAAAGTCCCCGCGTCTCTGCAGAGTGGTGTAAACCCAACGCCCCCACAGGCTAAATGGAGCTTCAAAGATTTGAAGGCCAGAACAGACCATCGTGATGGTCCTGTCTGAGCTCCTGCAGACCATGGGCCAGAGACGGTCACCCCCAAATTACTGCATCAAGCTGCTAATTTTTGGTTGAGCTACAGCAGATCTCTTCAACGTAAAGACTCCCAAAGCAATGAAAAAAAACCCACCACTTCCCTAAGTAAATTGTTCCAATGGTTAATTATCCTCCCTGTTGAATTTGTCTAGCTTCAGCTTCTAGCCACTGGATCTTGCTTTCCTTTTCCTACTAGATTAAAGAGCTCTCTCTCGGGAATTCTCCCATGTAGGTACTTGCAGACCGTGAACAAGTCACTCCTTAAACTCCTCTTGGATAAACTAAACAGGCTGAGGCCTGGTCTACACTAGAAAACGAAATCTGTTTAACCATGTTGGTTGGGGTGTGAAAAATCCACACCCCTGAGCGGCGCAGTTAAACCAACCTAAGTCCCCGTGTAGACAGCGCTTGGTCAAGGGAAGAATTCTCCCACCGACCTAGCACTGCCTACATGGAAGGATTCTTCTGTTGACCTAAGTACCGCCTCTTGGGGAGGCGGATTACCTATACTGACGGGAAGAATTCTGACTTCTACACTGAAGTGCTACAGCATGACAGCTGTCTGCTTTAGCATTTTAAGCGTAGACAAACCCCGAGCTTCTTCAGTCTTCCTCTATAAGGCAGGCTTTCCAGACCATGAATCTTCTTGTAGCTCTTTTCTGAACCTTCCCAACTTGTCAACATCCTTATTTAAGTGCTTAAGTGCACACTAGAACTGGACAGTCTCACTAATGCAGGGGTGGGCAAACATTTTGGGGTGTAGGAATTTGGGGTGTAGGTGCTGGGACAGAGGGATCAGGGCTGGGGCAGGGGAGTGGGGTGTGGGAAGGAGTGTGGGCTCTGGGGTGGGGCTGGGGATGAGGAGTTTGGTGTGTAAGAGGGTTCTCCAGGCTGGGACCAAGGGGTTTGGAGGGCAGGAGGGGGATCAAGGCTGGGGCAGGAAGTTAGGGCTCAGGGGTGCAGGCTCCAGGCAGCACTTACCTCAAACAGCTCCCGGAAGCAGCGGCCATGTCCCCCCTCCGGCTCCTACGTGGAGCCGCAACCAGGCACCTCTGCGCACTACCCCGTCCACAGGCGCCGCCCTGCAGCTCCCATTGGCCGCAGTTCCCAGCCAATGGGAGCTGCGGGGGCAGCGTGCAGAACAGAGCCCCCTGGCTGCCCACTACACGTAGGAGCCAGAACGGGGCCATGCCGCTGCTTCTGGAAGCAGTGTGGAGTGGCCCCGACCCTGCTCCCCGGCTGGAGCAGGGCAAGCACCCCTCCCTGACCCTGCTCCCCAGCGAGAGCTCGAGGACCAGCTTAAAACGGCTGGCAGGCTGTTGTTTGCCCACCCCTGCAATAATGCTATATACAAAGGTAACACCACTTCCCTACTTCTACTTGATATTCCCCAGTTTATACAGCAAAAAAATCAGATTTACCCACTTAGCTACAGTACTGCACTCTAAGCTCAGGTTCAGGGGTTATCTACCCCAGCCCCCAAGTCCTTTTCAGTGTCACTGCATTCCAGGAGACAGTCCCCCCATCTTCTCAAAGTGGCCAACCCTTCTTTGTTTCTAGACGCAGGCCCTTGCTTTTGGCCACATTAAGACATGTTCAAATGAGCCCCCGCCCCAAGTGATCCAGATCTTTCCGTAGAACTGACCTGTTCCTCTCAATCTTTACCACTCCCTCAGTTTTTGTGCCATCTGAAAATGTTACCAAGGAGAGTTTGCATCATCATCGTACTGAGAAACTGAGGCACGACGAAGGAAGGAATTTGCCCAAAGTCACACAGCAAGTCAGCGGCAGGGCTGGGCCTGGAACCCATCCTCTCTGCTCTAAGCACTAGACCACACCACTTCCCAAAGCAAGGGATAGAACCCCGGATTTTAGAGTCCCAGCCTCGGATCTAACCCCTAATCATTACCACTAATAATAGGCAGCTCTCTACGCAGATGCACTGTAAAACCTAGGGGTTTAGTGCGCGTGCAAGTGGCTTTATGCTTAGCTAGGAACCAGGAAAGCTAGCTGGAGGATCCCACCCACTACCCTCCCTCCCTTAAAAAATACCAAGAGAGGAGTCGTCCTCAGGTCTATCAACAGAAGCCGTCTTTGTGCACTGATGCTCCAGAATTGCTGGGAGTCTTAAGTCCCCACTCAGTGCACAGAGAACACAGACCGCACCAGAGAACTGGTGCCAGGGACAGCCAGAAAGGCACACAAGGCTCAGACAAAAAGAGAGACTGAACGGTGAGACTATTTAAAGGGCCTGCTTTTTCTAAAAGCTGCTTTTCCTGTTCCCTTTCCTGACCAGTGCAGGGTCCTGCCTACCAGGAGCATTTAAAAAAAATAACCACCAACCCTCAGAAACCACGACATCTTAATGAAATTGTTAAACGCCATTTGGAACGTTTCCCTCCCACCCCCAGGCCTTCAGCCCTGCCTGTCCCTGCGTCCAAGGCCAACTGGAATGGCTGAGCTGAGCTCCGGAGGATCACATGACAAATGGATTAGCTTCCGAAGCACAGAGGAAACCTTTAGAACAGCTCTCCCTGGCCCACTGCTCCCAGGCCTCAAGCGCCCGCGGGGGAAGAGGAGGTACGCAGTCCCAAAGAAAATGCCAGATTTACCTGGCGAGGAGACCCAGATTAAGATCTGGGCAAACCACTCCCTTCTCAACCATTCCTAGTGCTGTTCTGAGCTATTTTAAAACCATTCCCCTGCTTTAAAAAAAAAAAAAAACCTCCAGCCTTTGTGGGCCCTTCAAGAGCAACTGTTTTTAATGAGCAAAACTAGCGCCAGGTGTTCTATAATCTCTCTCCCCAGCTGAGACCTCAGGCCAACGTTTGAGCAGACAGTCTGCAGAAGGCCTTGAACTGGGAGGGAGGGGAAGGGAGAAATCTTGGAGCAGCACAGACCCGGAGCACCTGGCCTCGCTATTCCATATTTCACTCCTCACCCCACACACACGCAAACAAAATCCTGCACTGTAAGCAACTGGTAAAAAAAAAAAAAATCAATGGCCGTGCTTTTTGTGTGTGTTATTTATGCAACAGCTAGCGCTCATCGGTTCTAATTCCCCTCTCTGGGGGTAGACCCCACCTCCCCAAAGCTGGGCTCACATGGAAGATCAATGCTAATTGTTGACATGATTCCCAGCTGGTGCAGACAAGGGGGTGGGGGTGGAACCCTAGTATATGCAACAGGATCTATCAGCTTAGCCTTGTGTTTGGGCCAAATCTGCCATCACAGCAGAGAGCTCCTTGCTTTGCCCAACACACAATTGCAAATGGTCGGAAACACTGCGGCGCTGAACGCTTTACAGAGCAGGTACCTGGATTTTGCGGTGAAGGCAGATCATTCAGATCAAAGGGAAGCGCTAGGTTTATTTTAAGACCGAAGAAGTTTTAACAAGTTTGCACAAAAGCTGGCATGAAGAGAAGTGGCTTTGGATTGAAACCTTCCCTCACGGTGTTTGCAAGAGTTGGGAATCTTCTGACTGCTCCAACCATTCAACCTCTCTGCTCTCCAGAAACAGCAAGAGAATAGGAGTGAGATGCAAAAGGCCATTTTAGTGGGGTTTTAACCCCCAAAAAGGGAATCTATAGGATGCAGTAAGATCGGAGATTTTGAACACTGCAACCTTGAGTTAGCAGGAGACACAGAATATGAAACAAAGAAAAATCAAGTGAAACTGAACAGGATAATTTTACTGCCCACGTTGAGTGAAGTCCAAGAATTAAACAAGATCTAAACAAGAGAAGATTTTTTAAAAGATATTAACCTGACAGCACCCCAAAAATTAGAAAGAATCAGTTGTTCAATAAAGACAGGTGGCGGCTGTGAATTTATTAGAGAACTATAGTTTTATCCCACGTCTGAGTGTGTGTATATTTTGGGGGCTTTCCTCCTTTCTAGAGGAACCTGCATTTCTAAACAGCATTTTCCTCTAAAACTAAGACTGCATGTACACAGCATCGTTAAGACCTCAAGCACTTGACAAGATTGGGTATTATCTCCCATTTTACAGATGGGGAAACTGAGGCAAAGGGAAGGAAAGTGATCAAACAGTGAGTCAATGGCTGTATACGGAGTAAGATTTAAAAGGTGTGCAGTTATCTAAACCACATCTAAGCTCAATTTTTTAGAACAAGGCAGTGTATACTCTAAACTGCTCAAGTCAAAAGCCTCAGTTAATGTGATCAGTTTAGTGTAGGGTGACCAGACAGCAAGTGTGAAAAATCGGGACAGGGGATGGGGGGGGTAATAGGAGCCTATATAAGAAAAAGACCCAAAAATCAGGACTGTCCCTATAAAATCAGGACATCTGGTCACCCTAGTTTAGTGTATTTTAAAGCGTACGCTGTCTTGTCCACACTGGACTTTTACACCATGGTAGCTAACGTGTGCTACTACCACACCTGTAAAACCTAACATAGAAAGAGCCGGGAGCAGAACACAGATGTTCTGATACCTCGGCCTAGTATACTTTCAAAGGTTTTACCAGCATAGCTGTCAGTTCGGAGGGGGGTGGGGGCGGGGGGGGGAGAGAGAGATGGGGATTTTATTTTATTTTTTTAAAAACTGACACCGCTTTTCTGGGAAAAGCCCTAGTATAGACAATGTTATATCACTATAAAAGTGCTTATAGCAATATAGCTTATGCTGATATAAGCACATTTATACCAATATAACTGTGTCCACAGTAGAGGCTATTGCCGGGATAGCTCAGTGTAGACGAAGCCCTCGTCTCCAGCTCTGACCACTAGACCATGTTGCTTCTGTTTCGTTACTCAATGACTCTCACTTCATTGGCAGGCTCTGCAAATCTCATACCTGTTCCTGAGCCATATTTTCCTCTCCCTGCCAACTAAAGCATTCCAAGCTTTCTGCATTATGCCACACCTAGGTGGACTTCTCTGGGAACATAGCATCAACTTATGAGCCTACTTCTCCCTGCCGGACAATTTCTAAAGATCTCAAACTTCAAAGTTCTTCCCTCCGCACTTTGCTCCTTTTGGGCACTATAATTATTTTCGCAAAGATAGAAAGCAGAAAGGGATTCAGCCGAGCTTTGGAGGAGAGACACCATTTATAAACAACCGTGTGCATGTAGAGTGTCTTTAGTTTGGGGATTTACAAACATTAAGTCTCACAAGCCACATAGGAGCAGAGGAATATTACACCCTATTTAAGGATGGGGAAACCGAGGCACAAAGTGGGAAGTGACTTGCCCAAGATCACAAGTCAGGGACAGAGCTGGGTACAGAACCCAAATCCCAGTTCCCCTGCTTTGACCCACAGAGAACAGTCTTAACTGAAATTTATCAGGGCACTTTCAATGCCATGCATGGAGCCCCGGTGAACCATTCTCACTTGCTGTTCAGCTAAGGGGGACCTTTGTCTTTGTTCTGCAGAGTACCACGCACACTTCGGGTGGCACATCAGAAATGCCACATCTACACAATGCTCCAAATTCACTCACAGCTTCCCCCAGTGATACACCCCCGTTTGTTTGGCAACCTATTCCAAAACACACCACCTATTTCAACAATCCCTGTACACCGCATTTCTTGCTTTCGGCCTGCCTGATCCCATCAGAGCTTGCTTATCTAGCAAATCTTCAGCGGTGTGATTTGCCAACTCAGTCACCCTTCAGTTTCCAGAGCCAGGCACCCGCTGCGGTACTAACCTGCTAGAAGGGAGCTCCGTGCAGGCCGGGAGGACCGGGCTCGGGTTTCACATGGAGGAAAGGGGAGGGGGATGATAGAAAGCCACACTGGTTAAACAAGCAGCAGCAACACGTTCTGCGCCCAGCGTGACATCATGAGGTCAGGACTTAGCAGGGACAGCTGCAGTGGGAGGGGAGGTTTAGCAAAACAAGCCCCAAACTGCTCAGCGGCAGCAGCTGGCCTTCTGGGAGGATGGCCCTGGCTAGGAGGCGCGGTTTAAGGCAGCAGCTACCCATCCGATCCTAGGCACCTCCGCTGCCATCCTCTCTGCCTTGCCCCCAGGAACATCGACTAATTTGTGGGAGGAGCTCCACCTCCCTTGCCATCTGCCAGGGCTGGGATCCAGAGCTCACCGTGACCAGCCTGGCAGGTTCAACACCACACTGGGGGGAGATACTGAGGGGAGACAGGTATTCCAGGTCCCTCGGCTTCAGATTCTGTTCATCAAACCAGGGGGCCAGCACCAGGAAAAGGGGGGGAGATGGGTGAGGAAAGGGAAGACAGGCAGCGGTCACAGCAAACACCGCTGGACTCCTGGGTTCCATTCCCAGCTAGCTAGGATATTATCCTGCTGCCCATCACCACAGCATCTGTGCGCTGCCCTCATCAAACCTCCAGCAGCAGTGAAGTCCGTAGTGGCCTTCATGGAGTTCCCCCAGCTCTTCTCCTTGTTCAGGGTGAAATCCAGGCTGGGTTTGGGGTGGGGGCTGTGCATGGGCGGTTGCTTTGTTTGTGCCAGGTTTATTGAAGGCCGGGGGGGGGGGGGGGGGTTGGTCATTCCTGCCATGAGGAAAGGCTTTACCAAAGAGGAAGGTTTGGCGGCGTTTCCTAAAGATGGTCAGACTCTGGAGTCGCTGTGGTAGGTTAGATTAAACAGTCAGAATGCCTTTGTTCTGATCCCCAGCTCTGCCCCGCTTCGCTGGGCGACCTTGAGCCAGTCCCGGCACCGCAGTGCCTCAGTTTCCCCCACACTAAAATTAGAGCCTCACAGGGAGATCGTGGGCTTTCAGGTGCTTTGAGATCCCTGGATAAAAGACACTAGAGAAGGGCAAAGCAGCGTGAAACCCAGAGGAAAGAAACAGCTGGCAAACAAGACCAGCATGGGTGGAAATACAGGAGTGAGAGAATTTGGTGTTAGACCCACAAACCCATGGCAATGTCTCATCAGCACTGTGCAGATTCCAAGCTGAAAGGGTGGGTGGGCAGAACTGCTGCTAGACAGATATTGTGCTAAAAGATTCCTAGATGTCTTGCAGGAAAAACAAACATTAGCAGAAACCCCAAAGGCATAAACTGGCTCCTTTTCACCTTGATGGGCAGCATTAAGCCTCAAGAGGCTAGTTAAAATGCGGGCATTGTTAACTTATCTCTATGACAAAGCAACTCAGCAAGTGTCCAGGTGCTTTTATAAGCCATGATCTTTATGCCAAGCCCCCCGGCTCCTTGATAGAAACCACAAACGACCTGGAGTTCCCCGACTTCTGGGGTTAACCTGCAATTTCCCTTTTCTTCAAACACTAAAGCCACTCTGAAGAAGAGCTCTGTAAGCTCAACGGCTGGGCCAATCATCCAAGATATTCCCTCCCCCACCTTGTCTCTCCAATATCCTGGCACCAAAACTGCATACAACAGGGAAAGCTTTAACAGAGATACCGAGCTCAAACCCCTCATGCATTAAGGGATGAAAGCCTCGACCCTGAGAGGTAGGGAAGAATCATTCCCAATTCTCAGATGGGGGAACTGAGGCATGGTGATGTGACAAAGGACACACGGCAAGTAAGTAGCAACACTCAGAACAGAACCCAGAAGTCCTGACTCCTTGGTCTGTATTCCAATCAGTTTCTTGTACTCTCCTGACCCCAGCTACCCAATAAATCGAGCCCAAAAGAGATCGTGAGGCCCTGTCCCCAACCATGACAAAGCAGAGGGGCGTAGCTCTTGCTGCTAACTCAATACAAAATTCATAATCAAATTGTCACCTTAAAAGATGCTGGGCACCTGCTCTGTGAGGCGTGATGTCCACGTGCCAAGCATGACGCTATTCAGCCATTTCATGGGCTACTGCTGGTCCACAGGGTCATTTCCAGTAAGGTGCAGATGTCTCCCCCCACCCAACAAATGAAACAGACCCGGAGAGACACACTGAGCTTTCCAGAAAAAGCTCACCACTGGGCTGAGACCAAACAAGGAAAGGATCAGCCCCAAAGGAGAAGGTTTCAGAAGGGCATGAACAGATGAGAAGCTGTGCTCTCTCTGTATGCTGGAGGGGGGCTGTTTGGGGCAGGGCTAGGAGGGCTTCAAAGATGGTTTTTTGAGTGGTGGAAAGTCTCCATCTCCAGATGTTTCTAAAGCCATGCTTCAAAAATGGCCAGCAAGGGGGCCTAACCTGGGAGCATTTGGGGGTACAGGATCCAAGTCAATGGCAAGGACATCGCTACATGTGCCCTGAATCTCTGGGCTTTTGTAGCTTACAGAACTCCTGTTCTTGTTCCCAACAAAGTCTGTTATTGTTGGAAGGATTTCCTGACATGGAGATGATCAGATAAGCGAGTGTCTCACAAGGGACTGTTTGTAAGGAATGCCTCTAGGCCGCACCTAATGTGCTGGTGCATCTCCCAGCGGATGGGCAAGCGACTGAGCGCGCCTCATAGTCCCAGCTCTGCAGACCCCAGCATGTGCTGCTGCTGACCTCACACAGACATGGCAGCATAGGCACATTCATCCCCTTCCTCTGGTATCCCGACCAGCTCCACATTTGTTTCAGGAGCCTCCGTTTTAAATCCCACTATGGATTAGCACCAGCCAACCACCTTGATCCACTCTCTCTATGCTCCTCCCTGCTTGTCTAGCCACATAATCTACCCTTTGGTGCAAGAGCCTTCTCCTCGGCATCTCCTGCCATCTGAGGCACACTCCATGAACCCCTCTATCACACAGTCTCTCTGTTTTCTCTGAGCTTCTGGCTCAGAATTTCTTCCCTATTCTCCACCTGCTGTGTAGCTAGCCAAGATTAACGTCTTTGTCCCCTGTGACGTCCAGCCTACTGCCACCCGGCACTTGCATGACTTGGGTGGGGTTACTCCTTTCCCTACCGTCCATGGCACGCCCTCTCTCCCATGTCAGCAACTGAACCCTCCCCAGGCAGGAAGGACAGGTAACCGTGGCGCTCCCCAAAAACGGTCTGGTCAGAATTCCAACCTCCAACCCCACCTGATCCATTCCAGATAGGGGTATTTTACAGCACAGCCGAGCATTGGCCTGCTAAACCCAGGGTTGTGAGTTCAATCCTTGAGGGGGCCACTTAGGGATCTGGGGCAAAATCAATACTTGGTCCTGCTAGTGAAGGCAGGGGGCTGGACTCAATGACCTTGCAAGGTCCCTTCCAGTTCTAGGCGATAAATTAATGGAGATATCCTATTTAAGAAATAAAAACAGCAGGGTTTTAGATGTTAGCCGCTAGGTGTAGGAAGCTTGGCCGCTCCACAGTCTCAGTTACAGAAAATGTTACTTCTAGGGTCTTCAAGAGCTTAATTCTGAATTTACCCTGGTGGAATCCATGGCTGGCCACTCGCTCGGCGAGGACAACCCGTTACTTCCTGGAATCAGTTCTCTTATGTCCATTTATCTTGGGAAATGGGCCCTATCTATTCCCTGCCCTCATGCCTTCCTGTCTCTGGCATGCTCAGTGATGGCTCCTTTCACCTCTCCAGGGGGCGAGGTAGGAAAAAATACTCGGCCACACCTGTTGATTGGACATTTGAAGCCATCCAGGGTTGTTTTCCCCTCCCTCCCCAGGGAGGGGTGGGTGATTGGAACTTGGCCATTATGAATGTTTCTTTGTGCAGCGCCTCTCCCGCCCCACACAGCATAGACGCACCCTACAGAGATGGAAGTCTACAGCCTACACCACCTCCCTGAGTGGCAGTAGCTAGGGCGACAAAAGCATTTTCCGTTGACCTCGCTGCGTCTACATGGGGTTAGGTTGGCATAGCTCCAGCGCTCGGGGGTCTGGAATCTTCACACTCCTCAGCGCTGTAGCTATGGCAGCCACGCCACCAGAGGCTTGTTCACCTGCACATCTACCAATGTGATATATGCCATCATGTGCCAGCAATGCCCCTCTGCCATGTACATTGGCCAAACCGGACAGTCTCTTCGCAAAAGAATAAATGGACACAAATCAGATGTCAAGAATGATAACATTCAAAAACCAGTCCCTCCCTGGTCACTCGATTACAGACCTAAAAGTCACAATTCTCCAACAAAAAAAAACTTCAAAAACAGACTCCAACGAGAAACTGCAGAACTGGAATTAATTTGCAAACTGGACATCATTAAATTAGGCTTGAATAAAGACTGGGAGTGGATGGGTCATTACACAAAGTAAAAACTATTTCCCCATGCTAATTTTTCCCCTACTGTTACTCACTCCTTCTTGTCAACTGTTGGAAATGGGCCATCCTGATTATCACTACAAACGTTTTTTTTTCCTCCTGCTGATAATAGCCCACCTTAATTGATTAGCCTCCTTAACCCCCATTTTTTCATGTTCAGTGTATATATATATTCCTACAATATTTTCCACTGCATGCATCCGATGAAGTGGGTTTTAGCCCATGAAAACTTATGCCCAAATAAATTTGTTAGTCTCTAAGGGCTTGTCTATACTTACGCGCTGGTTCGGCGGCAGGCAATCGAACTTCTGGGTTCGATTTATCGCGTCTTGTCTGGACGCGATAAATCGAACTCAGAAGTGCTCCCCGTCGACTCCGGTAATCCTGTTCGCTGCGAGGAGTACGCGGAGTCGACGGGGGAGCCTGCCTGCCGCGTCTGGACCGCGGTAAGTTCGAACTAAGGTACGTCGACTTCAGCTACGTTATTCATGTAGCTGAAGTTGCGTACCTTAGTTCGATTTGGGGGGTTTAGTGCAGACCAAGCCTAAGGTACCACAAGTACTCCTCGTTCTTTTGGCAACCTAAGAGTAGACCAGGCCTAAAACTCCTAAGGCCTCTCAAACACCACTCCCCTAAGGGTACGTCCAGACTACCCGCCGTATCAGCAGGTAGCAATCGATTTATCGGGGATCGATATATCGCGTCTTGTTAAGACGTGATATATCGACCCCCGAACGCACTCCCCGTCGACTCCGGAACTTCACCAGAGCGAGCGGCGGTAGCGGAGTCAACAGGGGAGCCGCGGCCATCGATCCCGCGCCGTGAGGATCCAAGGTAAATCGATCTAAGATACTTCAACTTCAGCTATGCTGTTCACGTAGCTGAAGTTGCGTATCTTAGATCGATCCCCCCTACTTTAGACCAGCTCCAAGAGGCAGAATCTGAACACAGTTGGCTGGCCTGCCCAGAGACCAGACATGGGGAAGTTATTCTGGAATAAGGTAGGATATCCATTTAAAGCATGAAAGCTATTCTGAAATTAAAATGGCCACATGTAGAGGTATTCCAGTAAATCCACCCACCACAAGGAAAAGAAGCCATATCAGTAAGAGCATGGCTTTGCCAGCATAGCTGTGTGCCCACTAGCTCTACGGGCTCCTGCTGGCACGGCCACGCTGGCCAGGGATCACCCCTCTTCACAGCCCACATAGCTGTGCCGGCAGAGGTCTGTAGTATAGACACGGTCTAATGCAGTGATACTCGGACCTCAGTGGTTCCGGAGCCAAATTAGCGATCAACATTACCCACATAAAAATAACTAAAATTCAGACCAAGTATTATTATTTTATCGACTACAATTGGTTAACAACACGGTAAACACATCCTGATTGGTTAGTAACTTAGACTGGTTGATAATTAAAATCACACAGCCTTTTAGTATCATGTGCTGCAAAGAGCTGTAGGAGACCCATTAAAGAGCCACTTGCGGCTCCCGGGCCCCAGTCTGAGTATCACTGGTCTGCGGTCTGATTTACACTTAAAACTTGTACCAGCACAGCTATGCCGATTGGGGGGGGATTTTTTGCTGACGCAGCTATGCCAGTACAAGCCCTAGTGTAGACGCACTTATAGCTGCATAAATGTGCTTTTGCTGGTATTGTTTGTCTCTTGGGCCTAATTACACCACGCCGTTTTGCTGGCACGGCTGCATCAGCTAGGAGAGGCTTGGTCTACACTACAGAGTTAGGTCAGTGTAAGGAATCTTACGTCATCCTAATTACGCCAGCGTACATCCACCAGCCTTGCTCCCCCTACGCACCATCACAACTCCACGAGAGGCGGAGGCCTTAGGTCAGTGTAGTTAGGGTGACGCAGGGTCCGTGTAGACACTGCAGGTCGAGCCCTTGGCCGTCACGCTCATCTCCCGGCGGCTCAGCAGCCTGCGTGGGATGTGTACGGCCAAATCGCAGTCCCGTTCCTAGTGAACAGGGATCCACATCGCAAGCACTTCTGGCACTAACTGGCCCCCTTGTTGGCAGATTCAGCAGAGAGGGCGAGGACTGAACGGGCCAGAGGGATTCAACTCTCTCTCGCATGGGGTGGCCCCTCAAAATCGAGCAGAGGCTAAACAGAGGCAAAGCTGACAATGATGCAACACCTTCTGCTGGCCATGAACTCTCCGCCACAGTCAGGATTTCAAGGCAGAGCTAACGGTCAAGGCTAAATTACCTTACAGGGCCATGGGAGTATTTTTGGAGGAGGAGGGAGCCATGGGGCTTCCTCGTTATTACTACTGTTCTGCTGTGCTTCCAGGTATTTTCATTTAACCCCCACAGCCCGAAAGCAGCTCTGCTCAGGGAATCGAGATCTGTAGCATCTCAGGCTTTGCCCATCATCCAAGGAGCCCAGGAATTAAGTCTCCCAACCCTCTTTACAGACAGGGAAATGGAAGCTGCGAGAGGCGGAAGTGACTTACATAAGGTCACACAGCGAGTCAGTGCAGAGGCTGGAACAGAACCCAGGAGTCCTAGTTCCCACTCCCTTCACTAACAGGCAGCTCTTTTAACACTGCTCCAAGCCAAACGGGAAGATCAGAGACTATCAGGGTTGGAAGGGACCTCAGGAGGTATCGAGTCCAACCCCCTGCTCCCAACACCGGCCTTTCCTAACAGCCTCACTCATCAGAAAGATGCAGCTAAACCAGCTGACGATGATTTCAGATCAAGTGGAACGCCATTTATTCTGACCAAAGCCAAGCCACTTCCCATTTCACAGGTGGGGAAAATGGAGGCACAGAGAAGGGAATAACAATACTCCTCGATCGCTGTAAAATGCTTTGAGCTTTCTGGAGGAAAAGCAACTATATTACAGGCTCTAGTTAGAACAGGGGTCGGCAACCTTTCAGAAGTGGTGTGCCGAGTCTTCATTTATTCACTCTCATTTAAGGTTTCGCGTGCCAGTAATACATTTTAACATTTTTAGAAAGTCTCTTTCTATAAGTCTATAATATATAACTAAACTATTGTATGTAAAGTAAACAAGGTTTTTAAAATGTTTAAGAAGTTTCATTTAAAATTAATTAAAATGCAGAGCCCCCCCAGACTGGTGGCCAGGACCCGGGCAGTCTGAGTGCCACTGAAAATCAGCTCGTGTGCCATAGGTTGCCTACACACCTCTGCAAAGACAAACAAATGTCTTCTCTACAGCGATAGGGAACAGAAAAGGACCTAAGCTAAATATACGTCTGCCTGAAGATTTTGTACAGTACCTGCTATTATTATTATTTTTTTAAACAAGCCAGACTTAAGTTCACTGTAAGAAATAAGTAACAAAATCCCTCTATTTTTTCCAGGTGTTTCCTTTGTGCATTTAACAGCACTTGTTTGTGCTCCCCCCCCCCCTTGCATTAATAAGCATTTTGATTATACAGGATTAACAGAAAAACTAGGCACAATTTCCCCTTTTGCTTGTGTAGGTGCTGCTGTGTGAAAGAGGGGAGAGAACAATAGTTAAAAATAAATAAATAAGGAAGTGTGGCTATAACAGCACTAACTGACAGGAGGACCGAGGGGCAGATATAATATCTGAAATCATCTTCGCTTATTTTTAAAAACGGACTAGATCTCACAATGACAGCACACTTTAAAATCACTCCCCAACCTCTGGAACCAAATCCACGAAAGCTTATGCTCTAATAAATGTGTTAGTCTCTAAGGTGCCACAAGTACTCCTGTTCTTTTTGCGGATACAGACTAACACGGCTGCTACTCTGAAATCTAGGAGTGGAACCCAGCGGTCCTGACGTCCAGTCCCCTTCGCCCATCAGCAGACAACACTGTTTTTCCTGGATCCACACCCAATGTACAGATTCCACCCCAGGAAATTAACTACTGATGCAGGTGCACTGAGAATTCCAACATGAACAATTTTATAATAGAAAATACTTAGAACTGTTGTACAAAGCTTGGGTAAGTTCCATTCTTCCCATGGAACAAGCAGGGAACCCAAGGAACAAAGCAATAAATTGAAATGAGAACCTAACTCGCAGTCCGGTACTCCATCTACTAGCAGATCACAGCTGCCCTTGCAGGAGAGGAGACATAAAACCCAACTAGAGGCTGGTTAGTGATTAAATTCCCATAGGTTTAACAGAATTAAGTCTCTACCATCTGCTAATTTCTGGAGACACCAAACAAACAAGTGTTGGCTGAGATCCAGGGCTGCTTAGAATTTGGCCAGCCTGGAAAATGAAGTTTTTAAACATTGGCAGGCTTTTGTTGAAGTTGTTTTTAACACAAACTGGTCTCAACAGCAACACAAGGAGAAAGAAGTGATTCTGTTAAACAAAACAAAACCTTACAGAGTCTGAGTAATGGCCGGTCTAAGGTCGAAAATGAGACCCCATGGAACAATACTTTGCAGTGTATACCCTGCACTCGGGACAGTGTCTACACTACAGGCTTCTGCCAGCGTGAAGAGTGAGATCCCTGACAGAGAAAGCTATGCTGGCAGCCCTGTGCTAGTGGTGATACAGCTATAGAAGCTACACTGCGCTTTTGCCAGGGTAGCGTATTCCTCTCTAGGGGCTGGAATAAGCTATAAGTGTGTGCGGTTTTGCTGGTATAAAGTCAAACACACTAGGAGCACTTTGCTGGGTTAGTACCTACGCTAGCAAAGCACTCCTGACATAGACAAGGCCTACACAATGTCCTCCTTTGGATAATTCACCGAGATCTAGGTGAGCACTAGGCATTACAACCCCCACCCCCAGTATTAATTCCATTTTACAGGTGGGGAACTAAGGCCTGAAATCTAGAACTGACTTACCCCAAAGTCACAGGGCCAGGACTTGTCTTCACTAGGAACGTGCCCCGATTTCACACAGTAGCATCAGTGCTAACCCCTGGTGCAGACAGGGGAAGCCGCGTCAAGCTATAATTTGCATTTGCGCTCATTTAGCCAGCCGTCAAGTTGCACAGATGCAAGTCGCCCTTCAGCCTGGCGTTGCCACACGCGCAGCGGGCAGTGAGGCAATTCCCCAATGCAGCTAAGGCCTGATTTTCCCGGCAGAGAAAGGAAGAAAAGCTACTGCTTCTAGTATCTCTAGAGCAGGGGTAGGCAACCCGCGGCACGCAAGCTGATTTTCAGTGGCACTCACACTGCCTAGGTCCTGGCCACCAGTCCGGGGGGCTCTGCATTTTAATTTAATTTTAAATAAAGCTTCTTAAACATTTTAAAAACCTTATTTACTTTACATACAACAATAGTTTAGTTATATACTATAGACTTATAGAAAGAGACCTTCTAAAAACGTTAACATGTATTACTGGCACGCGAAACCTTAAGTTACAGTGAATAAATGAAGACTCGGCACACCACTTCTGGACAATGCTGTTTAGTGAGTAAGGCAGTGCTAACGTAGCTACTGAACCATGCCACCAGAATAGCACAAACAGGTTAAAATGAACATTTGGTGTTGTTTTATGAAGCAATGTGTTTTATTACATTCTTGTCCAGTAGTAGTGTTCCAGTAGCGGCCTAGAGACTTCAGTCAACATTGTGCTAAGTGTTCTATACGCACGTAGTATGAGACAGCAGCTACCCCAAGGAGCCTGCAATCCAAGCAAGACAAAGGTGGGAGGAAAGGAAATATCCCCATTTTCCAGATGGGAAATTGAGGCACAAACAGATGAAGCAACTCACCCAGAGGGTCAATGACAGTCCGCAATTGAACCCCCTTGTATTTCCTGAGTCCTAGTTCAATGGAGACTTCCCAGACCTGGAAGTCTGCAAACCCCATTACCATCTACTGGTGCATTTCTAACATACCCTCACCAAGTCATCCAGTGCCAAATACGACACCCAGAGTGATGTTCTGAGATTTCTAGAGGACCCCACTGTTATCTTTACGCCAATGGAGTTTCATGCTGTTTTCACCACATTAAGTTTTACAACGCAAGTTTCAAACTCAGCCAGGATCTCTCCTTTCAGTCCAACTCTGGAAATAGATGATGTCACACATGTACTGCAATGCCAAGGGGGAAAAGGAAGGAGATGCGTAGTTCTCTCTCTCTAGACACACACGCACACACACCAGTGACCCTGTGCCATAACTGCACACAACTTCTATTAGTACATTGATATTTTTACAGTATCCAGAAGTGTGTTTAGATGCTTTCCGGTACAAATAAATAAAAGCCTGCAAAACATATGGTAAGGGACGATCTTACATTAGCAAAAGCAGAGATTAAAATAGATGACCTAGAAGAATGTTAGAAATCAGAGATGGAAGAGATCAAGGAAACCGTATAAGGTCCCCGTCCTTGCAAAATGCTGAGCGAACGACGCAGGACGTGCACCGCACAAGATGGAACAAAAACAACACATCAGCATCAGAAAAACCTGCTATTTGGGTGATTTTCTGAAATGTTTCCACCATGG
This sequence comes from Malaclemys terrapin pileata, assembly GCF_027887155.1. Lineage (NCBI taxonomy): Eukaryota > Metazoa > Chordata > Testudines > Emydidae > Malaclemys > Malaclemys terrapin. Next base: position 8,644,340 of record NC_071525.1, read on the forward strand.
CTAACAAAGGGCCTGATTTTACAATCAGCTGCAGGCAGACACCTGCATCTTTGCAGAGCCCTACAGGTTTCACTTGGTCTCCATGCAAAAGTAAGGCCCCCCTACACAGCGGAGACTGCAGGATTAAGACTAAAGGTGAAAGTACAGGTATAGCTCACTGGTGCTTATACCACTGTCCTCTACACTAGAATAGGAAGACAGTGGTAAAAACCCCTGCACATCGCATCGCATCTATGCTAGCAACGGTGGGGCTGCTAGCATAGATGGAACCACACTGTGTTACAGAATAGACAGGCAATTTTTCACACACTCCAATAGACTGTCATCAGCGACTGCTGGCCCTCACGCTAAATCCTGGGACATTGCTTAGATCAGATACAACCTAAACATCAGAAGAAAGCAGAACTTATTTGCACCCCACAGACGACTACAGAGAGAATTAATTCTGTTTAAAAACCTGATGATCTTCCCATAAACAACTTCATTTTGCAGAGCCACAAGACTGCCCTGCAAAATGATTCTGCAGAGACACAGACTAGCAAAGAGGAGGCTTTCTGGGGGAGATGCTCAGAAGGCGGTAACTGGGTCTGAAGCAAAACACCAAACGCCTAGGATGTCTAACAACCCTTCCTCCTCACAAACAAAAGGCAAGAGGCCTCAAAAGGAAGTGACCGAAGCCCAGGATAGACTGTAGCAGAATGTAACAGTTACATTTTAATACTGTACACGACTTCCATGCAGAACCCATCCCCCTTCCCACAAGGTTCAACCCTGATCGTCCATTCCCTTGTATTACATCCCGCCACACACCCCACACATGGAGAGTTTAGGAAATAAAAGGGTCTCAGAGCGGGACCACCTACCCCACCCCTTGTTTCCACTTCAGGAGTTTGAAGGGCTGTGTAGTGAGACACCCACAAGAGCTCAGGGGGTGGCCACAGAGGGGGCAGTCCCAGAGTGCCAAAGCACTCCTATTTGCTCCCACTGAGCTGGGGGGGGGGAAGAGGATCCCCCAATCCAGACTCCACTCCCCATAAATTGGAGCCCCATAATGACATCACCCTTTAGTCACCATAGTCCAGGGTCCCAGAGAAATACCCCCATATTCAAACAACCTTCCCCAGGCACTGGGGAGCTCAGGGACATCCCAGGAATGGGGGAGTCCCACAAAACCTCCATTATTCATTTCCCCATTTGGGGGCACCTAGTCCCCTTAGTCACACACTGCTCCCCAAGATTTGGGGGAAACCCATCAAACCCTCTTGTTCCCCTTCCCCATGTTTGAGAAGGACCAGAGAGCCACGCCACCTTAGTCACACCCTCCTCCCCAGGAAATGAAGGGGCACCAGAGCCTCTTATTCACTCTCTGTGTCTGGGGGGTGCCTAGAGAGACCCCTAAGAACCTGGGGGGGGCCCTTGAGACCTCTTTTTTTATTTTCCCCATTTGGGAGACTCCCTTATTCACACCGCTTCCCCGGGAATGAGGGGGACTCCTAGGGAGACCCCTTTATTTCCCTTCCCCATTTGGGGGGGTACAGAAACACCCCTCCCCCCTACTCACTCCCCACGCGCTGGGGGGCAGGGAGACCCCCCCAGGAATTGGGGGCCCACATAATAAGATCCCCCCTTATTCACCACTTGCATTTCACGGGGTCCCCCCAGGAATTGGGGTGGGAGCCCCCCTGCTCCAGGGCCGGCGAGAGGCGCGGGGTGGGGGGGCCCCAGCGCAGGGGGAGGCGGGGGGGGGATTTACCTGCTGGCCCCTGGGCTCAGGCGGCTGCTGCGGCTCCTCCCCGGCTGGCCGGGCGCGGTGGGGGAGGGTCCCGGCCCCGGCTCCAGTAGAAGGGGGGGGGGGGGGGGCGGCTCCAATCCCAGCCCCAAGGCCCCTCTCCGGCTCCAGCTGCTCCTCAGCCACTTCCTGCTTCACCCTCCTCCCCCCGCCCCCTGCCTGCTGAGGCTCGCCCCCCCCCTTACACAGACACCATTGGCAGGCGGGCCTGGCACTCAGGGGCTCATCCCGCCCTCCTCCCTCTCCATTGGCTGCATTATCTCTCACTCAAGGGCTTCCCTCTCTTACCTCATTTCCTATTGGTTGGGGAACAAGCAACTCCGAGGTTGAGCCCGCCTACCCTGCCCTGTTCCCATTGATGGCCGTTTGTGCCACTCAAAGGCTTACCCCCGCCTACGTCATACCCTATTGGTCTGTGGCTCAGCGGCTGCAGCCACTATCTCGTTCTCCATTAGCCGGGAAACAAGTCAATTAGCTTTGCTCCGCCCACACTGATCTTCGTTGGCTGGCGTGGCTGTCACTCAAGAGCTGATCCTCGCTTCTATTGGCCAGTAAGCCTGACAATCAAGAGGACCCCCCAACTGCATATCCTAATACTGGGGATCCCTATACTCAACTGGGTGACTCCCTAGGCCTATTGGTTGAGGACAATCCTTGAAGGCTTCCCCGTTAGCTAGAGAGGCTGTCACCCCCCGACCCCAAGGACTAGCGGAATGTAGCTCAGGAATGGCCTCCTTCCACGCCCAAGCCCATTGGCTGCCATAGAGAGGGATCACTCACTCTCTGCCCTTCCAATTGGCCTGGAAGCCTGTCACTCAAAACACTCCTGCACAAAGTTTCAGCTCAATTGGCGAAGAAAGCCGTCACTCAGATCAGTCCTTCCCCGTTGCCTTCCCTATTGGGTGGCGAGCATGTCAATCAGAACTAACCACTCACATTTTATTGGATGCCGTGGGCATTGCCTACCTTAGCCCTTCTTCACTTCCTCATTGGCTACCGACTCCACCGCTTGCAGCTCCTCCCCACCTATGAGAAGGCCATACCCAGCTGCTAGCACTGCTGATTGGCTGAGATCCAATTGCCTCGCAAACCCTTCCCCTTGGGCCACACCCTTTTGATTGTAAACAGTCCTCCAATGATTGCATTGGCTGCTGCCATCCGAGGAAGGGCAATGGGGTCTGGGAGCAGGAGAGCGGAGCATTCTGGGAACTGGGGGCACAAAGGATTCTGGGAGCTGGGGCACAAAGGATTCTGGGAGCAGAAGAGCCGTGGTGTCTGGGAGCTGGGGAGCAGAGGATTCTGGGAGCTGGGCACAAAGGATTCTGGGAGCAGAAGAGCTGTGGTGTCTGGGAGCTGGAGAGCAGAGGATTCTGGGAGCTGGGGCACAAAGGATTCTGGGAGTAGAAGAGCCGTGGTGTCTGGGAGCTGGAGAGCAGAGGATTCTGGGAGATTTGTAGCTACAAGGAGCTGTGGTGATACATGGCCTGTAAAGGGCTGAGGCTCAGCAGAGCTTTCAATTGGCCCATACCTGCAAGGCCCTTGACTTCCTGTCTCAAACTCTCCCTGCCCTGCAGACAGGAAGTGAGTTCAGCAGAGACAGCCATAGAGCACTCAGCCAGGCTGGGGTGATGGTAGCTTCAGGGCCATGTTCATCTCAGATGTCAGTTCCTGCTCCCCACCTAAAGCAGGGTCGCCAAATCAAAAAGTCCAACAATCAGGCAGACCCAGCCCCTAAAAACAATGAAACTGGCCCCCAAATGAGATTTTTTTAAAAAGATTAAATGGTGGGTTGTGGTCTCTGCTGAACTCCCCCTGTGCACCCCACTGCATGTGTGACAAGTACAGCATTCGCAAGATAAGGTGGGTGAGGAGATATCTCTGATTGGCCCAACTTCTGCTGGTGAAAGAGACAAGCTCTTGAGTGACACAGAGCTCCTCTTCAGGACTGGGAAACTTACTCAGATTTCGTCTACACCACAGACTTACGTTAGTATAACTATGGTGCTCATGAGGGCATGTAAATACTACAGTCTTAAATCAACCTAGGTTAGGCCAACTTACAGCCACCGCAGTAAGTTGCATCTGGAGATGGGACAGGAACTGAGAGCCTGGGGCAGGGCAGCCAGGCTGCTGGGACTCCGGGGGGCAGCAGACCTCCCTAGGAGGGGTGGGGGGGGGGGGCGGCAGCTGAAACTGGGAGCCTTAGTGGCAGCCAAGCTGGGGAGCCATGAAATTGACAAGACAGCCAACTACTGATGTAACTAATGCTGCGTCGCTCTAACATAAGCCCTACGCCTCTCATGGAGGCGGGGTTATGATGTTAGTGTAGCAGGGCAGTTACATCGGCGGGAGCAAGGCTGTAGTGTATACACTGACATAGACAGGCCTGGCTTTCGGAAGTGCGGGGCCCGATTCGAACAGTTTCGACGGGGCCCCGACAGGGATGACTAAAAAAAAACACGTAAAAAAAACCACGTGGGGCTTGTACTCACCGGGCCGCGCTCCTAGTCTTTGGCGGCGGGTCCTTCACTCGCTCCGGGTCTTCGGCGGCACTGAAGGACCCGCCGCCAAAGTGCTGCCAAAAACCCAGAGCGCCGCCGGGTGAGTAAAAATTAAAAAGGCGTCTCTAGCCAGGGAAGGGATTCTCTGCCACTTGCCCCCCACTCTGGGCGGCCCTGCCACTGGGTGCGGGGCCCGATTTTAGGGGAATTGGTGGAATTGGCCTAAAGCCGGCCCTGGACATAGGTTGACATAAGCTGCCTTATACTGACCCAACTGTGTAGTATAGACCAGGACACAATCCACACCCCTGAGCGATGAAGTTATACTGACCCAAACTCCTGGTGTAAACAATACAGGAGGGCTTCTCCCATGGGCACAGCTACCTTTTTCACGAAGCGCTGCAGCACTGTATATAAAGACAAGCCCTCAGGGTGTCACAGCTAAATACAAGGTGGAACAGACTGTTTAGTATAAGTAGTTAACAGGTATTTCAAAGGTGAAGTGGGCCATTAACACCCCTCCAGTCATAGGGAGAAAGGGTGGGGGGGGAGCAGTTGACACTGACCTGCTGTGTGACACAGAACCACAAAAGGGACTGCAAGCGTATCTAGTCTAATCGAACCCCCTGCCAAGATGCAGAATTTGTTGTTTCTTGTGAAAACCACTTCATCTTTGTGCCTCTACTTCCCCTCCCACCTTTTGGCTGCCTTGACTATTTAGATTGCAAGCCTTTGGGGCAAGGATTGTGTTTTACGATGTGTCTGTGCTACACCCAAAAGTGTGGGGCCCTGGTCTCATTTGGTGCATCTACATGGTACCACAACCAAACAGTAATTTCAGCTGTATAAAAGGCCATTCAGGGGAACAAAATGGACAATAGCAAAAATGCTGCAGTACCTCGTTCTTGCCAGCAGCTAGGGCTGGAGGGCTACACTAGTCCCCGCACTTTGGAAGAAGGTGCAACAGTATAAGGAAGCTCTGAAGAAGCAAACAACCAGGAGCCTAATTCAAAACCCGTGCTGTTGGTCAGTGGAAAACTCCCAGCCCTTGTAATGGCCTTTGATTCGCATCCCAGGGAAAACAGGGATTATTCATCAAAACTTGGACACAAAATTTCATTGTCAGTGGAAACAAATAAAAATGTTGACATGTGTCAACAATGTTTGAATGGAAAGATTTGAGGAGAACTGCGTGCCCAGCAAAACTGTTGCCGATGAACGGTCTGTTCTCTAGGTAAGGCCCTAGGAAGGAGAAGACATACTAAAGGAAACTCTCGCAGACTTAACATTTCAAAGTAATTCTTGTGAAGTTGGATTATGAAGAAACTCCCTGCTTAAAGAGCTACCTTGAAATTCCAATATGAACGTGCCAAGCAGCAGCAACGCAAATCAAGACCCTCATGTGTCAGAGTTTCAGCCAGACGCCTGCCACTGGCAGGAAAGAATTCCCCCCACCCCCCACAGAATAGGAGGGTTTCTTTGTCATGTCCTTTCTCCGAAGCATCTGGAGATGGCAACGGCTGGAGATGGGACATTGTACGGGGAGGGCCAGGGCTACGAGCGCTCTCTTGCTCCGGTGCTTGGCTGGCTGGTCTTGCCCGCCCCACATGCCCAGAGTCTAAGTGATCACCAGCTATGGGGTCAGGAAGGAAGGAATTTTCCCTCAGGTCAAATTGGCAGTGACCTGGGGAAGGGGTTTCACCTTCCTCTTGCCAGTATTATCTAGGTAGATCTCACTTCATTTCCCTGCCGTTGCAGAGGTCTCGGGCACTGGTGCTCCTCAGTCTCTCCCATGCTCTCTGCCTGCGGCACATAATCGTCTCGTCTCCTGTGGGCTGTGATACTTTGATATTTCGGTTGTTGGGTTCGTGTGCGGAGTCTGGGTGGGGTTGGTGGCCTCTGCTATGCAGGAGGTCAGACTGGATGAGCAGTGGTCCCTTCTGGCCTTAAACTCTATGACTATCACATGACTGGAAACACACGATCATGTGTCTGCAAAACAGCCTAGTTACAATGGTGGAGGAAGTGAGTTCTAGCACAGAAAAAAGGCTCTCCAACAAGGAAAGGTGTTAACAGTGTTTTAGTTGGGATTGTTATGGCAGGTGACACTTAGGGTTGCCAGGAGTCCAGTTTTGACTGGAACACCCAGGACCCTGGCAGCTCTGGTCAGTACCCCTGACTGGGCCATTTAATGTCCGGCACAGTAGGGCTGGCAGGCTCCCTACCCGGCTCCGTGTGGTTCCCAGAAGTGGGTGGCATGTCCCTCCGGTTCCTAGGTGAAGGTGTGGCCATGGGGGCTCCATGCACTGCCCCGAGCACCAGCTCTGCAGTTCCCATTGACTGGGAACCGTGGCTAATGGGAGCTGTGGGGGTGGTGCGTGCGGGTAGGGGAAGCGCACAGAGCCCCCTGACTGCACCTCCACCTAGGAGCCGGAGAGACATGCCAGTCGCTTCCAGGGGCCACCTGAGGTAAGCGCTGCCTGGAGCCCGTGCCCCAACCCCCTGCCCCAGCCCTGAGCCCCCTCCTACACCCAAACTCCCTCCTGGAGCCCGCACCCACTCCTGCAGCCCAACCCCCAGCCCTGACCCCCCTCCTGTACCCCAAACTCCTCATCCCCAGCCCCACCCCAGAGCCTGCACCCCCAGCCGGAACCCTCCTCCTCCTCCTCTCCCCCTCCCACACCCCAACCCCCTACCACACTCTGAACCCCTCACCCCCAGTCCAGAGCCCCCTCCTGTACCCCAAATCCCTCATCCCCAGCCCCACCCCAGAGCCCACACCCCCAGCCGGAACCCTCCTCCCCTCCCCCTCCCGCACCCCAACCCCCTGCCCCAGCCTGGAGACCCCTACCACTCTCTGAACCTCTCACCCCCAGCCCAGAGCCCCCTCCTGCACCCCAAATCCCTCAGCCCCACCCCAGAGTCCACACCCCCAGCTGGAGCCTTCATCCCCTCCTGCACCCCAACCCCTTGCCCCAGTCCCGTGAAAATGAGCAAGTGAGTGAGGATGGGGCAGAGTGAGTGACGGAGGGAGGGGGGGGAGATGGAGGGAGGGGGCGGGGCCTCGGAGAAGGGGTGGGGCTTCAGAATGGGCAGGACAAGACCGAACGGTTTTCTGCAATTAGAAAGTTGGCAACCCTAGTAAACGCTGCTCTACAGGGCTCTTTGGAGCTAGCAGGTTCCACTCTGTCACCCAGAGACCTGCCAATTGTTGTCAGCATAGGAGCTGAACTCAGACAGAGGACCCCGATCCCGGTAGCTGATTGGCAGATCACTGGGGGTCCTGATTGGTCCATAGCCCCTATTTAAACCCAGCACAACTGGGAAATGATCCACCACCTTGCTCTTGACAGTGTGCCTTGTGTTTCCTGCTCCCCTGGCTTGACTTCCTGGTATCTTGGCCTGGCCTAACTCTGGTTACTGATCTGTGTTTCTGCAGCTATGTGAACAGCACAGGAGAGTATTCTGGAGTCAGAGTTGCTCCCTGGGAGTCAGGCATTGGTGTTGGGCTGAGAGACCTGGCAGAAGGGATCGCCCTGCATGCTGTTTGACCACCTCTGTCTGAGGACTTGTGCGTGTGATCAAATACACAAATTCTTTTTCTAAGGCAGTGGTTTTCAAACTTCTTTTCTGGGGATCCAGTTGAAGAAAATCGTTGATGCCTTTGACCCAGTGGAGCTGGAGATGAGGAGTTTGGGGTGTGGGAGGGGCTCAGGGTTGTGGCAGAGGGTTGGGGTGTGGTGGTGAGGGCTGCGGGGTGGAGCTGGGAATGAGGGGTTCAGGGTGTGGGGGGGGCTCTGGGCTGGAGCAGGGGGTTGGGGTATTGGAGGGGGTCAGGGCTCTGGGCTGGGGATGAGGGGCTTGGGGTGCAGGAAGGGATTCTGGGTTTGGAGGGGTTCAGGGCTGGGGCAGGGGGTTGGGGTGCAGGAGGGAGTCAGGGTTCTGGGCTGGGGGTGCAGGCTCTGGGCTGGGGGTGGGGACGAGGGGTTTGGGATGCAGGAAGGGGTTCTGGGTTTGGGGGGGTTCAGGGCTGGGGCAGAGAGTTGGGGTGAAAGAGGGAGTCAGGGCTCTGGGCTGGGGGTGCAGGCTGCGGGCTGGGGGTGGGGATGAGGGGTTCTGGGTTTGGGGGGGGCACAGGGTTGGGGCACGGATTTACCTCCGGTGGCTCCCGGTCAGTGGCACAGCTGGGGTGCAGAGGCAGGCTTCCTGCCTGTCCTGGCACCGCAGATCATGCTGCGCCCCGGAAGCGTCCAGCAGCAGGTCTGTCTCCTAGGCAGAGGCGTGCAAGCATCTCCGCGTGGCTCTTGCCCACGGCTCCCATTGCCCGGGAACCAGTGCCGAGCCGGTGCTCGGGACGGGAGCAGTGTGCAGAGCCCCGTGGCCCCCCTGCCTAGAAGCCGGACCCGCTGCTGGCCGCTCCGGGGCGCAACGCGGTGTCAGAGCAGATAGGCACTAGCCTGCCTTAGCTGGGCTGCACCGCCAACGGGACTTTTAACATCCCGGTCGGCAGTGCTGACCAGAGCTGCTAGGGTCCCTGGGCGCTGAGCAAGGCGACCCAGTACTGGGTCACGACCCGAACTTTCAAAAACGCTGTTCTAAGGAAACCTGTTACACAGAGGCTGTCTCTCCACTACAGCCCATATAAGCGCCGGTGTGGACAGCGCTGTCGAGGAGAGCTTATACCAGCTACATTAGAGATCTTACAGCAGCGCAGCTGCATCAGTCCAGTTGTGGTGCTGTAATCTCTCTACTGTAGCTCTGCCTAGACTGCGGCTGTATGTAAGTAAAACAAGTTCCACGGAGAATATACCTAGCCTCGCCCATGGGGGCGCTGACCAGCAAGCCCCCGATGCTGCTACTGCTCATCAGAGGGGCAACACTGGTGCCAGAATGACACACAAGTATCAGAGGGGCAATAGCCCAGCTATAGAATTGCCCAGGATTTGGGCAAACATGTGGGGCCTGCACTACGCCAATTCACTTTATAAACAGGTGCCTACGAAGCCGGGAAATGCGTGGCCTGAGGTGGCTTTTCCCAGAGGGGGCATGCAGGGCTGGGTGGAAGTTTCTCCCGTCCCAGGCTAACAGCAGGGTTAACATGGGGTGGGGCTGATGGTTTTCATTTCCCCGCAGGGGGTAGGTCTCAGCTTGCTGAAGATTTTTTACCAGCTGTTCTCCGGGTACAGTGAGAAAAGATGATCAGAAAGGAGGTAAAGAAAGAAGCCCCAAACTGCAATAAATAGCTAATAAAATGATGCCCAGATGAGCTGCAGGTGCCATACAGAACAGACCTCCGAGCACAAGCCAATCTGTAACAAGCGACTCGAAGTCGGGTGGCTCAGAGGAAGCAGAAGGCTTGGACGTGAGCTGTGACTGAAATCTTCTATTGAGGCGCAAACCCCAGGACTGGGGGAGGAAGCTGTCGCCAGGCCATGACGGCAAAACAAGGGTTTGCAGCAGTGCCCACAGGAAAGTCTTTGGCCAGCGTGTGTTCTGCGTGCATAGCCTTCTTGCGCCAAAAGGTTTGAACAGTAAATTCTGGTCATAAACCTGACCCAGATGCAAATGGGTTAAATCACGTCTGAGGGAACTGCCTTTGCAGGAAAGGGACATCGCCCAGAACACTGAGATGGTGTCACAGGAGTGCACGGGGTCTGTTACGTGCCTCGGCCGGGTGGATCCACACACGTAGGAAGAGATTGGAGAAAGCGAGGGGGTGGCGGATATCATATGGGTGGGACCGGCCCATGCCATAATAACTGGGAGAAGCAAAACTCGGACTTTGCCTGGACTCCTATGAGATGAACAAAAGACTTTTCCACTGACTCACAGGGAATAAAAACATTGGGGGCAGCCACACGTACTCCACAGGGCGCTGTGTCCTCTTTTAGGGCTGGTGGGGCCCCATATAGAGGTCACTGAGCCTGCTACAGCCTTGGCTAAGAGAGGCTTTTGCTTTTAGATGCAGGGGGGCCAGGTTCAGTTCCCCACCAAGAGGTTTGCCAAGGAGGCAAGAGCTAAAATCTTCAGCATCCGTCACTGAGGTTTGGCAGGTTCCGCAGGGTGTGGGAAGTTGCAAGCTCAGCACGGTAGGGCAGGTGCTGCCTTTCGGAGCGAGTCTGCAGCCCTTAGGGTTGCAGAGATAAACTTGAAGATGTGAGTGACACCCCGAAGACTCAAAACTCCAAGGAAAAGACCCCAGAGAACACTGCTCTTCAGATCTCAGGATTCTGGGGGGACCGACTCATGATTGAGTCGCCAGCGAGACGAAGGACCCTTACACATGTTGTGTGACTTCACTCCTTGCCAAGATGACCTCATGCTACATGAAAATACAGCCCCACCTCTGCGTGGTGACATCACACCATGACATCATGCCCTGTCACTCTCCCAGACATGAGGACGTTACTATATGCAGCGAGGCAAGATGTAAGAGCCCCTTTCTGGGCCCTGCACAAGAGCGCAGCGGGACATACATCAATGTGCAAGAGCAGCCTGAGGGCAGGGTGGACACATCTAGAAAGAGAACATGGGCCTGTCTAGTGGCTAGAGCTCTGCACTGAGACTCAGGAGACATGGGTTCTATTCCCAGGTGCTACTAACCTGCAGGGTGACCTCAGACAAGTTACTTCCTGCTCTGTGCCTCAGTTTCCCCATCTGTAAAACAGGGATGCTGGTACTGACCTGCTGTGTAAAGCACTACGAGAGCAATGGATGAGAAGTGCTAGATAAGAGCTCGGGATGATGATTACCACCACTGACTCAATAATGTTGATCACAACCCCTTTTACCTCGCCCCCAAACATCACAGTGATCTGCAGGCCCTGGGGAGGGGGCACATGCCAAGGCTGTCCAGCTCTTCAATTCATAGTGAGCCCAGAAACAGCAGAACAAAGCACAGGTGCCAGATCTGCAACACGCTGCACCCCTGCCAGGGAAGACATTCCATTTGTAGATTTCAAGGTCAGACAGGACCATTGTGATCTTCCCAGGTGACCTGCACAGAGCAGGGAAACCCATCGGTGATTCCTGCATTGAGCCCGGCTGACCTAGAGCCCGGCTGTCGGAAAGCCAGCCCGGCTCCCTTTAAAGACTCTATGCAACGCAGTTTCCCATGTGCTGCCGGAATCCGTTCCAGTGGTTAAGTCACCTCATAGTTAAAAAGTCGCAGCTCGTTTCTAGTTCAACCTTTGGATTTTTCGTTAGGCTGTTCGAGCCCCTCTGCTTTGCCTCAGGCCGTTGTGCTGATTGTATAACATTGATGCTGCACACAACCAGGATGGGCCCAGACTGGGAGCGCTTTGGGCTAGGGGACCACCTCTTTGTTCTGTGTCTGTGTAGCACCAAGAGGCCCTGAGCCAGGACTGGGGCACCTAGAGGCTACTGCAGTACAGATCATTAATAATAATAAAGGTGACTTCTCTCTAGACAAAGACAGGCTAGCAATTACAGCAGAGGCCTGGAAGTTCTGGCCCTGGAACGGCCATACTAGGTCAGACCAATGGTCCATCTACCCAGTATCCTGTTTTCCAACAGTGGCCAGTGCCAGATGCTTCAGAGGGAATGAACAGAACAGGGCTGTTATCGAGTGATCCATCCCATCGTCCAGTTTCAGCATCAGAAGCTAGTGACACCCAGAACATGGGGTTACATCCATGACCATTGTGGCTAATAGCCATTGATGGACCTATCCTCCAAGAATGTATCTAATTCTTTTTTGAGCCCACTTATACTTTTGGCCTTAACAACATCCCCGGCAACGAATTCCACAGGTTGACCTGTGTGTTGTGTGCAGAAGTACTTCCTTTGGTCTGCTTTAAACCTGCTGCCTATTCATTTCATCGGGTGACCCCTGGCTCTTGAGTTATGCGAAGCGATAAATAACACGTCCCCATTCACTTTCTCCGCACCACGCATGATTTTATAGACCTCGATCCTAGCCCTCCTCAGTTCTCTCTTTTCTCAGCTGACGAGTCCCAGTCGTCGTAATTTCTCTTCTTACATAAATGATTCCCGCCCCTAATCATGTTGTTGACCCTCTCTGTCCCTTTTCCAATTCTAATAGATCTTTTTGGAGAGGGGGCGACCAGCAGTGCCCGCAGAACACTAGACGGGGCATACCATGGATTTATATAGTGGCATGACCCTGCCCATACACTGGGAAGAATGAGTCTTTCCTGCCTCTGCCTTGGGCAGAGGGATGCTAGCCTGGTGAGACAGGACCCCCAGGCTGCTTGCAAATTTCTCCTTCCGAACCAGCCCGGCTGAGGGCTCCAGTTACCCCCTCCTAGGGTGACCAGACAGCAAGTGTAAAAAATTGGGATGGGGGTAGGAGGTAATAGATGCCTATATAAGAAAAAGCCCCCAAACGCAGGACTGTCCCTATAAAATTGGGACATCTGGTCACCCTACCCCCTCCCCAGCTTTACTTTCCACCCGAGGGGCCGAGGCCAATTTTATCTCCCAGGGCCCGGAGCTGTTCAGGGCCCAGCCTTTAATTGCAACTCGCCTTCAGCTCAATATCACCGAACAATCTTCCCTTTATGCTGCCTCGAAACCAGCCAAGCACAGAGCCGGCCCCTTTTCTAAAGCCAAGTGGGCGCTCACAGGAGCCCGGCATGACACAGCACATCCAAGCACACAGGGGCCCGTTTGTGTCCCGGCCCTGCCTTTTGCCAGCAGGGGCCCAGCCAGCTTATCAGTGATCAGGTTTCCTTTGAAAGGCCCTTTTCCCAGGAGCTTGGAATGTGGAATCTGAGGAGGTCGGCTGAAAGCAGAGCTGGACTGTGCTTGGGGTACTTATGGGGGGGAGGCCGGTACCAATCTGCCCTGGCAAGGGGACTGCCCTCCCTCCATCGTTAACCGCCCGAGCTGAGAAAGCCTGGTTAGCATAGGGACGGTGGAGAGTTCTGTCCCCCTTTAAGTAAGGTGACCCCAGGGCCAGCGCAACCCATTAGGTGACCTAGGCGATTTGGGGGGCGGCGACCACGGCGGTATTTTGGCAGCGGGACCTTCCGCCGCCTCTGTGGGGGGGCTGCATTTTGGGGCGGGACCCCCTCCCACCCCGTGAAATAACGAGATCTTCTCCCAGAATTTCAGGTCCTTCCAGGACCCAGTGAGTCACCCAGACAGGGACAGCGCTCCAGGAAGAGCACAGCAGTCCGTCCGGCCGTCTCCTCCAAACGCAGCATTGCCAAACCCCTAATGTTCAAAAATCCCGAGTCAGGCTCACCAAAAATCCCGAGATTATATACAAATAATAGATTTGAGGTTCTTTTTATTTGCCTTCTGCTTTTGGGGCCTTTAGGGTGCACGGGGGTCACATGTTGAAGCTTTCTCCACAGCCCCGAGGGCCAGAAAGTGACTTTTTCTTTAAGAATGAAGGCTGAAATCATCACGTCTCCACGTGATTCCAGGAGCTGGGGCTTTAAGGAAAACAAGAATCATCATGAGATTCATGACAAAATCAGGAGAGTTGGCCACACTGCAAAGGCAACAGCGGCAGTAGAGTTTAGGATAAGCAAAGAACCTGCGGGATTTCTCTAGCAGTCATTGCTGGAGCATCTGGGTGCTCTGCCCCACGGTTTCCCCTCTGTATCACAGTCATGCTGTCTCTCACTCTGGGCTCCTCGCATGACATGGTGCCGTTCATTGATAGAGGGCGACTGTGCCCCTCCTCTAACTGCTGTAGGCCCAGGAGAGTCATGGCCCAGCCAAGTGCTACAAAAGAGGATGCAACACACCAATTTTCTAGTGCACCTTCCAAGCCAGCTGCAGTGCCAGGATACTTCACGGTGTCGACAAGCAGCCAACGGAGAGGGAGCGAGGCGTCTGCAGAGAGAACTAGAAGATCCAGGAGTTTACTGCCAGTGAAAGACTCTGCAACGTCCCCTAGGCAGCCTGTGATTGTCCACTCCTAGCAGGGTGTTAGTCGCCATCAGAGACCCCCCAGTTCTGCTGGTAGGCAGGGCTGGCACATCAGCTTTGAGCCCAGCCATCAGGGAGAAGAGGGAGTTATTTTGCTCCAATTCAGAAACCAATTGTAGGATTCCAGATTTAGACCTGACCTCAAAAGCTTTGTAGACGCAAGCTCCGCTGGGCCGTAGCAAGCCCCGAGTTCTGGGCTGCTCCCCGTCACGCAGGGGCAGGGCTGAACTCCATGGGAAAGACGCACTGGGCGAACATAAAATGTGAATTTCAAAGGTTGGGGGCGGGGGCTATTTCTGCATAAGAGGGGCTTTCTGTGGTTTAGTGGAATTCAGCTAGAAACAGGACTAGCTAAACTCATCTCACACCGAAACGATGTTCACGCAGCCCCTAGCACCAGTTACTAGATGGGAATGTGCTTTCAAACCTGTTTATGCCCATGCAGCTTCCTCCGACAGCCACGCCCTCAGTCATGTTCGCAAAGCACAGGCTTGGATTTAGGTAGAAAATCATCCATTGGGCTTGGTGGGTGTTTTATTTTAAAACCACCAACACGGATGCTGGTTACGGGGTGGGGCTGAGACATTAGCTTGGGACGGGGTGACCGCGGTTCAGTTAACGCCACACAAAATGGCAGAGGAGGAGGGAGACCCCTGTTCAGATCCTCTCTCTTCTTCAGGCAGAGGGGGGAACTGAACTGGGCTCTGCCACGTCCCAAGGGCGTCCCCTAACCCCTGGGCTAAAGTTTGTCAGGGAGGCGCTCCACGGTGTGGTGTTAAGCAAGCACCTAACGCATGCTCGTAAGAAACAGCTCAAGGCGTTTGCAAAATGTTCTAGAGTCAGAGCATTCAGGAGTCACTTCAAGAGGGGCGGTTCTAGACCTTTAGTGATACCCCTCAGGCTCCAGCAGATCACTCGGGGCACAGGGCCTGGCCTGGGGGTGGGGGGGTTGTTTAAGGCCCAAGCCGGGCCATTCTTTCCCCCTGGCACAACGTGTTCCAGAAGCGGAACATGATCTAAGGGAGGGGGGAGGATTCCTGCAGCCTCCCCTTCCCCCCCATCCTGCCCTGCGAGGTTCCAATCACGGCTGCAGACAGAAACCGCTTCGGGCTGTGTGCTCGGGGCTATTGTGGGGGACGCAGGCAGAATAGGACAAAGAGGTAACTCAGGTTGCAGGAAGCAGGGGTGGGGGGGAGGGCAGGTGTACGGCTGGGAGGCTCCGCTATAGGCCTCAATCCCATTGGATAGGCACAGCCCAAGTAAGGCCACCCCCCAGCTTTGCAGCCCCTATAAGACACCCGGAGCTCTGGCGCCGCTGGCTGAGTGCGAGAAGGGGTCTAGATCGCCTGGGGAATGTCTGCTGAAGAGAAGAGCCCTGATTCCTGGCCAGCCGGACTGCAGCTGAAGAGCCCCCCATATGTAAGTGATGGATCAGGCGCTGGGGGGGTGGTGATAGACTGATCCTTGGGGAGAGGAGTTTGGGGAGCTCCTAGGAGATGGCGTCCAACTCACTAATGCACCTGCGTGGTGGTAGCTGCAGCTGGAAGGAGAGGGCAGGGACCAAGTGGGCCATGGAGCATGAATGCCCCTGTCCCAGAGACAGTCCCTCTAGGGCAGGAGAAGTCGCTCCTCCTCCTCCTGCCCCCAAAACAGAGCCAGACTGGGCTACCACTGCATCTGCATTTGGTCCTGGAAAGCCTGGTCCCTCCCATGCCCCAGCACCAACATGACCTCAGCTGGGTGGGAAAGAGGAGCAGAAAACACCTGCCAGCCCCCTCCCGGGGGGGCAGAGAAATTTGAGGGGGATTGGGAAATGCCCAAGCACTGCGGGGGAGAATCAGCCAGGGGGAGAAGTCAGGAGAAAGGGGTCAGGACCAGGGAAGGTAAACGGTTAAAGTGGCTGGAGAAGCATGAGAGGCTGGAGAAGGGACATAGCCCAGTACAGGGGGTGATGGGAAACTGGAAGAGGAGGGGGACGACCTCCAAGCACTAGAGCCCACAGACTTGGAGCAAG
The DNA here is from genome assembly GCF_027887155.1 of Malaclemys terrapin pileata. NCBI lineage: Eukaryota > Metazoa > Chordata > Testudines > Emydidae > Malaclemys > Malaclemys terrapin. Next base: position 8,660,571 of record NC_071525.1, read on the forward strand.
AGGCAGGTGCTAAGCCTCCTGGGTTCTATTCCTAGCCCAAGGAAGGAAGTATGGTCCAGTGGTTTGAGCAGAGAACTAGGCCTCAGGAAACTTGGCTTCTGCGCCTGGCTCGAGGCGGAGATGGTGCTCCAGGGATGAGCACAGGAGCTTAGAGGCAGGACTCCTGGGTTCTCTTCGTAGCCTGAGGAGGGGAGCAAGATCTAGTGGTTAGAGCAGGGACCGGAGATCTTGGCTTCTGTCCCTGGCTCTGCTGAAGTTTTGCTGAGAAAAGTGCTCTCAAAGTTCAGACCCCTTCTCCGGGACTCAGTTTCCCCACCTCTCGGCAGCTCGTAGCCCAGCTCCAGAGGAAATCAGATTAGTCTCAAGTGCCACATTTAGGTTCCTTTAAACATCCTACGAAGCTCAGCTGACGAGAGAGCTGCGGCAGCGTTGGGAGCCCAGACAGCGCCACCGTGGCCTGGCCCAGGAGAGAGAAATTGTCCGGAAACAAAGGGACAGTGAATTTCCACAGCAATTTGCATCCAGGTGGCTCCTGGCACTTTACCACTACCTCTTCTCTTAGCCTACACTTGCCAGCAGGCAGGATTATCAGCCCCCATTCATAGGTGTTGAGGTGAGCAGAGAATGAATGGGACAGAGACCATCTCTTTGTTCTGTGTGTACAGCACCTAGCACAACGGGGGCCGGAGCCGCGGCTCTAGGCACTACCATAATACACCTCGCAACAGGCAGAAGTAGGTTTGACGTTAAAGACCCCTGCCCCCTTCCAACTGCCAGCTGGGAAGGGAGCTGTCATGTCCCCCCCCAGTCCCTCTGCCAAGACGGGCCCATTGCCTGGGGTCATAGGCGCCAACTTTTGCAGGCATCGGGGGTGCTCGCCCCTGCCCCATCCCAACCCCTTCCCCAAATCCCCGCCCCTGCCCTGCCTCTTCCCCCGAGCGCGCTGCATTTCCCCTCCTCCCCGCACTTGCTGCCGCAAATCAGCTGTTTCGCGTCGGGAACCACTGGGGAGGGGGGAAGTGGAGCGCGGTGCGCTCAGGGGAGGAGGCGGAGCTGGGGCGGGGAGCTGTCGAGCACTCACCAATTTTTCCCCAGAGGTGCTCCAGCCCCGGAGCACCCACAGAGTCGGCACCTATGCCTCGGGTGATTCCGTGCGGGGCTGAGACTTGCCAAGTTCACTTCACACATGGACCGCCGAGTGGCAGCAGCTTCCCGGGGCCACCACGCTAGGCTGGATGTTGAACTGGTGCCGTGGCAGCAATGGGCTCTACAGCCCAGGAAAGGGTGAAGTCCGGCCTCTGCCGAGGTTGGCTGGCAGCAGCTGGGAATCCGGCCTGCTGCAGAGTGAGCTTCTTGGACCAGATCGCTCCGGCCACGGGATCCTTCTCAGCACACCCCCGGTCTGCAGCCTGCTGCCCAACACTCTCCCTCTTCCCCAGACCTTCCACTCCAGCCTGGAGATGCAGGGGCCTCCTCCCTCCAGCCGCAAGCTGGTGATCCTGACTGCAGGGGCGGTCGCGGTCCTCACCGTCAGCATCGTAGGGGTCCTTGTGGCGACATATCTGGGGCGAGCTACGTGCATCCAGGTACAGCGAGGGGATGGGGGGGAGGGAGGGATGTGTTGGGCCTGGCTCCCTGTGCAGGAAGGAAGGGAAATCTGAAAGGAGAGGGGAGGGCCAGGGGGTTCCTAGCTGAGCAGATCAGCTTGCTCCAGGCTAGCAGGGGAGAACATGGAGGGGAGGGCGACTGGGAGGAATGGTAGCTAACGGGGATTTCTCATGGTGACCAGTCAGTGGGGGCTGGCACATCCCCATTACCCCTAATCCAGTTTCCTTCCCTTTCCCTCCCTCTTTGCCCTGCTCAAGCGAGATGCCTATGGCTACCTGCCTACACAGGTGAACGTCCAGAACGAAGCGTCGCTGCTCCTGGCTCTCAGCGAGCTGGGAGAACAGGGGGTCGCGCCAGGGATAACCTGCGACCTGAGAAATGTGAGTACAGTGGGTTTGGGGTGCCGGGGAAGATGTGGGTGTCCATCATGCATTGCAGGGGCCCCTTCCACACCAAGGCCCCCTCTGCTTCGCTGACGGCCTACACAGGACTACCACTGAGAGGCAGCCACCTCTGGGGTGGGACGCAGTAGAGGGCGAACAGCCCACAACAATGCGACCCGAGAGCTGAGAACCAGGCGCGAGAGAAAATCCCAGCTCTGATCAGGCTGCAGAATAGAATGATCCCAGCTAGGACTGGCTGCCTCCTACCCAGAATGCCAAGGGGGTCTAATGAACACAGTCCTAGCTCGGTGGTAAGTCTCCACAGCAGCCGCGGAGAATGGGCGCAGCAGAGGCCAGCAGGACAGGCTCCATCGCCATCTGCTCTGGCATCTCCTCCCCAGTGCTTACGCTTCTTGGCTGTATCAGGGCAGCAACGGGGCCAGGCTAACGCCTGCCATGAGCACAGATCAGCAGGGAAAGTCCCATGTGCTCTGGCTCAGGGAGGAAGCACACAGGATACCAGCCTGTCCCCAGCTTGATCCAGTGTTGTGGGATTAAACACCCCCCTATCAGCGCTCCAGCCGCGAAGCCCTGCCCAGAGGCTACTACGACAGGCTTTCATGGTGGGGTGCTCTTGCTTTCCCGTCTCCCAGCACCTGATGGTGTATCACGGGCAGCCAGAAGGGTGTGTGGCCCGGAAGATGGAACCCTCCGACCAGCTGCCATCCTGCCAGGAGCTGGAAAGCTACTTCCAGGCTGTATTGGTAAATAACCGCCCAAGAGATGCTGCAGCTGCCCCCCTAACACCCTCCCGCCCGTCAGACAAGGGCCCTCAAATCCAGACAGTCTCTGAGGGGGTGGGGGGACACCCCTGCTCAGTGGACCTCTGATAAGAGCAGAGGCCAAAGGCCAGCCTGCAAGAGAAGCGTTTCCCCCATCCCCTCTGACTGACGGTGCCTGCAGACATTGACTTGTCCACCAGAGGCCTACACTGAGCCCGGGCTGGAGCTCCAACGCAGCCATCATTCCCCGTCTCCTCTCCAGTGATAAAAACGACCAGGCTGGATCAGACCCAAGGTCCATCTAACCCCCTAGTCTGCCTCCCCCCAGGGACTCCAGGAGAAAAGCAAGACCCCTGCAGCAGGCAGCAGTGGGCTAGCCCCCATTAAGGGCTCACCCTGATCCCTACCAGAGCCTGACCAGTTCTGAAGCTTCAGGTTGTATCTCCCACCCACCCTTTCCACTGTTCTAATGCTAACAGTCGGCCAGATCCCGCTCTCCAGCCAGCCGAGCAGGACAGGGCTGGAGTCCGGGATCTGGAGCCCTCCCCGCCAGGAGGAACGAGAGCACATGGGCCCCTTGGTTCAGGGAAAGGAGCCCAGTGGCCCAAACCTGGGTAGCTCTGCTCTCGGGACCAGGGGCCCATTGCAATTCCACTTACATGTGGCGGGAGGCGGTGGAGCTGGAGCCACTGCCTGCCAGAACCAGGGGTGATGCCAGATTGGCCACGAGACAGCCAGGTGCTGAGGCTTAGACGTGTCAGCCCTGCGGCACAGGCTAGAAAAAGACCCCACTGGGCCGGAAGGGGCTGAACGGTGGCCACACTAGGCCCAGGTAGCCCCACCCCTACAGGCCTGCTGAGCATGCTCCAGTGCAGGTTAAAGGAGCGCAGAAGGGGGACACGGGCTACAGGAAAGATGAATCCTTCTCCGGGAAGCCGGGCAGAAGGTTGAGCCTGAGAGGGGACCACGGCATGGATACGGCCCCCAGGCAGAGCCTTCCCCTCATAAGAACCAGCAGATCCCACTTGTCCGGACTTTTATTAAGCAACTGAGTGTTGGAATAGTGGCCATGCCCCCAAACTGAAGGGACCTCCGTAGGAAGTGGCCCGGGGCAGCAGACTTAGATGCTCTGCAGGGAGGACCTTGCTGGTGTTGCTTCCCACAGGGCGCTGGGCTGGGACCTGATGGAGAGGGAGGGCCCGGGTCCCTCTAGCACTGCCCCCCTCAAAGGGCTATCACCCAGATGCAGCTGGAGGCCAGAAGATTCCAAGCTAAGGGTCAGGAACTAGGTACCTCTACCACCCCGCCAGACAGTCTACCCACTAGACTGCCCAGCCCTCCAAATCCCCTATCACACCCTTCCAAGGCGAGATTCTTTGGCTGATGTATCAAAGCCTCCCACTCAACTGTCTGTGATCTCACTGCAGAGAAACGCCACACTGGGGATTACCTCGGATGTTCAGAGCATGGGGACCGGCTCCCTGGGCAGCCTGACCACCCTGCTGTGCAGCAACAAACCCACGTATTTGATCACAGCCTTTGCACGTAAGTTGCACGATCTCAGGCTCAACGGGCACCAGGGAAACCGCTGTGCATGTTAACCAGCTTGGGGCGGATGGGAAAGCCAAGTCTGCAGCCATGACATAGACCCAGTTTTGCAAGACAGGGCTTCAGAGGCTGCTCACGCAGGTTTGCGAAGACTGATCCTGGCCCTGCTAGCCACAGGCACCATCTTCCCTAAAAGGGGAGTTGCCAGAGCTGTTTGGCCAGCTAGACACAAAAAGTTAATATAGGAGTCGCATCACAGTGAGTTGCAGCATTTGCCTGACCAAGTCCTGGGCCCCTAGTTACATTGAAATATCTTGTAAGGGGGATCCTGGACAGAGATGCAAAATTAGGGATGCAGAACTAGGTCTAGGCATAACAAGTTCTCATTACTGTGTTGTACACACACTTCTACAGTAGCGGATTTGACAGCAGCGAAAGAATGGCAACCAACGCGAGCTCTGCTGGAATTAGCCAAAGGCTATTATTGCTTGGTCCGGCTGAGAGCTGCCCCATTTAATGCAGTGGCCTGCCTCGCTGGACAGTCCTACTCAGCAACTCAGGGTTAAGAGGCGATTCCCAGCTCAATCGCTTATTAGGACACATGAAAGAGGTGGTGGAACCTTTGGGACACTAGAACGAGGCTGGTCAGAGCAGTAGGGGGGCGACTGTGCACCGGCTGTGTGCCATTTCTTGTTTCTTTGCTAATCTCTCTGAAAACACCAAAACCCCAGTGACAGTAGCGTCTACATGAAACCAGCCTATCACATTATGAGTGACACACACACGTTAGTGGCAGAACAATCTGGGACGTGCCCACTGGCTATTCAGGCGTATCTAAGAGCAGAGGTAGCCAGACCTGATCAGCCATTTATCGCCCATCAGGGCAGAGGAGGGCTATTGCTTACTAACACTCTTGATTTTGTGTCCACGCAGCTTCCCCCAGGCATCACATAAGCATGGCTGCTTAGCAAGCCCAGAGCTCACGCAGGGAACATTAGACTGCAAATCCAACTGTCCCGACTTACTGTATTAATTCCAACTGCTCCCATCTGGGATGGCCACGCACACGTCTAAGAGTTTCTAGCTTTTGGTTCTCTATTTCGGGGGAGAACCAACAACTAATGGGCGTGGGATTCTGTATCACTGCTTTGCCCGAGATAATCAGTAGCAACAAAATACAGAGATGTGACAAGTTGCCGAGTTACCCGTAGCATCAACATGTATCGAACTAATCAACTCAGAAGCAAAAGCCACTCTGCAGAGATTCTTCATTACGTTGTCATTCACATGGGTTCGGTGCTTCCTTAGCATCTTCTGTACTACAGCAAGCCCTCAGTAGGGATACGAGGAAGATATATTAATGACTGACACTGTGATCAATAAAGAGCACCACAAAACAGCCTTTGTCTCCATGTGGATAATTTCTGGTGCTGATACTTCCTAGCAAGGACTCTGCTGCGCAGGAGCGAAGGGTTCCTGAGCAGAGCCTTTGGCTTTTAAATCATCACTTGGGTATGTTCTCAGCAGCTGCGGTAATGGGGTTTCTGTTGTAGAGCATGGATTTTGGATGGGTGGGTTGAGGAGATAAAGTACACGGGGCCCTACAGTCCTTTAAAGACTACAGGCCAGGGCAACGCGAAAGGCCAGGGCACTGGTGTCCTCACTGCTCCACAGACGCAGCAAGGGAGTCCCCATGTATTCTACACTTCCCAGAGGCTGCCTGGTCTGAAAGCAGAGCTCAGATAAGGCCATAGAAACAAGATGGTGCCAGACTGCCTCTTGGAACTGCTGAGAACTTGAAAGTGCAGCCATCCATTTGCACTTCGGGGCTAGTGGGATGGGTTTAAAGCCCCGGTACATCACAACTGGAGAGACAGTCCAAGCTGTTTAGGTCTGTATGTAACAATAAGCACCTACCTGGTACGGCTCAGCCGGAAGACATTTTTGGTGGGCAAGTTCATAGGGCTGAATAAAGTCCAAACAGGGAATTTCCAACACAGCTCTCATCCTGACCTGCAGGGCCATCTGCTGGTGCAGCCTTAGGCTTCCTTCCGAGCTCTGTTAACATACCTAACTCCCACCCTGCAGGATCCCTTGCTATTCCATGGGAGGGGATTCATGAGAAGGCTTGTAGGGTTCTTAGCAAATAGGACGTGCTGAGGTACTTCTGGGCCTTTACCAAATGGCTTCTGTGCTGAAAGCTAGGGAACTGCCTCCTGCTAGAAGGATGATGGCTTTTAATAAAGAGGCAATTAAAGTTAAAATTTAACTCTCCTTCTGGCCCTTCCCCAATGCACAAACGAGAACGGCTCCAGGAGAAGCACACTAGCATCACTCCTGCAAGCAAACTCTTATGTATGTACAGCAGCATTCTGGTCATTTAGTCTGAGCTCCCGCGTAACACAGGGCAGAAAATTTCATCCAGCGATTCCTACATGAAGCCCAATGACCTGAGCTGAGCTGGAGTACCTACTCAAGAAAGACATCCCAGTCTTGATTGAAGGACTCTGAGACTTTACTCCATGCTTGTGATTCCGTTCTGTTGGTCAGTTTCTCTCGCCGATAACAATTTGCGCCCTCTCTCTCGTCTGAGCCTTGCCAACTTCCACTTCCCACCACTGGCTCTTGGTAAGCCTTTGCTAGATTTAGAGCACCAAGGTATCAGATTGATGCATAACTTTTCCATAGGCAGATAATCCTGTTTGCTTCAATGGGTTTACTCCTGTGAGTAAAGTTACACAACTGATTAAGTGTTGCAGGATCTGGGCATAGTGAGGAAGGCTCTCGGGGGTTTATTTCCTTTACCACAAAGGTCCCTATGTACCACAAAGCTGAGAAGGGAATATGTTTAAGATCAGCAAGCCGGGGATGTTACTTGGAAGGCTGGATTTGGATTCAGTTCAGTTTAAGGCAGCTCAGGATACCGGGGCCTCCTGCTCTAAGTTAGGGGACCTGCACGCTAGAGGGGCTGCAGACTATGCAACGCAGCTTTCCATGGCAGAAGCCCTGTCTACACACAAGTTGCACTGGTGTAGTTAAAGCAGCACAGCACCCCCACCATGACCCTGGGTACAGTTATATCTCCATACAAAAGGGTGCTTCATACAAATACAGCTATTCCCACACAGGAAGGGGATGCACTAAACCAGTATAAGGCTCCTCTATCCCAGTATAATCAAGTCCAGACAAGGGGCTGTCCTGGTATATCAGTAAAAAGAGAAGCGTTCCCCTAACTGACACTTGTATCAGTACAAAAGGTCTCTCTAAACCAGGCCTAAGAGATGCAAGGAATTCACTTGGACCCAACTAATCTGGTTTAAGTGAAGCCCTCTCCCCTAACCTCATGGGTCTAAGGGGGCAGCTATCCCTGGAGGCGGGTCACCCCATCACTGCAGGGATTCTTGCACCCTGCTCTGAAGCAGCTGGTTCCAGCCTGGAGTCAGGATACTGGGCAAGGTGCACCCCTGCCAATTCCTATGCGCCTCTAAAAAAAACCATTAGCATGTTCTATAGTTACTTTAGAAGGGAGATGGAAAAAAATTTAACGTTTTTATTAACTATTACATCAAGGAAAAAAAAATTCCTACCCTCGCCCTGTGATCGCTCCGCAGCTACCTGGAGAACCGTGATTAAGTAAACTGAAGTTATTAGGTTACATGGACCGGAACATGCAGGGCTGAGATTATCCCAATCGCTTGTCAGTGGCAGGGAGGCCGGTACCCCAGTGCCATCACTTCTTCTCCTCTTCCTTTTTGTCCTTGTTCTCCTTGGAGGCCTGCGAGGCCAAGGAACCCATAGCGTTGCGGATGGCCTCGTTGTTGGGGTCGACGCCAGGCAGGTTTTCAAGCACGCTCTGTAGGAACTCCGGATCCTGCATCACGTCGTAATCATCTTCCTCCTGCACATCCATGAAGAGAGAGTCACTCCCCACTCCCCATCGAGGAAGATATGCTGGGATCTAACAGGCTGGTACTGCTTACTTGAAACACTGCACCCTGTTAGCAGGTGCTGAGCATGCTAGGGAAGGTTTACGTGGATTCCAGGAACTCATTGAGCCTGGCAGCTCTTGATAAGGGAGATGGAAGTGGCTCTGTGGGGAAAGGGGGACCTAGGGTGCGAGCTGAGCAGTCCTCAGGGAGGAATCCCAGCAGCAGCCAATCCTACTGACAAGGCTTGAACTGACCTGTTATGTTAACCAAGTCTAAGGAGAGGGGGAGTTTGGACTCTACACAGAGTGGATGTGAAAGACTGGGAAAGGGGTGGCTGGGGAGACCATCACCTTGGTAGGTTCTGATGTGTCCATGGCTGCAGTGCTATCAACTTCTCCTGATTCAGCTTGGGCGAACTCTGAAGAGAGGAAAGAAATGTCTTGGCTACTGAGTATTCACTACCATCTTTACTGCAATAGTATTTATGCTGGGTTATCAGCAGGGTGTGTGTATGTAAAGATGCTGAAGGCGACTTGCCTGTGGCAGTTAGTGGGCCAGGAGTGTCACAAACCAGACATTCACAATTGCAGGCCTTCCGGTCAGGAGTCTGTCAGCGCTTGATCCCATCCTTGCCTTACCCAGCTGTGCCTATGCATAGCCGCATATGGCAGATCATTCCCTCCCCACTGATCTGCTGCTCCCTGCTACAGACACCACATCAATCAAGAGGTGCCTGGGATAATACTGATGGATACAGCAGGAAGCCTCAAGGCAGAATAGTGAGAGTTGAGAAAGATGATTCAGGCTTGAAGGCCTGACGTGAAGGTTCTGACACCCCTTGCCCCCAGACAGGTAGGATATTCACGGAATTCAGACCGACTCAGACAAGCACTCACTCATTTTGTGCATCTCAATTTTTGGGTGCCCAACCTCTGTCAGACGTTCACAGGTGTCGAGACCCAGCTGCTGTCTCTGAAATCACTGGGACAGCTCAGTCAGCACAGGATTTGGGTTCGGGGATTAGACAGCTGTGCTAAATTCTAGCCACTCACCTGGCCCTTGCAGAGACATCTGCATGGCATAAGCAATTTGCTCCTCTTCTGTCATGCTGCTAAGGTCGGGCAGGCCAGCTCTACCAAACTCCTGCTGGGTGATCGTCATCTTCAATAAGGCATCGTCCGAATCTAGCACAGGGATAAACACAGTACACGTTCCTAGAGCAATTCCCCAACATATTCTGTATTCAGAGAAGAATTCCTCCCCATCACTGAAGGGCAGCCACTTCTTGGGGGGGATGAGACAGCTGCACAAAGCGCACAGCAACAATGCACAAAAGTTCAGGACAGGAAAAAATACTGCATCCAACAGTAAGTGCAGGGGCAGTTTTAGGGAAGGCAGACTGTAGATACCCAAGTAGGGAATGGGCTGAGATACTGGGGCTAACAGTATTCTTGTGGAAAGTGCCATGGGATCTCTAGCCAGTACAAGTGATCAGGGCCTCCTTTTACATCTCAGGTGAAGGGGAACACCACACGGGGGGATATAAAGAACTACCATGTTGAAAGGAAGTGTACCTCTCCCTAATGAATCCCCTGCAGCGCATAGGTGTCCCTGCTTAGCACTGGAGGCTAGACACGACCTCAGTACAAAATGATCTGGCTGCATCAGCAGACTCCCTCTCCCCTCTGCATCGAACTCACCCCGGCCCCTCCAACTGAAGAGGGATTAGATCCCCGGCCTGGTTTCTTACCATCCCCACCAGTGGCTGTAATTCCTGCCTCAGCAGCGGAAGCAGCTGCAGCTCTCCTGGCCTCTTCCTCCTGCCGCTGCCTCTGCTCCTCCATGGACACACGCAGCGCCTGTGGAGCAGAAAATGGGGTAAACTCAAAGCAACAGCACGTTCACAAAGAGTTTGGCTCCTTCAAAGCAATTCTTGGTTCCATCATCTCTTACCAGAGCCAGTTCTGGGTCCGCGCTGGGATCCACTCCAAACTCAAAGTCGCTAGCGCCAAGGCCAAGCATGGCACCGCCCTCCCCAGCCAAAATGGGGGAACTAATGAGGGCATCGGCAAGGCTAGGGCCAGGGGGCACAGTCACCAGGTGGGAACCAGTCCCATCCTTGCCGTTTAAGGTGTTAATGAAGGCAGTCAGCTTGTCTGTGTTGGCTTCCTAGGGGAGGGGAACAGAGAGAGAGAGAGAGAGAGAGAGAGGTTAGAACCCAGGCTGACTTCTTCCCGTTGGCTTGGCTCAAAGGAGATGATGCTGGGCTGCCCTATGAGCTGTAATAACCCTGAAGTCCTCTTACCAACTGGTGTTCAGGAAGGGAACTCGTTCTATAAATACAGAAGTACAGAGAACGGTGATCAGTATGCACCAGGGGTATGGAGACACGCCACGTTTCAGAACTGGAAGAAGCCATCTGTATAATGGGCCACCTCCAATGGGCAACTGATTAAAATTCCTCCCAGGAAGTCTCCGTGCAGAGTGAGGACAGTCGGCCCGGAACATTGTTCTATTCAATTCATCCTGAGTTTGCTCGTGTTTTAGAGTCCTGCTCAAAGGAAGTGCCAGCAGTTTCCTTTCATAGTGGTGTGATCTCACCGGAGGATCACGAACCTTATGGGTGTTATCTGCAGTCTGCCTGAGGATGTACCAGCAACACTAGAGATGAGATTGTACCCAACAGTCAGAACAAAATTGGTCCTATTTCTCCTCTAACATGGACACCCTGTGTCTTGAATACAGCATTAATTTTCATACTTTTGCCCTCCACCAGAATCAATGTTACACTGAGGTTTTGCTGTATCTACCCAGATAGAGCAGTTCAATGTGATACGGCATCAGGCCACTCTGCTTTGCATCTTGATCAGCAGCTATGCTGGGAATGGTTGTGGTAGATTTCTGGGATTCAGCTGTCTCAGTTTAGGGAATAAACCATCATTCTCCGCTGAGTACGGGTTGGCCCGTAGCAAAGAAGGTTGGCTGGGGTATCATCCTGGCATCACTGATGCCACCCACACTCTAACGATCAGGGAAGAACAGTCACAGAACTTAGGCAGGCTCCGTGAAGGTTGCTCCCTTCAAGCAAGTATGTCCCTGGAAGTGGAGTAGGGATTATTGGGGAACAGAAGGGAAAACCCAAGGAAGTCTGAAGCCAACACTGACTAATGTAGCCTGCGACTCACGGAGGTGTGTTCCGGAGCATTAACAGTATATTTCATAAAGAAGTGTATTTTATATTTTCATATGCATCCGAAGAAGTGGGCTGTAGTCCACGAAAGCTTATGCTCTAATAAACTTGTTAGTCTCTAAGGTGCCACAAGTACTCCTGTTCTTTTTGCGGATACAGACTAACACGGCTGCTACTCTGAAACCTGTCAGTATATTTCATGAACAGTAATTAAAGTCTTTGATGCATGGTTGCAAGGGAATATGGTAACTGCACACTGCCTTAGAGGTTTCATCCTAAGGATGGGTTGGGGTTTTAAATACAAAGGGTAAAGTATGTTTTACATACAAAGGTTTGTGCCACAAACTGATGGAGGAAACTCAGAATTAAAGCTGGCTTTCTATTTTAACCCCAACACTGTGAAAAGGCAGGTGACTAAAGCATGCAGAAACGAAGTTAAAAAAATATTAAAAGAAAGGATGTCCTTCAATACCTTTGTTTATGGAAACAAAGAATTTTAAAAATCCAATTTGTTTTCTTTTCGCCCTTCACTGATGGTGAGTCTAGACCAGTCAATTTCACTTTTAGTTAGAGTCTGTTTCACTGAAGCACTAGCAGAAGTGTGAAATGTTTGGGTAGGAAACACAGCAGGGGCATATTTGAGAAGAGAGTCTCCTTTGGCATCTGCAAAACATTAATGGAAGGATTTCTGTTGTCTGAATAGCTCAGCCTTAAAATCCCTGCTGAAGAGATTAAGATAGGGGGAATTGTGATAGTATTCTTCACTGATGTTCCCAGACAGATAGGAGCCAAGTGTTTGATAATGAGATGTAAACCCTGGCTGGAGTTTGTATTTCAAAGACTCTTGGGAGATCAGTTTAAAAGTCTCACCTCTTCTCCAAAGTTGATAATGTCAACATTTACTTTCTCCTTTTTAAGGCGCTTTGCCAGTTTCACCAGCTGCAATAAAGAGAAAGGAGTGTTAGCCCTTCATCAGTTGTCTTCAGCTCCTACATCTCCTCCACATAACAGAAAGCAGACAAAAGTGCGTGGGATTTGTTCATCAGGACACAAAGCCAGATATAAAAGCATCTAATTTACAGGTGCCACAGTCTATACAAGCTTCCGAGTAAGAGATTATTTCTGGACAGTAAAATGTTTGAGAGGTTTCATCTCCATTATACTCCTATGAAAACTAAATAGGCAGAACTTAAAATCAATCCTTAAAGCCAGCAAGCTTCTTTTAAAGAGACACTCTGACAATCTGAATTACATTACGTCACTTTTTTAATTGTATGTACTTTGATTTAATTAAAAAGGCACCTATCTAAAATTCTGAATGTTTTGTTATAAAAAAAACACCCAGACAAATACAATTAAGAGTTCAGAAGTGATAATCAAGCTAGCCCAGTACAGACAGTTTGATAAGAAGTGTGAGAATACTTACAAGGGGAGATAAATTCTATCTCCCCTTGTAAGCATTCTCACACTTCTGTACTGGGCTAGCTTGATTATCACTTCAAAAGTTTTTCTCTCTTACTTAATTGGCCTCTCAGAGTTGGTAAGACAACTCCCACCTGTTCATGCTCCCTGTATGTGTGTATATATATCTCCTCAATATATGTTTCACTCTATATGCATCCGAAGAAGTGGGCTGTAGTCCACGAAAGCTTATGCTCTAATAAATTTGTTGGTCTCTAAGGTGCCACAAGTACTCCTGTTCTTTTTGCGGATACAGACTAACACGGCTGCTACTCTGAAACCTGTTACTCTAAGACACTATGCATTCTCTAAGAGAGAGCCGAGTTAGTTTATTTGTATTGTTCCTTCTTTTCCATTTTCACACCCACCCACCCCCTTTCAATAGCTCACATTCTAGTAGCAGGGTTTATCAGCTAAACAGTTGTCTCATTGGGACATAAGCTTTGAGCCTTACAGTTCTTGATACAGATTCAAAAGACTGCTGTAATATCAATGCTCATTAAGATTTCTTAGAACTGTGTTTTCTGGATATAAAGACTGACCAACATAGTCAGTTCAGAAAAACATTGAACAGTTCCAGTTTCAAGAAAGCAGAAATTATTAGGTACTTGATATCAGGGTGATGAGAGCAGTATAAACACCTAGGTAAAGAAATTGCTGTGAAAACTAAGGGCACATTTACATTTAAAAGGCTGCACTGGCTCTCCCATCAACACAGTGCTGTCTATACGAGGGTTAGGTTGATAGAACTAGAACTATGTTGCTCAGGGGTGTAGATTTTTCACACCGAGTGAGAATGACATAGTTATACAAGATAGGTCTGTAGTGTAAACCAGACCTGAGGGCTCACCATCACGGATTAAACATACCCATGAACGTACATCTATAACTGGTCATGCATTACTCACATCTTTCTCGTTATCTTCCACAGGGCTCCCAACAAAGGCAATGATGCGCATCTTGTGATTTTTGCCTTGACGATGTTTCAAAGCCAGCTGGAAAATAAGAGTTGTCATCCAAGGTGAACATAAGAATGGCCATACTGGGTAAAACCAATGGTCCATCTAGCCCAGCATCCAGTTTTCTGACAGTGGCCAGTGCCAGCTGCTTCAGAGGGAATGAACAGAACAGGGCCATTATTGAGTGATCCATCCCAACGTCCAGTCTCAGCATCTGGCAGGCAGAGGTTAGGGATACCCAGAGCATGGGGTTGCTAATAGCCATTGAGGGACCTATGCTCCATGAATGTATCTAATTCTTTTTTGAGCCCACTTATACTTTTGGCCTTAACAACATCCCCAGGCAACGAATTCCACACGTTGACTGTGCCTTGTGTGAAGAAGTACTTCCCTTGGTTTGTTTTAAACCTTCTGCTTATTAATTTCCCTGGGTGACCCCTGGTTCTTGTGTTACGTAAAGGGGTAAATAACACTTCCCTATTCACTTCCTCCACACCGTTCATGATTTTATAGACCTCGATCATATTTGCCCCACAGTCATCTCTTTTCCAAGCTGAACAGTTCCAGTCTTTTTAATCCTCAAAAGAAAGCTGATGGTGACTGATGTATCAAGAAAATGTAAATGCCCAGGAGGGAGAGGAGTTGCATGGGATGGAAAAAATGGGCTATTACACACACACACATACACCTTGGAGTAAGGGGCTGAACCTGAGCTAGGTATCAGGAGGCACTTTTATGAAGCAAGATTCATTAGACTGAGGAGTATTTTCAAGATGATATAAGCCATATTGTAATAAGCTGCTTTTAAGCATCTGCTGCTTCCACAAGATGCTTTAAAAGGAACTGGCCCTAATAATGCCACTTCTCTATCAAAGGATCCCAGCACAACAAACATTCGTTTAGTTGCATTGGCGAGGCAGGTATTACGATCCCTATTTCGCACCCAAGGACACTGAGGCAAAAGAGACCCATTAAGTGACTTACTCAATGTCTACATGGCAATTCCACACCCACGGCTAGCCCGTGCCAGGTGACTCAGGCTCGTGGGGCTCCGGCTGTGGGACTGTTTCACTGCTATGTTGACGTCTGGGGTCAGGGAGGGTCCCAGAGCTGGGCCTGAGCCCAGAAGTCTACACAGCAATGAAACAGCCCTGCAGCCCTAGCCAACTGGCATGGGCCAATGGTGGGTTTTTCTTTGCTGTGTAGACATAAGTAAATCTGTGGCAGAGCTGGCAATAGACCAGGTCGGCCTCCAAGTCCTTTGCCTTAACTACAAGACCATCCTTCCCCCTCTAAATATATATGAGTAATAGCTTTCCAGATGTACACAGCAGATCATGAGATGAGAAGCACATAGAGCGAAAGCAAGGGAGTGACTAAACCTTGAGACCTATTCCAGATGTTTAAGGGTAACAAAGGCACCTCTCCTTTGTGGGTGTGTATTGCCGGAATTTGGCCCCCATAAGTTGGCTGCACATACATGATATATATTGCAACTGTAACCCAGCAATTTGGTAGCAAATCAAAAGCTATTTCCACAGACTCAGATTCTCTCTAGTTTATAGTTCTCTTTCTTCCCCTTCACCAAACAGCCTCATTGATTTCCCCACACTCAATTTCTCAATAGAATTATTCACATGGTAGCAGACTGGATTACATTAAATCCCATGACCTGGCTCAATTCCAACTTGGGAAGTTACAGGCCACTTGCCTAAATTCACCTCGCACTTTCAAATGAAGGTATTTAGTATCCTAAACTATGATGAGACGTTATTACAATACCAAGCCCGTATCTAGCACTTTTCATCCATAGATCTCAAAGCACTTTACAAAGGAGGTCAGTATCGCTATCCCTATTTTACAGATGGGGAAACTGAGGCACAGAGGGGGCATGAATTACTCAAAGTCACCCAGCAGGCCAATGGCAGAACCAGAAATAGAAGCTAGGTCCCCTGATTCACAGTCCAGTGCTCTATCTAGGAGGCCACACTAGCAGTTAGCAGAATGCTTCAGGATGAGCGGGGTTATAGAAATGCAAGATGACGACTCATTTAAGAAAAGTCATGAACAAGGTGTCACTTACATGAGCAACTCGGATTCCTGTACAGAAGGTAATTTTCCCTTTGGGTTGCACCGAGTGTAATTTGGAAAGGATCCGTCCCGTGTCTGGGGTAAGTGTGGTCAACACTTCACAGTTACTAGAACAATATAAATGGTTGCGTTGTTATACAAAGTCCTTTCAAACCATTAATCAACCCTCCCAATACCCCTTGTAAGGTAGTATCTTTTACAGTAGATACGCTGGAGGGTAGGGATAGGATACAGAGGGACCTAGATAAATTAGAGGATTGGGCCAAAAGAAACCTGATGAGGTTCAACAAGGACAAGTGCAGAGTCCTGCACTTAGGACGGAAGAATCCCATTCACTGCTACAGACTAGGGACCGAGTGGCTGGGTAGCAGTTCTGCAGAAAAGGACCTAGGGGTTACAGTGGACAAGAAGCTGGATATGAGTCAACAGTGTGCCCTTGTTGCCAAGAAGGCTAACGACATTTTGGGCTGTATAAGTAGGGGCATTGCCAGCAGATCGAGGGACGTGATTGTTCCCCTCTATTTGACGTTGGTGAGGCCTCACCTGGAGTACTGTTTCCAGTTTTGGGCCCCATACTACAAGAAGGAGGTGGAAAAATTGGAAAGAGTCCAGCAGAGGGCAACAAAAATGATTAGGGGGCTGGAGCACATGAGTTATGAGGAGAGGCTGAGGGAACTGGGATTGTTTAGTCTGCAGAAGAGAAGAATATGGGGGGATTTGATAGCTGCTTTCAACTACTTGAAAGGGGATTCCAAAGAGGATGGTTCTAGACTGTTCTCAGTGGTATCAGATTACAGAACAAGGAGTAATGGTCTCAAGTTGCAGTGGGGGAGGTTTAGGTTGGATATTAGGAAAATCTTTTTCACTTTTTTCACTAGGAGGGTGGTGAAGCACTGGAATGGGTTACCTAGGGATGTGGTGGAATCTCCTTCCTTAGAGATTTTTAAGGCCCGGCTTGACAAAGTCCTGGCTGGGATGATTTAGTTGGGATTAGGTCCTGCTTTGAGCAGGAGGTTGGACTAGATGACCTCCTGAGGTCCCTTCCAACCCTGATATTCTATGATTCTACAGGTGGGGAAATTGAAGCACAGGGTCTCCCACAGTCACATGGAGAAAACAGCAGAAGCCAGTTATTCCTAGATCTGTGCTCAATACACTAGATCAGTGTTTCTCAGCCTTTTCAGGTTGGCAACCCCAAAAATGTTTGTAACTCCCTTACATTTACTATAAAAGAGTCAGAACTGCATCATTGATAAGCCTATGAAAGTTGTGTTTTTTGAGAGGCTGACAGAATACTTAACCTTGCAGGATCAAAGTGTGCAGGGAGCGGGATCTCTGTTGTAGATTGTATTATAATCCCCTCCCTTATTCCCCGCACTGCCTTTCATGACCCCCTACCCACATGGGGGTTGCAACTCACTGGCTGGGAAATACTACACACTAGACCACACCCATCACCTGGGTGGGAGAGCAGGAGACATTTTGATTTCTAGGAGGGGGAACTCTACAGACGTACTTAGCTAAGGTAATGAGCCCCACGTTGTTCTCTGGGTTGCTACGGGTTTTCGAGTGGCACACAATGTTGACAGCATCTTGCTGGGCTTGCAGGCGAGTAGGTAAAAAGTCCCCATTTCTCATGTACTCACTGTTGTCAACACTGAAATACAGAATCAGATAAGGTCAGAACTAAAAAACAGGCTCGTCTGTTTTTACCCTAAGCTGGTTCATGAAAATGAAGCCTCAGGATCCTAGATCTGTGGTCAGACAGCTAACAGCATACATGTCTCCTCGTCCTTGTCACTTCTTAAGGCAGAGAGAGAGAGAATCTTGAAATTCAGACGCAAGAACCAAATCCATTTTAAAGCCCTGGTTATAGTAGAACAATGCAGAGGCCTGCCCTTTGGGCCCATAGGACAGACTCAGAGCCCAGTCCATGAGTCCTAAAACTGGGCATGCAGCACCCCCTCCCTGTAACTTCAAGCTGAAGCGCACTCAATATCAGCTGCATGTTGTAAGATTTGCAGGTGAACACAAAGAACAAGCAATTTCTCTTCACCCATCAGCAGTATTAGCCATGGCTGGAGACAGGATAAAGAATAGCTGGACCAACCTGATGGGGCAATACCCGTGTTCCTATCAATATATATATACAAGCATTTCTTAGGGTTATGAGCATTTATTTGACATTTTAAGAAGTAGCCTACAGCTTTTTGATATTATAGGCAACTTAGCACCGCTATAGTTGTAGCTTCTAAAGTGCTTTGGCAAAGGTGAACAACTATCCATGCCCTCATTTTACAGAGAGGGAAACTGAGGCACAGGCAGGAGAGACTTCCCCAAGGTCACACAGAGTCAATGAGAGCTGGGACTAGAACGGTCGTCTGGTGTATCTCAACCCCAGGCGCTAGTGAAACATTCGATGCAGGTCAGGCTCCTGGCAAGCTGTCACCAGGGCTGTGTCCCACAGTTCAAGCACCCCCCGTTATACAGATTTGACTGTTTGGGATACCGTGATATCTCGGGGTTAAAAGAGGAGACTGGGAAGCAGGGCTTCTGAGTTCTATTCTGGACACTGCCACTAACTCACTGGGCGAGCTATTGGTGAGTCACCCCTCTGCGCTTCAATTCCCTCCCCCTGTGTAAAATGGGGCTAATTCTCACTTGCTCTTTGCAAAGTGCATTAACCTCCTTGGGTGAAAGGTGCTAAACATGTGCCTAGTATTATCAAGCAGGAAATTACCAGCTTTGTGGTTTCACTTCTGTTCCCAAAACAGACAGATTAACATCCCAGCTCCCCCTCAGTTAACAGGAGCAGTCATGACCTGTTAGCTACTGACAGTGTAAATCAGATTTACTCTCCACCCATTAGCAGGCTGACCCATTCCATGCAAGCTAGCACATCTACAACACTGATGGCTTGCTACGATAGTGCCTTCATTAATATTAGGATTGGCTGAACAAAGAGGCTCTACGCCAGTGGTCTCCAACCTCTTTACGCACAAGATCACTTTTTGAATTTAAATACAACCCAGGATCTACCTAGCCCCTTCCCCAACCTCCCCCCCCGCCCATTCCATCCCCCCTCCCTCCATCGCTCATTCTCACCCACCCTCACTCACTTTCACCGGACTGGGGCAGGTGGTTGGGGCTGAGGGGTTTGGAGTGTGGGAAGGGGTTCCGGGCTGAGCCTGGAGCAGGGGTGCAGGAGGGGTTGAGGGGTGCAAGCTCTGTGAGGGAGTTTGGGTGCAGGAGGGGGGTCTGGGCAGAGTGTTGGGGTTCAGGAAGGGGTATGGTGTGCAGGCTCCAGGAGGGGGCTCAGAGCTGGGGTGTGGGCTCCTACCAGTGGCGCTTACCTCAGATGGCTCCTGGTCTGTGACACAGCAGGGCTAAGGCAGGCTCCCTGCCTGCTCCAGCCCCACACCGTTCCTGGAAGCTGCCATCCCTACAGCCCTGGCGGAGCGGGAGGCACGTGACTCCACACGCTGCACCCAGGCACTGCCGCCGCAGCTCCCATTGGCCACAGTTCCCTGTTCCCAGCCAAAGGGAGCTGCAGGTAGGAGCAGTGTGCGGAGACCCCCTGATCCCGCCCCTCTTCCAGGACTCAGCAGCGTGGGATCAGGGCAGGCAGGGAGCCTGCCTTAGCCCCGCTGCACCGCCAGACTTTTAGCAGCCGGACGACTGTCAGAGGCTCCAGGATCTACCAGTTGGTGACCACTGCTCTACACTCAACTTGATGGCATGTCTGTCAATAACATGATAACTTTGGAATGCCAGAGCCGATCCATTCTAAAAATGTCAGCGAATGTTCAGTCTAGGCATTAATGGGCAGAACCCTATGGATTTTGGTGAAAAACAAAACTGGGAAGGGGGCATCCCAGAGATCTAGTTAGCAGAGTTACCAGATTCAACCAGTCTGTAGATCAAAGAACTAGTTGAGGAGGCCACTGATGCCTTCCATGCCACCCACATCTCAGCTCTTCCCTTCTTCCCAGTTTAAAATGCTGAGCCCTGCATGACATAACCCGCAGACAGAAGAAATAATGGAGGGCACATAGAGCCCCAGCCATGGGGCAACGAGGGGTTGCAGAGAGTTCCTGAAATAAGGCACACAAACAGCTTGTGGGGCAAACGGAGGGAGGCAAGGAGCCCCTGGTGTGTGGAATGAGCTCAGCAGACAGAAGCAACTATGTAGTAGTTTTGTGTCTGAGCAATTTTAAACCTTTTCCATACAGAATGTCACGGCCCAGGATCCAGTTTTAATCCTTGCTCTCCTGGCTCTAGCACACAAAGCCACTTTCTCATGCCAGGAGGCATCAGTCTGTATTAAAATGCAAAACCCTGTCACACTGTGCGCTGCTGAACACAAATATTCTTTACTACAAAAAGCAGCCATTCATTGACATACAATGAATGGAAGTGGATGCGCGGCATATGGATTTCAAAGTGCTTTGCTAACATTAATTCTCGCAACAACTCTGAGAAGCAAGTTAATAATACTCTTAACAGATGTCATGACTCCTCAAGGTGACACAGTACCAGTGGCATGACGTGGGCCAGAAACCAGGATTCATGAATCCCAGTGCCCTGGTCTAACCCACTACACACACACCCATGGCCCAGCACTTCTTGCCCTGCACCTTATGGGGGAGGGATAGCTCAGTGGTTTGAGGACTGGGCTGCTAAACCCAGGGTTGTGAGTTCAATCCTTGAGGAGGCCATTTAGGGATCTGGGGCAAAAATTGGTCTGGGGATTGGTCCTGCTTTGAGCAGGGGGTTGGACTAAATGACCTCCTGAGGTCCTTTCCAACCCTGATATTCTATGATTGTCACCATGTGAACCTAGTGTAAGACTGAGGATAAATACACTGCCAGACTAGAATGGAAGCCTTCTGCACTGGTGAAAGTGACCATCCAATGTACAGGGCAACCATGGACCGAGCTCACGACATCTGGGATTTTATACTCCAATTTCAGAACTCGCTCCCCCAAAGTCATGACATCAACAGCTGCAAGAGAACAATAATTAACCTGACACTGTCTCTTATTTGAATCTGACATAGTTACTTAGCAAATCAAGCTACTGTGGATGTCTCTATTCAACTAACTGAAGAGCTATTTAGTTACCAGATACAACCCACAATGGAAGTTTTGTGCATCTTATGAATCTCTGCTATTTGGTAATTAGACTACAGCAACTAATGGGTCTGAGGTATTGTAGTAGCCAGGATCTTTATTGTGCACGGATCAATAAGGTATGTTTAGTGATTTTTTTAATGCATCTCTGAAGTATAAACTTATTTCCTATGCCTGGTTTTAGCTCTAGCTATCAGCTTGGTAATGTAGAATCCAAAACTGACACCACCATTTTACTTCACATCTGGTATTAAGCAACAGCGCAACACTAATACAGTCGGATTGCAGCTGCCCAGGATTTCATGCCAGCCCTGCATTAACCCACCTAAACACACCAGTCACTGAAAGTATGGGGAGGGAGGAAGGGTGGGTGAGCTGGGGGGCTAAAAGGTCATTTATATTCTCCAGCTCTTGCAGGGGATGTGAAAGGAGGTGGGGAAGGGAGAGAGGGAGGTCAGACACTGTATCCCCTGAACAGTCTCTATTGTCTGCTCTTGTAACAAGTTACTCTGGGCCACATCAAACCCTATGAGATAACATGTGGGGGGTGGACAGTGAGGAAGGTTGGGGGTTGAATCCACACTGGGCTAGAGGTGAGTTAACACAGAGAAGGCCCTGGCTATCTTTGTTGATGCAGTGTTAAGTGGATTCTAGTCCAGCTATATCAAATGCTCCCACTTCGCAGTCCCAACTGATCCTCCCAGAGTCCACCCCTCCCCATCCCCCAGTCTGCCCACCACACACTGCCCACTCTGCCCTGCAGCTTCTCCACAGCATCAAGCCCTCCCCCACCAATGTCAAATATTTGCCTTATCCCACCTGACCCTAATGTCACCACATCCCAGCACAGCCCACCTCTGAATTTCCTGTCCCAGACTATCACCCACTGTCCACTAGACTAAAGCTCTCCATAGCCAAGGAGAAGCTCCAGTCCAAACAACGGCCATCTCCATAGCCCACCCAGACAAGCCCAGCCTTATATCCAAGCTAACAACTCTCCCTGCCCTTACCTCAGCTCCAAACCACCTTCCAGCCTGGAAGGGACAGCTGGCCCAGCCCCTCACCAACCCAGAAAAGGACAGCGATTCCCACCACCTTGTGATCACACCCTGATCCCCTCACTCTATTACTGTGCCCCTCCTCACAGGGCAGTAATTGTGCCCTCCAGTGCAACCTAGAACTCAGTCACCCACTTCCCCCCACCACCTTGTACTGATGCTCCCCATTCATCTTCTCCTACCCCACCCCCAGACCAGAACTGGGATGGTCTCTGCCTCTTTCAAATCCCTGCTCCCAACCTGCCACTCATCTCCCGCTCCCAGAAATCTCCCCAGCTGGGTCCTGCTTCACTCACCCCCTGCATGACTTTAACCCAGCCCTGCTCCAGACCCCCTTTCCCGCACCAGCCCTCCCCAACTCCCTCAGCATCCCCCCCCCCACTGAAATCTCCCCAGCTTGGGGTTATTCCACACACATCCACCCCTGCCTGATCCTAATCCAGCCCCCCTACCTGCCCTCCCCTCTTCCTAGTCCTCCCCAACCCCATCAAGTCAGCCCTGCTCCTCTTCCCCATCCCCTGAACCAGATTCCCATCCCTGATCCTGCCCCCACTTCCCCCACAGAGCCTCTCCAGCCTGACCCTGCTCCACATCCCTCACAACTCAACCCCAACCCTTTCCTTGACACCCCCCATCCCTGCTCCTCTTCCCCAACCCACCTGGGCCTCATCCTCCCCTCAGCCTGGCCCTTGCCCTGCCCCCGGAGTCCCCCAACCGGCCCCTGCTCCCCCTCAGAATAGCCCCACTCCCCCCCGCCTGACCCTGGTCCCCATCAGCCTGCCCCCACCCCGACAGCTTCACTCCCCCCCACCTGCTCCTGCTCCCCCCCAGCCTGCCCCCTTCCCCCCGCCTGACCCCACCCCGACAGCCCCCTCCCCCCGCCTGACCCTGCTCCCCCTCAGCCTACCCCCACCCCGACAGCTTCACTCCCCCCCACCTGCTCCTGCTCCCCCCCAGCCTGCCCCCACCCCGACAGCTTCACTCCCCCCCACCTGCTCCTGCTCCCTCTCAGCCTGCCCCCACCCCGACAGCTTCACTCCCCCCCACCTGCTCCTGCTCCCTCTCAGCCTGCCCCCAGCCCGACAGCCCCCCTCCCCCCCAGTCTGCCCCCAGCCCGACAGCCCCCCTCCCCCCCAGTCTGCCCCCACCCCGACAGCCCCCCTCCCCCCGCCTGCCCCCACCCCGACAGCCCCCCTCCCCCTCAGTCTGCCCCCACCCCGACAGCCCCCCTCCCCCTCAGTCTGCCCCCACCCCGACAGCCCCCCTCCCCCTCAGTCTGCCCCCACCCCGACAGCCCCCCTCCCCCTCAGTCTGCCCCCACCCCGACAGCCCCCCTCCCCCTCAGTCTGCCCCCACCCCGACAGCCCCCCTCCCCCTCAGTCTGCCCCCACCCCGACAGCCCCCCTCCCCCTCAGTCTGCCCCCACCCCGACAGCCCCCCTCCCCCCCCAGCCTGCCCCCAGCCCGACAGCCCCCCCGGCCGGGCCTAGAAGCGGCGCGGGAGCCGGGATGACTCAGGGAAACCCCGCGGGGGGCCGGTTCCCGCTTCCCGGGCCCTGGCCCGGCCCATCCTCGGCTCCTCCCCGGGGTCCCGGCCCGACCGCGTCCGTCTCGCCCCCCGCCCCAGCGTCCCGCGGCCCCGCCCCGGCCCCGCTCCTCACCAGACCATAGTGCTCTCCAGCACCATCTTGCCTCCCTCCGAGACACCGGCCGGGCTAGGCCCAGCCAACAAGCCACCCTCGCACTGGCTCAGCCTCCAGCCAATCACCGGCGCCCATCTTAAAAGGTCGGCCGCAAGGGCCGCTGGGAATTGTAGTTTCATCGCGTCTTCCCAAGGGACTACAGGAGGACAACTTCGTCCCCGGCTAGGGGCGGGAGGCCTCTCGTTGGAGCTGCTCCCTCCCCAGCCTTGCAAGAAAAATGGGCGCAGGCAAATCCTCTCACGCAGGGAGATTAGTTGCGTTTTATTCCCCCAGCAGGAAAAGTTACTTGGCCCAGATGAATGGGCTTTCGCCCTGGAGGAATGGCCAGGTTTTTGCAAACAAAATTGCTTTGGAAAATTACTGGCCCTGATGCAGAATTCACTTGCCAGCCCTTTATTGTCATAACAACGGGGGAAAAGAGAAATGAGTGAAATGCAAATAATGGGACTTGCGGCGCTGGGAGGGAGGGCACTTGTACGTTGTAGGTTTGAGCCCCGCTGAGTTGAGCTTTCAGGCATTATTTTGAGAAAGTTCTCTGGCCTGCGTTAGACAGGAGGTCAGACTAGATGGTCACAGTTGTCCCTTCTGGCAGTTTAAACCTGACGTTGCTGGAATGGACAAGCACTTTATTTCCAAGACAAGCTTTGTAGATGTGCCATTGCTACAACAATTCCTAGCGTGGCTGCCTGCCAACGAGTGAGCGATTTGGAATGCGTGTACCCACAAGTCAAGTACATGGAGGAGTGCAGCATCTGTTAATTGTTTGGGAGTAGTGCTTGGATTGGTTAAGGACATAAGAACGGCCATACTGGGTCAGACCAATGGTCCATCTAGCCCAGTATCCTGTCTTCCAACAGGGGCCAATGCCAGGTGCTTCAGAGAGAATGAACAGACCAGATAATTATTAAGTGATCCATCCCCTGTCACCCATTCACAGCTTCTGGCAAACAGAGGCTAGGGACACCATCCCTGCCCATCCTTGCTAATAGCCATTGATGGACATCTCCTCCATTAATTTTTCTAGTTCTTTTTGAACCCTGTTGTAGTCTTGGCCTTCACAACATCCTCTGGCAAGGAGTTCCACAATTCCCCTGCACATTTCTTTGATCAGTATCACATTTAGCTTCAATCCATCCCATCCCTGCCAGTTAAAATTACCCAGAGGATGGTAGCCTTGGATTACTAGGCTTGTGGTAACTGAAAGCTCCCACCTGTGCACCTATAGATCTTACAGTGTAAACAAAGATACCAGACTCTTTCGTTAACTGTTTTAAAAGCAGCTGGTGCAAGAGAGATGTCCTGACCATATTTGGCCATTGGGGGTCACTGCACTACCAGCTCAAGAGGACCGAACAGGCACTTGTGTTTCTCTGGAAGAAACATTTTTAAAGGTGGACTTGAGGTTTAGATGGTGAAATTCAAAGCTGGGACCATTACGCATTTTGTTTAGGGATTCCTTCTGCATGAGTGGCTTGTGATGATATCTCTACCCCATGTTTAAAGTCAGCCCCAGTAACAAACCAATGAGCTTTGATATTTTAACTTGCTTCATCCGTCTATAATGAGGGAGACAATGTGATCTAGTGGGTAGGGCACTGGATCTGGAGTCAGGACATCTGGGTTCTTCTATTCCTGGCTGTGAGGATGGGTGAGTCACTTCCCCTCTCTGTTTCCTCTCCTATCCTTTGTCTGCCTTATCTATTTAGGTTTCAGAGCAGCAGCCGTGTTAGTCTGTATCCGCAAAAAGAACAGGAGTACTTGTGGCACCTTAGAGACTAGCACATTTATTTGAGCATAAGCTTTCGTGGGCTACATCCGAAGAAGTGGGCTGTAGCCCACGAAAGCTTATGCTCAAATAAATTTGGTAGTCTCTAAGGTGCCTCAAGTACGCCTGTTCTTTTTGCTTATCTATTTAGATTGCCTACGCTCCTTAGGGCAGGGAATGGCTAGGTCTACAGTACAGAATTACTTCGGTATAACTACGTCACTCAAATCCACACCCCTGAGTGACGTAGTTAAGGTGACCAGACAGCAAGTGTGAAAGATCGGGACAGGTGGTGGGGGGTAATAGGAGTCTATATAAGAAAAAGCCCCAAATATCGGGACTGTCCCTATAAAATCGGGACATCTGGTCACCCGGTTATACCGATCTAAGCGCCAATGTAGACAGTGCTAGGTTGACAGAAGATCGTCTCCTGCTGACATAGCTACGGCCTCTGCCAGAGGTAGATTAACTATGCCAACAGGAGAGCTCTCTCCTGTCGGCATAGTGTGTCTTCACGAAAGCACTGCAGAGGCGCAACTGCATTGGTGCAGCGTTTTAAGTGTAGACCTGTTCTTAGTGTATGTACAGCACCTAGCACAATGGGGCCCTGATGTCACATAGGGCCTCTAGCCCTATTGTAATATTAATAGTAAAAGAACAGTTAGGGCTTTTTAATCAGGAGATCTCCAAGCGCTTTACCATGGAGGTCAGTATCCTTATCTGATACTGAGGCACAGAGACGGGCAGGGACTTGCCCAAGGTCACCCCGCAGGCTAGGAGCAGAGCTGGGACTAGAACCCAGGTCTCCCAAGCCCCAGTTTAATGCTTTATCCACGCTGAGGCAAGTGTGTACATGGTTATGAAATTGTATCTGTTATCGCATCACCATCTGCTGTCACTTGTCTCAGGCCCTGGTCCTGGAGCGGGAGCTCTGCACAGAACCAGTTTCAGGATCCGGGCGTTGGATTGTGAGCTGTTCAATGCAGCGAGCATGGCTTTGTCCAGCATGCAGCACAGTGAGGTCCTGACCCTGATTGAGGCCTCTGGGTATTACAGCAATATAAACAGTAAGCAGGGCCGGTGCTACTATTAAGGCAAACTAGGCGGTTGCCTAGGGCGCCAAAATTTGGGGGCGCCAAAAAGCGGTGCCCCCAATTTTTTTTTACAGCGTTCCTCCCTGAGCGCGCGGTCGCCGCTCCACTTCTCCCGCCTCCCAGGCTTGCAGCGCCAATCAACCATTTGGCGCCGCAAGCCTTGGAGGGGAGGAGAATTAAAGCGGGGGTGGCGTGCTCGGGGAGGAGGCGGAGCAGAGGTGAGCTGGGGTGGGGAGGCGCCGCAGGGCTCCCCGGGCCAGGGGGGTGGGGAGCTGCCGCGGGGGGGGGCCTCAGGGTGTGGTGGGGAGCTGCCGCGGGGGGGCCTCAGGGTGTGGGGGGAGCTGCCACAGGGCTCCCTACCCCAGCTCACCTCTGCTACGCCCCCTCCGCTACACCCCCTCCCTGAGCATGCCGTCGCTGCTCCACTTCTCCCGCCTCCCAGGCTTGCGGCGCCAATCAGCTGTTTGGCGCTGCAAGCCTGGGAGGGGAGGAGAATTAGAGCGGGGCGGCGTGCTTGGGGAGGAGGCGGAGCAGAGGTGAGCTGGGGTGGGGAGCTGCCGCACGGCTCCCCGAGGGGGAGCTGCTGCGGGGTGGGGGGGCGCCTCAGGGCAGAGGGGGTGGGAGCTGCCGTGGGGGGGGCCTCAGGGCAGGGGGGAGCGGGGAGCTGCCTTGAGGGGGGGGCTCAGGGCAGGGGGGAGCGGGGAGCTGCCGCAGGGCTGGGGGGGGGGCGCAAGGTGTAAGTTTTGCCTAGGGTGCGAAACTTCCTTGCACCGGCCCTGACAGTAAGTCCGCCTTCTGAGCCAGCTGGGTCACACACACTTCAGGAGCCCCTCCCCCACCAATTTAAAAATGGTTCCCCGGTGGACGGTTGTTGAAGGCACATGGGGGAGCACAGAAGCACTTTGATTTCATCAGGTTCCCCCTTCCCAGCACCAGCTCTCTAATTCATTGTAGAAGGATCTCCAGCTAGGGGCTGTTCAAGACAAGGCGGTCATGCCCATAAGGCGTGTGCACAGTGACACGAAGAAGGCAAAATCCCTTTGAAAAACAGAGTTTTCCACCGCAAGAGGTGCCGTGATTCAAACAGACCCCAGCTCTCGCCACCCGTCAGTAGGACGTAGGCGGGGCTGCCTGCAACCCTGAAAGCGAAAGAGCCGGTCCAGTCGGGCCCTCTCCCGGTTCTCTTTAGCTAATAAGCTAGCCAGGGCTTCCCCTAACGGCGTTAAGTGTCCCACTGGAGGTATAGGCGCTTGATACTCCATTCACGTCACAGCATATTTTTAAGAGGGCGGTATGTGAACCAAGGAAGGCTGGGAGCCGGTGCCAGACAGATAAAAAATAATAGCTGGAGGGGAAATGTGAGCCAAACAGCCTGCATTCTGCTACCCTCAGCAGACAGCACAGCAAAGCAGGCGCAGAGCGTATAAAAACATAGCATGTTCGAGCTAGGCCAATGTGTTGTTCAGCAGAGTTCAGCTAAAGTTTGACCTCTCTTTTTCTCCTTCCTTACAACTAAATTTGGGCCTTGACTCTTTCATCGAAGGTTTGCAATACGCCCTTGACTGCAGAGGGTGGTGATTTTTCCGAGGAAGGCACCACTGTCTGTCTAGTTCTTAGTGCAGAGCCCCGGGTTGCATTCTGTCACCAGTTTGGCCGCGGATTTTTGCATTGTGACCAAGAGCAGGTAACTTCAGCTCTCTAGGCGTCCATTTCGCCATCTGTAAAATAGGCTTATGCTCAAGAACCAGCGCTAGGCACTGTACAAACACCGAACAAAGACAATCCCTGCCCCCAAAAGCTTCCAATCTAGGCATAAGACAAGAGACAACAGCTGGATACAGAACAGCTGGAGGAGCGCAAGGAAACAGTGAGGCCATATGCTCAGCAAGACAGGCTTTGCACACCAGCAGCCTAAATGTTGTCAATGTTTTTGTAGGCCTCACAGCAAAGGGGAGTTTTAAGGAGGATTAAAAATATAAGAATGGCCATACTGGGCCAGACCAATGGTTCATCTAGCCCAGTATCCTGTCTTCTCACAGTGGCTGGTGCCAGATGTTTCAGTGGGAATGAACAGAACAGGGCAATTATTGAGTGATCCATCCCGTCGTCCAGTCCCATCTTCTGGCAGTTGGAGGTTTAGGGACACCCAGAGCGTCTTGACTAATAGCCATTGATGGACCTAGCCTCCAGGAACTACTCTAATTTGTGACCCAGATACACTTTTGGCCTTCGCAACATCCCCTGGCAACAAGTTCCCCAGGTTGACTGCATTGCGTGAAGAAGTACTTCTTATGTTCTGTTCTAAACCTGCTGCCCGTTAATTTCATTGGGTGACCCCTGGTTTGCATGTTATGTGAAGGGGTAACTAACACTTCCCTATTCCCATTCTCCACACCATTCATGAATGTATAGACCTCTATCCTCTCCCCCCTTAGTCGTCTCTTTTCAAAGCTGAACAGTCCCCGTCTTTTTTAATTTCAGCTCGTACAGGAAGCTTGTCCATCCCCTTAATCGTTTTGTTGCCCTTCTCTGCAACATTTCCAATTCGAATAGGTTTCAGAGTAGCAGCCGTGTTAGTCTGTATCCGCACAAAGAACAGAAGTACTTGTGGTACCAATTTGAATAGATCTTTGTGAAGGAGGAGAATACTGTAGCTTTGCGACTGTTCACAGTGAATCACAGGGTGCTTGTCCCAGGCGTGAGGGGCCGAGGGGAGAAAGCAGGAAGGTGTTTGAAAATGTAAGAAGTGGGTGATAGAAAGGTCGACTTCCATCTCCCATACTGAATGAGACATGATGGGGATGGTGGGAATAGGCTGTGAAGGACCTTGACTGTAAGCAACCTACATCTCAGTGGGATGTATAAACAGGGAAATCTCGAGTAGGAGCAGGGAGATTATTTTACCCCTGTATTTGGCACTGCTGCAACTGCTGCTGGAATCCTGTGTCCAGTTCTGGTGGCCACAATTCACAACAAGGATGTTGAAAAAGTGGAGAGGGCCAGGAGAATGAATAAAGAATTAGAAAACATACCTTATAGTAAGAGACTCAAAGACTCTTTCTATTAAGCTTAAAGAGAAGGTGAAGGGAAGACTTGACTACAACCTATAATTATCTACATGGGGAACAATATTTAATAAGGGGCTCTTCAGTCTAGCAGAGAAAGGTTGAACACCATCTAACGGCTGGAAGTAGAAGCTAGACCAATTCAGCCTGGAAATAAGATGTAAATTTAAAACAAAGTAATTAACTATTGGAACAATTTACCAATGGTCATAACGGATTCTCCGTCACTGAAGTTTTAAATAAAGATTGGATGTTTTTCTAAAAGACCTGCTCCTGGAATTACTTGGGTCAGGTCTCTGGCCTGTGTTAGACAGAAGGTCTGACTAGGAGTTCGTCTACACTACTCACTGGATCATTTATTTTTATTGCATCTAGTATAGATGCAATAAATCGATCCCTGATCGCTCTGCTGTCGACTCCTGTACTCCACCGCAGTGAGAGGCGGAAGCGGAGTCGACGGGGGCATGGCAGCAGTGAACCCCGCGCCATGAGGACACGAGGTAAGTCGACCTAAGATACGTCGACTTCAGCTACGCTATTCTCATAACTGAAGTTGCGTATCTTAGGTCGATCCCTGCCATTAGTGCAGACCAGGCCTTGATGAACACAATAGTCCCTTGTGGCCTTGTAATACATGCACTTGCTTTGTTTCTGAGCCTGCAGACAAACAATAGTTTTGAAAGGTGTGCACTACTTAGTCATGTAAATGGATTGTTGATTCTGAAACCTAATGAAAACTGTGTGCAAATACTGTCATCTGTATGGATGAAATCATGAGTTCCATGTCGTATGTAAGACACAGGAAGAAACTGTCTCACTCCACTCAGCCCTGGTGAGGCTTAGGCTGGAGTAACAGATCTGGTTTGGGGCACCACGCTTTAAGAAACATGTGGACAAACTGGAGAGAGTCCAAAGGAGAGCAACAAAAATGCTAAAATGTTTAGCAAACCTGACCTATGAAGATGGGGCATGTTTAGTCTGGGGACCTGATAATCTTCAAACATGTTAAGGGCTGTTATAAGGATCAACTGTTCTCCATGTCTGTTGTAGTCATTGAGATGGAATAGAAGAGCCCAAAGAGTCCAAGGTGTTAACATGATCCTGCTACTCTCCAACAGCGTTAAACCAGGTTCAGGGGCCTACTTCTACCATGGCAAACACACCATTCAAAATCACGAACTCTGCACTAAAAACAAATGTAAAGTTTTAAATAAGGCTTTCATTTTAACACCCCTCGCTCCCTTTCCCGTGAGCTGGAGAGTTTTTTAAAGGACCCTCCTCCCAGCTCAGTTGAAGTGGCATTAAAGATGGCCAAAACTTCCTTTTGGGGAAAAGAGACGCTAGTCGAAACAGGCTGGAGCTGGGGTTGTTGCTGTTATTTGAGTCCAATCCTGCTTTCCAGAAAACGAAACAAGAGGAGCACAGTCAAGGGGAAAAGAAAGAACAGCAAAAGAGAGAATGCAGCTGGCTCTCCAGTGCATCCTAGCTGCTGAACAAACACAAAACCACCCGCTGTGCCTATCAGCCACTCTGACACCTGGCAAACTTGTGCCAGCAGTGGGTATTTTAGAGCATTGCGCTTAGCTGTCCTTGCAATCGCAGGCTTACAGCACTGTTGCAAAATATGCAATCTTGGCCAATCAAGCCAGCCTCTTCTTAGACGGAAGGAAAAGGGGAGAGGGAGGCAGGGAAGAGAAGAAATAAGGTAGGGAAGAGAAAGGACATATTGGGAGAAAGAAAGTCTCACATCCCAGGTGGTGTTCGGGATTTAGTTGGAGCTGGCAGAGGTGGTGGTGTCATCTGGGTCCCTCTCTCTGGCCTGGCCTGGTCAGGACGTCTCTCAGGATTAAGACAAAGGGCTGGTCTACACTGGGGGGGTGAAAATCACTCTAAGGCTACATCTACACTACGGGGGGGGTCGATTTAAGATACGCAAATAGCGTAGCTGAATTCGACGTATCGCAGCCAACTTACCCCGCTGTAGGGACAGCGGCAAAATCAACCTCTGTGGCTTCCCGTCGACGGCTCTTACTCCCACCTCCACTGGTGGAGTAAGAGCATCGATTTGGGGATCGTTTGTCGCGTCCCAACGGGACGCGATAAATCGATCCCCGAGAGGTAGATTTCTACCCGCCGATTCAGGCAGGTAGTGTAGACCCAGCCTAAGATACGCAACTTCAGTTACTTCGACTTACCTGGCCGTCCTCACGGCCGCAAATCGACCGCTGCGACTCCCCCGTCAACTCCACTTACTCTTCCTGTCGAGATGGAGTACAGGCGTTGATTTCGGGGATGAATTTATAGCGTCTAGACGAGACACGATAAATCGATCCCTGATAGATCAATTACTATCCAGTGGGTAGTGTAGACAGGGCCAAAGAAGGTTTAAGGTCCTGGGAAATAATGGAGTGGCAGAATAATGGGGTGGTGAAATCCATTCCTTTCCCTTATCTTTTAGCCAGTGTTCGTATCCCCTTTTCAGTCAGCTCATCTTTCAGTAGCCAGCTTTCCCCACTTGCCTTTTTGAGGACCCCAAGGAGGAGTGATGGGTGGAATGGCTCCTCCCCCTCATTTTGTCCACCAATTATACTTAATTTCTGACACCAATTTGAGTTAATTGATTTTCAGTCCCACACTTCTCTCGTTTACTAGGCATGATTTTAACACAGCCCTTGAATTGTATCAGTGGGACTTGGGGTTTGGACTAATTCAGTCTGTCTCCATTTTTATCTTCTCCCATCAACACTCGTAATAGGTTATCGTGACACTTTTATGAACCTTCAGTCGCTTTTCACAGTTGAGCTGACAATTAGGGTGTGTACGCCCAATTATCACAACACATCCCCTGAAGGTAGGACAAGTAGTAATGGGCTTAATCTGCAGCAAGGGAGATTTAGGTTAGAGATTAGGAAAAACTTTTTTACTGATAGGTAGTTCTGCTCTAAACTAGGTTTCCAAGGGAGGTTATGGGATCCCTGTCGTTGGAAATTTTTAAGAGTAGGGTGGACAAACCCCTGTCAGGGATGGTCTAAGTTTATTGGTCCTGCCACAGGGCAGGGGTCTGGACTTAATGACTTCTCGAGGTCCAGTAGTAGCCCTGAGGAGGAGAAAATAGGTAGGAAAGAACCCAGGGAAACAGCAATAGTGTTGGAACTTAAGCAGACTGGTTGATGGGCATATGGTCCCTGGTCTGGAACTTGGAGTAATGGACAAGGCCAGGTTCCCCTACCAGCCACAAGGAAAGTGACATAGTCTAGGAGGTGAAGCAGAAGAGACCACCTGAGACTGCAGATAGTCAGTTTGTCCAGGGAGAGTTTAATACTCTAGCAGGGCAGGGCTACAGTGACCTGTCTGGAGGGCTGTCACAAAGAGAGCACTCCAAGTCCAGAGTGTCTGCAGGGTGAGCAACCGACTGAGGCTGCACGGAGAAGCCCCACTGGCGAGTGAACCCCATCACAAGGACAAAATTAAGCGTTCAGTGGGACACCTCTCAGGCCATGCCTACGCTACAAGCACAGCTACAGCACTGTCGCTATAGTGTAGACACTTCCTCCACTGATGGGAGGAATTTCTCTGGAGTTAACCCATCTCTCCGAGATGCGGTTAGCTAGGAAGAATTATTGTTGACCTGGCTGCACCTACACTGGGGTTAGGTCAACTTAACCATGGCACTCAGGGTGCAAAATTCTTCACAGGCCTGAGCAACTGTTAGGTTTATTTAACTTTTCAACTGTAGACCAGGCCTAAATAGGAGCAGTGAACAGAGTGTTGCTTGGAGCGAGTTGTCTCCAGTGGCTCTAGCCAACAAGCACAGCTCAGAACTCAACACTTCAACAGCAGTGCCCTGAACTTAGTCCTTACCCTACAGACCCTTCCCAGCTCTCCTTGTCTCTCACATCTACCATCTCCATTGCTGCCTGCTGGGAGACAGTTGTATGAACTTATGAAATGGATGAAGTATAGTTTTCAAGTTCCCTCAAGCCACCCCTCACCACCAAGAGGAAAAAAAAAATACACACCTTTCTGGGTTTGGTAGCACACTGTGTATTGTAACGTCCCCTCACAGCGATATTATCCCCTGTGTAGGACAGGCGGCTAAGAGACAGCTTTTGTTTTTAATATTCAATTTAACAGCCAATGATGGCAAAAGTGTTACAAGGTTAAAACGACAATATTCACCACACGGCACAAGTTGTTTCAGAAGGATGTATGCTTGACAGGTCAGATCCTCCCTGCTGGATTGATGAAGAAGTAACGGATCCTGCCGTGTGGAATCAAAGCTGTCGGCGTAGACTGAGCAGGAAAGAGGTCCAGCCATCAGCAACTCTTGATGCTTCTCCCCGCATTTCAGTCCAACAATGGAGGGGTAAGGGTAGGACAAGAGGCTTAAACAGGGAGCCAGGATCAAGGGTGTTGAGCCCCCTTCATAGACCCAACTCTCTGAGCCGTTAGCCACGTAACCAAACCCCTCATGATAGAAATAACCGATCAGGTTTTAGTACCTTAAACCAGTTATGCTGCCCCTTTTAGAATGCAAGAAGCCTTTGCTGTTAAACCATTGCAAAGCAGAGGTTGATAATTATGATATATAAATGTCAACGCCCTCCCTCCCCCACCCTCTGAGCTCCCTGCACGCTGAGTAACTATTCCCAGAATAAAACATTTAAATACAACTTCATAAATATTAAATCATGAAGAAAAAAAAAACCCCAACTAAATTGGTTTCTTTCCTCCTGGTAAAAAAAGGAATTTGAGTCAGGAGGGAAGATCAGAAAGAGTATGTCTAATATAGACGGTTCATCAGGATATGAAGTAGATTTAGGGGGGAGAAAGAGGGAAATTGTACTAAAGCCATTTCTTGTTGTCACTACATTGATCTTCAAGGTACAGGTCTCGTCAGGACATCACTTGACGTTTACAGCTAGATAAAGAGGTTCCAGAGCCCTTAGGAACCAGACATTACTCGGAGACCACCGCTTTCCTGCTTGACTAAACTCCTTTGCATTTGGACACCTGGCTGGCTCTCTGAGAGAAAGGCGGTTCTGCCTGATCTGCCTTTCAAAGATCTGTTTTTTTAAACTAGCAGCTTGAACTATATTCACTTTAAATGTGATCGAGGAAAAAACCCCAAACACTGAGCCCTGATACATCAACTAAAAAACCCCTCCCACGCCGCTACATTCTTCGGCTTTATTAGCAACGACTGCTAATAGGCATACAAAACCCTTGCATGTGCAGAAGCAACCATTTCTTTACTTTTTAATCTATAAAAAGGAGGTGGGGGAGGGTCACTGCTTTTGGGGAAAAAAGACTAAGATTCATTTAGTTTTTAAAAAAACTTTAGTGAAAATAAAAATCAGTACAACATATGCTCAGGTTTCTAGCCATGTGTCTGCAGCTGGTAACTTGGTAAGGACTGCCACAGTCTTATGTACAGCAACTGGCTAAGATAATACAGCAATGCGTCTTTTCCGCTGATTCTAATAAGCTGCAGCTTGGAATCAGAGTGGAACACACACTTGTTGAGGAAAAAAAAAACACCAAAATCTGTTGCTCTGCACAGAGACCTGGCAGCCATTTATATGGAGTGGCATTATGGGAATCTCTATTTGGATGCGGTTAGAGCACCGTGCGCAAAAGGTAACCCTGATGCCAAGGGGTAAGACGGAAGCATAGCTATCAAAAGGGAATTTAGCTATTTTTAAAAAAAAAAAAAAGGCAGATTTTACAAGTTGTGTCCCAAGAAGGACACATAATACTGGGGAAAAAAAACCAAGCAGGATCGGTTTGGTCCATTTGCTTAAGAAACACTGAAGGCTTAAAAATGCGCCAGGCACCAAGATCTCCCGAAATCTCTGTTGCTTCTCGTTCTGTGTGAGGATGAGAGAATAAAGGAGTAGTTTAAAACAGGACAAAGCAATGCAAAAACCTCTCTGACATCTTAAAAGCGTAGCCCATTCCAAATCCTTCAAGCACCAAGCCATGATAAAGTCTTGTGGGTGGGTCTGTTCCAGGTCACCTTCTCAGGAGGATGATGATGCAAGGTCATAAATGCATTAGACTGCTGCACTCAAAATTAGTTTATAGACAAGACATCCATGATCAATACCTTTCATGTGTGACCAAAAAAAACAGTCGCTCCCCCTTCTGCGGGACATTTTTGGTGAAACACTGATAAAACTATTTTTAAAAAAGAATAGATAATTGTCGCAGCCTAAAAGAAACGATATGACTGAATTAAAGAAACTTAAATTAATATAAAAACCAAACACCATGTTGAGCTGTTGCAAAAACGGTTCCAACAAGGCTCCAATGTCCATTTCCCCTGGTGCTCTTCATAGTTGACCATTGTTCTTGCAAGGTTTGTGATGTCCTCAATCCTAGGTAACCAGCTCCCCCAAAGCCAGCTCCTTTTCTCCAGAGGACTCTGGCCTGCACGGAGCAGCTCCTGCTCCTCCTTGGAGATGAGCAGCCTTGCTCCTGCCAGTCTTCGAAGAGAGGACAGCAGCAGAAAACAAACTAGATGCAACCAGCCACAGCCTGAGGGCTGTTTTGCAGAAGAGGAGGTTGCTCTGGGCTCAGCCACTGTTAATACTATGACACTAAGTAGGTCCCAAGCCTTCCAGCTTCTATGGATTCTGTCCGGATAAGATTTCTAAGATCAGCCGCAGGGGCTGAATGTTTGTCAGACTCTACGGCCCACGCAGAGTCGAGAGAAATCTTCTGCTCACATTACAACCGTCCCTCTGTTATTTCACTGTAAAGAGAAAAATCAATAGGTAGATTCAGGAAGGTTTTCTAAGCAGTCTGAGTGAGTTTCTTCCTTGGTGAAAGGTGCTGGATTGCTAAATGGTTGTGGTGAGTAAGAGACAAGTCCAGTAGCAATGCAAAGCCTCACTGACATTTCAAAAGCTAGTCTCTGAACAGGCACAACTAGTCTGTGCTAATGGGAGTAGTCAGGGCAGTGGTTCTCAACCTAGTTACCATTGTGGGCCGCATGCAATACTACCTCTATGGCCCTGGGGATGTCACATGGGCCGCAGCTCTGCGCTGCAAGTTGAGAACCACTGATCTAGGGCCTAGCAATTCTTGGCCTCTCTCAGGCAGACACTGTATTAAAAGATGCTGTCTAGACAGGTCACAAGTTTGGTCTACACTTGATTGTGGTTTTATATGTCCCAAATCATGCTGATGGTTCACTTTCAGCTCGGACAGTGAGACTAGCCTGGATAATTACACTTTGTGGCCCAGTGGCTCTGGCACTGGACTGGGACCCAGGAGCCCTGGTTCTATTCTCCACTTTTCCATAGACCTGCTTTGGACAGGTCAGCTCTGTGCCTCAATTTTCCCTCCCACTCCACATGTTCTCTGGTGCAGAGTCTCACTAGATGTCTGTGTAGCACGCAGCAAAATGAGGGGCCATTGGTATCAAAGAAACAAAGTAATTAATTGAGTTAGTCGGTTGCATTTCGTGATTCTCACACCCCAAGCACAAAACGCCTGCATTTGAATTAAAAGCCAAATTAAACTTTTTTTTTTTTTTTAAACTGCGACTAAAACTGCCCGACAGAGCCCTCCTCGCACCTATGGAAATGCAGGTACTTACAAAGCTTATCTCTGTTTCTTGCACGTCTTCAAAATGTTCTGTCAGTTCTGAGGAGCGTTCTGTTACGGAAGGCCCTGCGGAGCCACTGGGGAAACAGAAAAGGGACACCTATGAAGCTATTTCTTCTAAATAAGCCTTCAAAATTCTTCGTGCCCCTTTGGGTTTCCTAATATGCCCACAGTAATATCCAAGCGATGTATAAAGCATCTCTTAGCCACACGTGAGATGTTTCTGACTCATTAGCCACCTTGGCATGGGTACTTGAAAAGATTGCACCAGGAAAAAAAATAATAAACCCCACCCACCCCAAAGTGACTGTGCCGGTCTGGAATCCAGGTTTCTCCTCCCTGCCCCACAAGAGTGCTGTGATGTGTTACTGTCTCTCCGGGGCAGAGTGCTCCTTTCCCACATGGGGACTGCAGAGATTTTTATTCAAAAAAAAAAAAAAAAAAAAAAAAAAAAAACCACCTGCCCTCATCACGGACTCAAACTGAGGGGAGTTTCAGGCAAGCAGGTGGGGCCCACCGCTGGGTGTTGACTCATTTAGAGAAACGCAAAGAGAGACCAATTTATGTCACATGTTTCCATTCTACAAACATTCCATCCCTAGTGTTTACTCAGTTGGAGCAGTCAGCTTCCCTTCCCTGGTTTTAATTGCTCTGTTTATTGTGTAAACCTGTATCTTTTAACACTAGAGGAGAAGGCTTATGGTTCAGATAAACCAATGGCTCCTCTTTACAAGCACAGTGGTTTTCAACCTTCTTTCATTTGCGGACCCCTAAAAAATTTCAAACGGAGGCACAAACCCCATTGGAAATATTAGTCTGCAGATCCCCAGGGGTCTGCGGACCACAGGTTGAAAACCCCTGCCCTAGCACACTGCTGGTACGTAAATAAATACTCCTAGCTGGAAGCCATTTCAAAGAGACGATAAAGCAGGGGTCGGCAACTTTTCAGGAGTGGTGTGCCGAGTCTTCATTTATTCACTCTAATGTAAGGTTTCGCGGGCCAGTCATACATTTTAACGTTTTTAGAAGATCTTTCTATAAGTCTATAATATATAACTAAACTATTGTTGTATGTAAAGTAAATAAGGTTTTTAAAACGTTTAAGAAGCTTCTTTTAAAATTAAATTAAAATGCAGAGCCCCCCCGGACTGGTGCCCAGGACCCGGGCAGTGTGAATGCCGCTGAAAATCAGCTTGCGTGCCGCCTTTGGCGCACATGCCATAGGTTGCCTACCCCTGCGATAAAGTGACATAATGGGCTAGAGCAGTGTTTCTCGACCTTTTCAAAATGGCAATTCCTTATTCAAAGGAAAACATTTTCGTGATCCCCTAACATTTAAATAAAATAAGTAGTTGCACCAAAGGCAAGTCTCTGATTTGCATGTGGGCTTCAAGAGGCTGACAAGACTGGACCTTGAAAAGGGTCAGGGTGCATGGGGAGTGGGGGAGGCGATGCACTGGTTTCCAAACTGGGCCTCCCCACCCCTCCCACCTAGCAATACAGGACGGGCAGTGTGGGCATGATCTCCTGACTCTACTTCACAACCCAAAGGTTGGAATCCATGAAGTAGATAAAGGGAAAGTTCAACCTGGTGAACACGGATTTCACACAGTACCGTGTGTTACACAGGTCAAGATCTTATCTTAAAGAAAGAGTTGTGATTGCATAAGGAAAGCCACGTGCTGCTGAAGTTGAAGGCACTGTGGCTTATGCTGCTAATGCACCCAGGGCTTGTTGTTTGCTTCCAGCAGGCTACACCGTGTCATCTGGTGCTGCATGCATCATCGGCAGGGTACGAAATGCACAGAGCTGTCAAACCATGAGGTGGAGGACAACGGTCGGTACATGAAAAGTGGTCACCCTGCAAAGCTAGGACCTCTGCTCAATAATCTTCTGTTCACTCACATTCAGCAGACTGGAGACACTGGAGTCCTTGTGTTTGGACACAGAGGGTACCACACATCTTTCCTGCCTAGATTAAGCCTCACCTATTTGAGTGGTTACTCAGGGCTGAACTAGCTACATCCTCTGCGGAGCTTTCTGAGCTGTGAACTTCCAGTCCCACTGACCTACACAGAGATTAAAAGGAGAGACCCTCAGCTGGTGAATACAATGCTCCAGACACTGATTTTACAAAGAGGGGAAAGTCTGGCGATAACCCACAAGTTTGCGTTTTAAAATTAAGAAAGGATATCCTAATTTTAAGGTCATTTATTTAGTGCCACCGAATCCAGCAAAGGGATGAAGAGAAATCCCCCACATAAAGCCATGAGGAAGGTCAACCTATGAAACTCATTGCCACAGGATGCCAATGAAACACTATGGCTGAATAATTTATACTTATTTAGCAGCACTGTTCGGGGAATCTCAACGTGCTTCACAAACAATATGAGAGTCAATGGCAGAGATGGGTCTAGATACACAGGGGAGTCCTAACTCGCAGCCCCATTCTCTTCTGGACTGACCTCTCTTTTCATCTGAGGTTATACAGAGTATAAACTGACCCCCACATATCTCAGGGAGACAGTCTCCTTCCCACCTGTACAGCACTACAGCTTGCTTTGAAGCATCAGGTATTGGTTACAGCAAAAGCCAGGACACCAGATTTAATGGCTCAATGGCTTGATCCAGTGTGGCAAGTCTACTCTGTCATGAGTGTTGGCCCAGGGGCTCCATACACAGAAGGCTGTGCAGGGACAGCTACATGTCAGTGGCAGGCTCCCGGGGTTTGGCTTCACCCCTCACAAAGGCAGGCAGGATTTGCTGTAAGCACACGCTAACAACTTGGTATCGCTTACGTTGCTTTGAGGGGTGCATTGTCTTCAGTGCAGACCGTGCACAGTTAGAGGCATATAGCAACACTCCACAGGAGGGGAAGTGGCTGTGCTGCAAACCAGAGACTGGAGTAGTTCCTTCAACCTGATATTGCAAAATAGGGGGCCCATCCCCTTGTATTTAGAACTTAAGTACAGGACAAATTAGTGCCTTTCCTGTTTTGGTCTTCACCCTCACCTATTGGAGCGGAAGCTGAGAATTGTTCTAATTGTAGAGTTTTCAGACTTGTGAACTTGAACTCCCACTGACCTACACAGAGATTACAAAGGTGAAACTCCACAGTGAGTGGTAAATACAAAGCCACGGGCTTGCTGACTCTATAGAGAAGGAGAAACTGTGGTTTACATTTCATGTAAACAATTACTATAGATATGAAACTACCTCAGTGCTAGTCTATAGTGCAGTGGGATTTGAACACAAGACTAAGACCCATGCTCTAGCAATCTGTCCTCACTTGTATCTATGGTAGGTTAGAGAAAAGTAATTGTATCTCATGATTGCTTGCAGGGGTCAGGAAGGAATTGCTTTATCCATGTGTAGTGTTGCCCCATTGGGCAAGTGTATTAATGGATGGGTGCGGGAGGGAAGGGTGTTTCCTTCCCGTAAAAAAAAAAAAAAAAAATCAATAAACGTTCACAGGATTCCAGATTTGATGGACCAGTGGGATTAATCCAGCAAGGCAAATCCTATGGATGCTGGGAATAATATGTCATGCAAGGATGACACCATACCTGTCTGATGAAGAGGGCATTCACCCATGAAAGCTCATGCTCCAATACATCTGTTAGTCTATAAGGTGCCACAGGACTCTGTTGCTTTTTTACAGATCCAGACTAACACGGCTACCCCCCTGATACTTGACACCATACCCAGAAGGCACGTATCGTTCCACCTTCTGGTTTACAGCAACCTTGGTGCATTTGTAGCTTGGTGCAAGCACCCACTGTGTTACATGGTATTACATTACATATGATGAATTCCCTAGATGCAGACCACTTATAGCCTTTGAACAGTAAAGGGGCATATGGCAAGTTGGACAAGTGGTCCTACTGAAAACAGGCTATTAAGTACTTCATCTACAGACAGGAGAAGTCAAAATTCCTTTTAGAACTGAAGAGGTTTCAGGCAAAGCATGATCCTCGCCCTCACCTATTTGAGCAGATGGCAGGAGCTGTTCTAGCCAAACCCTTTGGCGCGGTTTCAGATTTGTGAACTTGCACTCCCACTGACCTAAGCAGAAATTAAAGGAGAGAGACCCTCAGTGGTGAGTCCAAAAAAAAAAAAAAAAAAAGCCTCAGACATGCTGACTTTATTGAAAAGGAGAAGATCTGGTTTCGGATCCCTATAAAGAACCATGTGGGAGACGGGCAAATTATAAATTTGTAATCCAGTTCTGGCCCACCGGTTCAGGACAGAACAAAAATCAGATGTTGGGCTGGGTTTGTGACATTCTGCAGTCAGTCTATGATTAATGAGGACAGAATGTTTCTGATCACTTGTGATATGAGAAATTAGCATCAGAGCAGCTGTGCACTTCCACGATCCAGACTGTCCCCCCTTACAGCCCCTCTTATTCTCTACCAATCTCACCCCTTTTGCAACAAACAAAAGATTGAAGGGGGTCCTTTCATTGCTTCCTTACAGCTGTGTCTGCGCATTCATCTCCTAGCAGATGCACTTTTAAAAGTCCTTTTCTTTTGGCCTCATCTTCAGAGGGATTAAGCACCTATAATTCTACTGGTTTCCATGAGAGCTGCAAGAGCTCAACACCTCCGGGGAAAAAAATGAAGTAAATTCTGTCAATCCTGCTTGGTACTATGCTCGTGTTCTCCTGCATGTCTTTTTTTTTTTTTTAAGTGACATTTCACCAAATCACCTACTGTAAAAGATTTCAAATGATCCAAAAAAAATCAAAGCTGCTACACAGTTCAAGCAAGGAGCTAGAAGGCCAACAAGACTTACAAAGCAGAGGATGCAACACTACCTTGTCTTCAAACACAACACTGCATGTTAATGGTGTTACAATGACCCCTTGCGCCGATGGTACTGAACCTGTCTGGCATGGGACGACTGCTCAAAAGACACGTAGTTTGACAAGCATGCCCAAAAATGAACACTCCATGAAAGCAGCAGGCATCTGCCCTGTGACTGATGTGTTCGAAAGCAGAGTATCCCAGCCTGCAGGCAGCAGTGGCCTCCCACGCACTGTTGTGATTAATGGGAGAGGTACCTGTTGGCTGGAGAGTTAAGTCCTCCACTGCCCAACGAAGAAGTAGACAAGGTTGTTGCTATGGAATCACTGTTAGCTTCGTCTACTGGAGGAGTTCTGGGAAGGAGATCAGGGCGACCAAGATGCGAACCTGCAGGAAGAAGAGAACAGATAGCTCGGTCATAAACATAATGAATAGCATACCCTTGGCATGAGCAACAATAACTGATCATTTGCCAAGATCTTCTGTAGCCAATGCTGCAAACTACACAACAGAATGGTCCAGTCCAGCACGTTTGGTATCCATTCCTAAGAGAATCCAGCTCTTTGTGATACAGTCTCTGTACTAACATTTCCATTAACACGCTGGCAGGGCATGATCCATAGGGAAGGAGATCAAGGCTCAAGACATCACTTAGGCCAATTACATAGGACTTACCATACTGGAGTGGACCAGAGGTCCAATCAGTCCAGTTTCCTGTCTTTATACAGGCCAATACTAGATGCTTCAGAGGAATGGGGTAACAACGCTACTGACATGGGATAATCCACCCCTGACCAGATTAGGTCTCCTCCTGACCTCTAAGAGTTAAAGACAGTCTTAAGCCCTGAAGCCTGAGGTTTAAAATCCCTTCCAGAATTTGTTACGAAAACAAGAATATCCAATTGTAATTCATATAGATGTCCAATCCCTTTTTGCTTCTTGCTAAATTAGTTCTTGATCTCATTCACTTCCTGTAGCAGTGAGTGCCACGGGTTAAGTATACATTACGTGGAAAAAAGTCTCTTTACTGTTCCACCATTAATGCACCACAACGTTGGCAGGTCCCCAGTGGGCTGAGAGAGACATTTCATGAAAGTCTGACAGCTCCTCTAGGCCTGCTGAAGACACCTCAGAATGCCACACCCCTTGAGCTACGCAACATATTAATGACTGCATCTGAGTCCTGGTAGCTGCGATTAGATCTGTGATCCCAGGATAGATCTCTAGCAAGCTTGCAGACTGACAGCGTCTATTGAATGTCCCCACAGTCTCATCAGTGGAGGTCTTGGATCACAAAAATCTGGGCTGAACCAAGCTTCTTTTGCCTTTTTTTTTTTATTATTATTATTATTAAAGGAAAGCAATTCCTGTCATCTGGGTTTTCTAGCATAGGCACCAACCTTGCTCCACATCTGCTTCTGCCGTTACTTGTGCTTTAGTTTCACACGATGCATGCGATTGGTAAGGGGCTCCACCCTGACCCATCCTCCGAGGAACGGTTGTGCCAGACCGGCTCTTTTTAGAAGGAGAAAGTTTTACTTGAAGACAAAAGCAAAGAAAGATCTTACTTAATATTACCTTTTCCAGGAAAAAACAAACAAACAAAAAAAAACCCACCAGAATCTTACATAGCAACATCCATAACCTTCCCCATTATTTAATGAGAAAGTGTTGCACTCAGAAGAAAGCCAATGGATGAAAGACCCTCCCCTACGAGTGGTCAGTCACGTTCTGTGGGGCAGAAAGATGTACCAGTAACCCTGACACAGCACAAGTTTCCTACTGATCAGAGGCACCTCCATTCATTCTCTCCCCTGACTATGGCAGCCTCCCAGGAACCCACCTCTGAAGAGATACTTACATGGTATTTTCTTGAACGCAATGTTGCACATGAATCGTTGAAACCTTTCTGCATAGAAGCTGGGCCTATGCACAGATACAGTGTCCTAAAAACATCCAAGGGACAAAAGTTACACATGTAACTAGGGATAAGCAGAATTCTAAGGCAACATGGGTTTCTTTTAGAGTAGGTTTACATTTGGAACAAGTATGGTCTCACT
Source organism: Malaclemys terrapin pileata (assembly GCF_027887155.1). Lineage (NCBI taxonomy): Eukaryota > Metazoa > Chordata > Testudines > Emydidae > Malaclemys > Malaclemys terrapin. The sequence goes on from NC_071525.1 coordinate 8,704,821, forward strand.
ATATTAAAGGCATCTTTATAAATGGTGTATAAACAATTAATAAAGTGATTAATAGCTGCTGAAAGCATGAATAGTATGTGTTATAAACACATCAATAGAAGGCGTTATAGATGGTTATAAGCAAGCTATTAACTTGGACTAACCATCGACTATGCATTTATTAACATCTATCAATCATTTGTTGATCTTTATAAAATGTACCTTTAATATAAGGTGTGACCACAGATACTACTTTAAAATATATATTTCTACACACACAACTATCTGTTTGATGGGACACCTGGTTTGAAAATACTGCTATCAGGTAATTTAAGAGCCCCCGGATAACATTCTTGCCACTTACCCCGTCGTGCACCAATGCTTTCCATGAGTGCTCCAACTTCTTAACGAATCTGAGAAGTGAGATTTGAAAGCAGTGAACAGACCACAGTAATTTTCAAATTTAGGCTTTGCAATCACTATTAGTAAATTACGTTCATTGCTGCAGTTTGGCTTCTTAACATTGACAGATAAAACAGAAATGCACCTTTTTCCTAAAGCCAAAGTAAATTTACAGACCTAGTTAAAAGAATCTAAACATTCAGTAGCAGTTTTATTCTTCTGGGGGGAGATTTTAAGAGGCACCAATAGCAGTGAGATAACGCTCATTGACTTCTAATGATAAAAAAAAAAAAAGAGAGAGAGAGAGCTTTTTACATTTAAGTTAGCTAGAATTCCCAGCTAGCTGGAACTAGGGGTGTGGCAGCACCTCCGGGCTTGAAGTGGTTTCCATCATATTCAGGGTTTACAGTTTGGTTCAATGACACTTAGCACCCCCCACTATACAAACTGTCCCAGCACCCGAGGCTATGCGCCAACTCGACATCAACACTACAAACATCTAAGCAAAGTCGTAAAACTATTTTTCATTCCAGAGGGAAGAGGCGCTATGGTAATTTTAACCTACCACCTATTTTTCTCTGCCACTTCCTGCACACTCTCTTCAGCATAATCACCAAGGCTAAGAAAAACCTGGCCTGTAAGAGCCAGCCTGTACTCTGACACTGAATAAACGAGGGATACAAGGTCCAGCGGAGCATGTGGAGATTTCAGCCTATGAAATATGTCAAGGAAATGGGGCAATAAAACTAAAAACTGCTTGTAGTCTTCAGTAAACAAGCCATAGAGTCTCAGACTGTTGCAACCAAACAGGGCCAATTTTATTACTGGAGGTTTATTTTATCCACTGTTGACAACATACAGGGGGTCATGTAAAGGCTCTTACCTGTAGGACTGTAGCACATCAATGATACCAATATATAAAAGCAGTCTTTCCCCCTTTGAATTCCGGGCTGGAATGCCTCCCATTCTAGAAAACAAAAACAGGAAGCATGAGATTTGCAGGCTTTACCCTGATCAAAACGTTTTCACTCTACACAACTCAGCCTTGCATGGGTTAAACGTTAAGTGGATTAACGAGTGGCAACATGCAGAGAACACCTACTGCTGAGCTGACAAACTCTAGTGAAGACAAATCACAGATAAATGCTAAGTCAGTAAGTTACCAAAACATAATAAGAGCTTATCCCTGTTTTCTGTACATTTGTCTATTTTACTGAAACCGGGGGCTGGTTAATTGATAACTGACCACTTTGAGAAGAATCCAAGACACCCTGGAGTATCTGGTGCTGGCCACTGTTAGGGTACGTCTTCACTACCCGCTGTATTGGCGGATAGCAATCTATTTATCCAGGATCGATATATCGCGTCTTAATGAGACACGATATATTGATCCCCGAACGCGCTCACCGTTGACTCCGGAACTCCATCAGAGCGAGCGGCGGTAGCGCAGTCGACGGGGGAGCTGCGGCCGTCGATCCCACGCCATCTAGACCCCAGGTAATTTGATCCAAGATACTTCGACTTCAGCTACGCTATTCGTGTAGCTGAAGTTGCATATCTTGGATCGATCCCCGCCCCAGCGTAGACCAGCCCTTAGAGACAGAAGTTCAGGTCTGATCCGCTATAGCAATTCCTATGATCCGCGGAGGCGATACTTAATGTTTAGGTGTTTGAGTACAGCTTCCAGGTGTGGTACAGACACATTAATCCTCACATATCCCCGTGAGGCTGGCAAGCATCCTGCTTTCGCAGGTCAAGGAAGCAGAAGTACAAAGGACTTAAGTGACACTCGCAATAAGGAACTGAAACCAGAACTCAGGAGTCCTGAATCCCAAGCCTCAGGCTCAGCCCTACATCATACTCCTGCCACAATGCTTTGGCACCTAAAAATCACTTGATACCTAAAAATCACATCTTATCAATCCTTGGATTTTACCCCATCCGCTCCAAGTATGAATTGGCCATGTTAATTTGAACGATCAAAGCAGACGTACTGGTCGTCAGTCTCTATGGTGCCGCCTCGCCGGGCCTCTCCTCGGATAGACTCCATAGCAGTGGAGTAGAGAGCTTTTTGGGTAGCTGGCCTTCGCATGTCCGACTGGGCCGTCCCATCCATTATCGCACGCTCTCTCAGTGCCTGATCAATGTTATGGACAGCCACAAGCAAACTATAATCCATGATTTTAAAACTCTGCAGAACCTGGACGGAAACAAAGTCAATATGGCATCATTTACGTTTTGCAAGCTACATGAATGGTTAAACTATTCCAGTTTTATGCATGCACGGAGTATTTTTGCTTAGTGTTCTGAAAATACCAAGGGGATGGCCTCTATATAAACACTCAGTTATCTTCACCCACAGATAACAATGAGCAGCTTTACAAAGGAAAGTAAAATATCAGTATCTTTCTTCTACAGACAGGGCAACCGGGAAAATGCTTTGTGCGGGGCTACACACCAGATCAGTTGCAGGCACAGAACTCAGGTCCTCTGACTCTCAGTCCGGTGTCCTATCCGCTGGACCACACAGCTGCTCTAAAATTAGGACTCCTCCTACTGTAAGGGTACGTCTATACTACCCGCCGGATCGGTGGGTAGTGTTCGATGTATCAGGGATCCACTTATCGCGTCTAGACGAGACGCGATAAATCGATCCCTGAATCGACGCCTGTACTCTACCTCGGCAGGAGGAGTAAGCGGAGTCGACGGGGGAGCTGCGGCGGTCGACTTGCCACTGTGAGGACGGCCAGGTAAGTCCAACTTAGATCCAACCCCGCGCCCTGCTGCCCCCCGTAACCCCCCCCGTGTAGCCCAGGCCTTCAAGTAGTAAGACATTATTGGGTGGGGAGCATAAATCTGACTGCTCAGGGGGACGGGGGAGGGAAGACTGCACCATATCCCTCTAGATTACTGATTTGAATTTGAGGTGTCAAAGTTTGACTGGATCATGATAGTGGAGTTCCCTGGGTCAGAATTGAGTTGTAGGGGGAGGGCAATGTTTGGAGGGGGTGACTGCATTGCAGCTGCCTGGGCTGTGCCTTTCTGGGGGACAGAGGACTCAATTCTAGCACCTTTCACTTAAAAACTGCACCGCAGAATTATCCAGCCTGTAGACACACAAGGAAAACACCAGGGCAAATGCCAGGCCTAAGAAGCTTTACAGTGACCCTGGGGTACACACGTTTCAAAAGGCATGAAGCTAATCCACAGAGAAGGGGGGAAATCTGTCTCAATTCAGCTTGTCTCACCCGTCACTCACCAAACAATCTCTCTGTAGTGTTTTGCATAAGGCATTGTACATATCAGAGTCTAGGAACAGGCCATCAGGGATGTCCTGCATAAAATCCAGGTCTTTGTATGTCGGGAAGACCTTCTCCCGCTCCTTCTGGGATGCTCGACGTTTATAGGTGGAGCCTTTCAAGTCATACTTGAGGTGCATTTTCACAGAGCGGGGCAGCAGGTTGTTCATCACTACGATGCGGATGTTCTTCCCTCCGGCCTGCACGCAGTACAGGCCATAGAACTTAGGCAGCAGTGTCCGAGGATTCTGATTCAAGTTCTAAATGCCCAAAGACAGAAGACAGAACTTCAGAGTCCGGGTGACTCCCTAAATTCAGGGTGGCTAGCTATTTGCTCTTTACCGGTGTATCTGAACCAAAGCAACGCTGTCTGGGATCCAAAGTGATGATCAGCAAAGCAACAAATCAGGGATGGGTGAACTTGGGGCATAGATAGGTAACTCTAGGGTAAGAAAGGTTTTCTCTGCAAAACTGAACGTGTCTGATGCAGCTGTTGCACAAAGAAGAAATTTGCATCTTCATCCACACAATTATCTGCCAGAGCCCATTTGTGGCAGCCAGCAGGGAAAAGGAGGATTTTTGTGCTTAGTCTTTTAGTTTGCCACACCCTCCTCAAGCTAGGCTCTTGCCAGATCTAATGCTAAGCAGGATGGGGTGGGTGCACACTGGAATAAGAGACCCCTATAACTCTGGTGGTTGCAGAAACTAGCATTGGTCCAGTTTCCCAGCCTAGTAATATGGGCATGGGTAGGTAAGAAGAGGTCTTAACCATTGCATATATTAAGAATCCCATGGCACTTTTCTAAGCCAGGGACAAACTCCCAATATCCTGGCCAAATTCCCACTCAGGGAGGCAGTTAGTAAAGCACTCTGGGACCATCTGCCATCTCTAGTGGGATTATATATTGTATGTTGGGGCGGGATCGGATTTTGTTCTAGGACTAGCAGGGCCCATTGATCTATTTATCATCACATTTTTAGTCTCTTTAGACAGACACTCAGAGGCCCTGGCACACGGGCATGTTAAATTTAAATAACAAAGTAGTGTTTGTTGGCCAGCACTGATGAAACAAAGAGAATGGTCCAGAAGGGGGAAAGGAAATAAGGAACTTTGCTAGTCTTTGCATATCATGGGTATGAGCTTCTCGCACAAACACTGACTGAGCAGACACACACACAGCTATTCAACCACAAAGAACCTAGCAGTGCAAGCTTGAATGCTGGGTGGGTCCTTTCAAGGGATACAAGCACTCTTCAAAACAATCCAAATGGGAAGGTCTGGTACAAACCTCCCGGTGCAGGCCCAAAGAGCTCCAACAGTCTCTCTTAGTCACATGCAGGAGGGTGTACCAGTATTAGCTAGCAGAGGCAAAATGGAGTTGACCAACCCAAAGGGCTCAGGTCCAGCGCATCTGCCCCTGCAGCGAATGGGAGTGGAGTGTGCTCAACATCTCTGAAAATACAGCCTTGAGACCAGAGGTTAACCTGCCGCACAGCGTGTGACCTGCCAGCTACGACGATATTCTCAAGTTTATGCCATTAGAGAAACATCATTACAACCCACGCAGAAAGGTCACTTACCATATAGTAACCCGGCAGCAGCTTCTGCAAGAACTCTGCTTCTTTGTGCTGAACTGTTTTAATGATGAACTCGTCATCACTGGATACGTAGAAGAGGGAACCACTGGCCCCGGAGTTGGAGAGCTCAATGAGCGGCTCACTGCAGAGCGAGTACTGAAGGGAGGTGAATTAAAAAGCAAAGGCATAAACTAGTAACAAAGCACAGGCATCTTTATCCAAGTTATAGCTAAAGGGCCAACTCAAGGGTCTGAGTACGTAGAGATGGAGTCATTACACATCCGCATATGTGCCTTTGCAAAGCACTTTGAGCCACTCCAGTGAACAGTAGCATCGTATATTGCCCACAAACAGATAAATACGCAATTCAGTACATAGACTGGTTACTAGTTCATTAAGTTAGATAAACTAGAGATGTTTTACGGGCATAGCAAGTCATGGCACAGCTTTTAGAGTTGGGGAAGCATCCAGCATGACTGTCTCTGGAATCTCTGGCCCTCAGGTTAGTGCTTTTTCGTGTCCATAACTTTGTGCTAGAACATGTCTTGTTTGGAGAGATTACAGGTAGGCATGGAGATGTAGTTATAAGCCTGTGATGTCTCGGCAGCTTTGCTCCCTCCCTCCCTTTGGGTTGTTCGCTATTAGTAATGATTTGTATTAGCATAGCACCTAGGAGCTCGAGTCAAAGACCAGGACCCCGCTGGGTTAGTGCAGTTGCTTGCTACGTAAAGGAATGGTTTGGTTCCTTCCTGAAACTACTGGCCCATTGACCGGCTAACGGGCAACATATTCTGGCCAACCATGGGGCCCTATAAGCAAGGATCACACCTAATTTGTATAAAATAGAGGTAAGAACTGCTGCATCCTGCTCTAATACCGTGGCACAACTGCAGAGATTACCTGGCCCAGTGTGCACAACTCCATTTTGATTCTAGTAGTCTGATCTCCACATCAAAGACGGGAGCTGCACAATAGAATTCTGTGGGCTGCATTTGGCCCTGTGAATCCTGTGGGCTGCAGGTGCTGCTTTGGCCCCCTGGGTTAAAGCAGTGGTTTCAAGGGAGCTAGGAGAGTCTCATGTCCCGGAGAAGCACAATCAGGATGGAATTGGTACAGGACTCTGTATGGACGTTCAGAATATGCTGCTGCGAATCTGACAGTCAGACCAGGCAGGTCTCATTAGCTCCACTCCAGAACATCAGCCAATAGTCATCAGAAGGGTCAAGAGATCCCAACAAGGATACATACTAATCTGCCCACACTGGGGAATTGGGGATCAGGCTGATGGCTGTAAGTGCAGTCCTGGCCAAGGGCTTTTTCTTGGTAAACTTTAATAAATAAAGGCAAACCCCAAGAAGGGGGTGAAGCTGAGACAACATCCATTGGTGTGCGCACAGTGTTAGGAGTGGGACCGGATAGAAGCAATTTACACTGGGGAAGAAGGGAAAAATCAAGTATGACAAATAACACTGGCTTCCCCAGTGACTTACCAGATAGTCATCTGGCCGTATTCCAAACAGTTCACGGAAGTAGCGAAATGCTACAGGAGCATAGGTTTTAAACCGGAAGTCATTGTAGTGATGAGCTGGGGTCAGGTTACTCCCTTCGCTGTGGGGGAGGGGAACAGGTAATTAGAAATACACACAGTACTTTTAAAGGCCTCTTTTAAAAATAAAAAAGGACCACCCCAAGGCAATTTTCTACAACCCCCAAAAACAAAACAGATGGTAAATTTAACACCTTAAATCAGTGATTCTCAACCTATTTACCATTGTGGGCTGCATCCAATACTACCTGTATGGCCCTGAGGATGTCACATAGGCCGCAGCTCTGTGCTGATTGGGCTGCAAGCGGTGGGCTGCAGGTTGAGAACCGCTGCCTTAAATTCTCTTTCATTAACCCTCGCATGCCTCAGAGCTCCAGCAGGTATTTTTCTATCATATATAATGCAAGAACAATCATTGTTGAATGCTTGCTCTAATGGAAAGGTTGAGTAATATCTAAAATTAGGGGCTGAGTTGCATTCTGTTGTGTGGTTGCCATATCAACAAGTGCAGAACTAGCTACTATACTATTGAGTGCTTTAGAGACGCCTGTCCGTGTCTTAGGGAGCTTATCTGGAATCAGTGCTGCTTTCTTCTCTTAACACCCTAACTTGCTTTCTTCTCTTAACACCCTAACCTACAAGTAAAGTAACAGTACTAGCTCATAACCCACAGGAAGACTCATCTCAGAGTGGATAACCTTAAGTAAAAGCATTTCACAGAGCAGCAAGAAAGCGCTCACCTTGGGAAGAAAATACTTTCTACTACATAGAAGTCTTGCATGAGAACATCTCGCTCTGGTTTGGTGCTCAAGCTTCCCACTGTGTGGGTGATGCCCAGCTGAATGGCACCTTTCAAGGCCGATGACGTAGTCTGGAGGGGAGAAGGAAACAGGAAGTCAAATATCTCTGACATGGAGCAGTAGATTCCGAATTGGAACAGAAGGGGTTAAATGGATGACTGTCTTCAAGGGAAAAAAAGGCTCCAATTTAAACTAGCATCCTTCCAGCAGGCACTGACTAGATAGTATTTTGTACCCATAAACCCTGGTTTCCTTCATTTGCTTCTCTCTAGCTGGCTAACTGAGTCTTTGGCTGCTTTCTTTCATGTCCATCTGCTCTATGGGAAAGATTCTCAACCTATTTACAACTTATCACCGAGCGGCAAGATCGTCACATGAAAGGGACCCTGTTTCCAGAATATTTAAGCTGCTGCCAAACTAAGGTGACAAGGGCTCCATATTCCACTCATCTGAAGCGCAGAGCATATAAGACTAGCGTCTGCCATACACACCGCTACCCCGATATAACGCGACGTGATAGAACACAAATTCGGATAGAACGCGGTAAAGCAGTGCTCGGGGGGGGGGGGGGGGGGGGGGGCCCTCGTCGTCGTGCAGTCCGGCGGATCAAAGCAAGTTCGATATAACGCGGTTTCACCTATAACACGGTAAGATTTTTTGGCTCCCGAGGACAGAGTTATATTAGGGTAGGAGGTGTATTCGGGATGGGGATACCTCTACATCCCTGACAAAGCCTTAACAATCCTTCATCTCATTTTATCCCCATTCTGCAGCATTGCTACCCCAGAGGGCTTGCACTGTAGCTACCATCCACCTGGCCTTATGAAGACTGGATTTTAACTCCTTCCAAGGTGTTCATTTCCACTCCTTACAACGACTGGAGTGGTGGGTATTGAACAGCAAAGTACTCTCTTTCCTCTGGGAAGCAGACAAGCATGGTATCTGTGCATCATCTCAATCTCCCGAAACCTAGGTTTGCATGATCAGAAGGCCGCGGCATAGACTCTGGTCTTCCTCAAGGGAATGCAGAGTCCCACCACAGAGCTAGCCCTCAAAATAACCTAACCCCCCAGAATGCACATTTGTGGGTTTCAACCCTCTAGTCTCACCCCCTCATCCTGCTCTTTTGCTAGGCTTGTGGCTCATAAGCAATAAGAGGAGGCTTGGCAGAATTCACTGATTTTTTTTTTTAAAAAACACGTTGACTGTAACAACATGTTTATTTTTAAGCATTTGTTAAGACTTGTATCAATTAAAAAATGGATAAAAATAGGAAAAAGTGCTTAAAGCCATCATTTTGCATGTTCACAGTTGTGAGAAATTATTTAGGGGAAGTCGGACAATTATTTAATGACCGTAGATGTTGCAATTCAAAACAGTTTAAGCTTTGCCAGTGTCAAAACACAAATTGGCACCACAGAGGAAGCAAATATCCTTAAAAATCAAACTCGAACCCGTTCTCAAGCGGCATTTTTCTTTGCCTAGCTGGACTGTCGACCAGTGATGGAAATATCTGTGTCAGTTTTTGTGTGCAGGGTGAAACTGAGGTTTATCGATAAAAACCTGATCCTTCCAAGCCTAACTAACAGCTGGTCATTACAGTTTTAAAAACAAACTGTGGCCTCTGCATAAAATGCTGTGGCCTCTGCATAAAATTGTCCAAGAACAATGCAGTATTATATTCCTGTGGCAGCTATTTACAAACATCAAGAATCTGCTAGTCTGCTCATGTCTACAGAACACGCGATTTTGTCTTCGGCCATTAACACTTGCTTATATCCAGCTTGTTCTATGTGGTCATGAATCTTCCAGGATGATGCAGATAAGATCTGTTTGACAACTACCAAAGTTACATGGTCTGTGTCAATTCCCTGTCTGTCTATAAGACATAAGCCCACTGCAAAGGTTGTTAAAACTATGGCGGAACAGGTGCAAGTTGTTTACATACAAGGCAACTGAACCTAAAACAAAATCCTGAGCAAGTGACTCAGTAGGTGGTGTTCTTCTGACAGTCAGTATTGGTTCAATACCCCAGCTAGATGCCAAGGGACACTGTGCATCTAATAAGACGTCCTGATGACTTGGTCATTTAAGATCAAGGTACGTTGTGAAAGATATTTAACCTTGATGACTAGGCCAGATTCCAATTTGCTTAAGTATGTTTTGGCTTCCCTAGATTTCCCCTCCATTGCTTCTAAAACGAATGCTCTGGCTTTCATTTGAGTATCTACAAAATCTTTCAAAGATGAACAAACATATTCCCCATTTATTATTAATCATGTTTATTACAGTAGCACCTAAGGGCCAACCAAGAATGAGGCCCCACTGTACTAGGCACTGTACAAACTCAGAAATAAAGAGCTTATTATTTAAATAGGCAAGACAGATGCAAGGAGGGGAAGAAGTAGAACACACAAGCAGAGTGGACAGCGTGATGGCAGCAGGCAGGTTAGTTCCATTATTTTTTTGGGAGTGGGTTTGATTAGGAGAGGATCAGCTAAAGGAAAGAAAAGGGAAGGGGGTGAGCTGGACAGAGCAGACGGTAAATGGAAATGGAGTAAGATCTGTCCAAGGTCACACAGTAAGTGACAGAACTGAGAACAGAACTCAGGTTTTTCTTGATTCCATCCGGTTTTAGACCACTTCATGGCATCCCTCCACTTTCCTTACTAACCAGATCCTGGGATGTGCCCATGTGAGATTTATCACACAATCTGTCTAGGACATTGGAACAGTTCTCCTAAATACCTTTCCTCCTTGCCTTTTAAAATTAATATCGCTGAAAAATCCACGCAAGCTCAGCATACTGTTCATACCAAAAAGGTAGTTTCACTTTAAAGATAAAGAAACTACAAACAGCTTGGCAGTGCTGCATTATCTGTGGGTGCAAAGAGCCACAATGAGGTTGCCATTAAGCTGTGTGCATTTTTTCCCCCCTCATCATAAAACAATTGTAAACAGGCAGCTGACTGCTCAGTTTAACGAAGGGCAGAGAGAATAAATTAATCAACATACTGCCTCAAGGAAAGGAGGGAGAGACATATCCAAAACAACAGCTTAAGTAAGGAGAGCCTGTCAGTCATTTCCCCATTAGGAGTCCCCCTGTTACTAGTTTCTGGGGCCGCTGCAAACATATTTAAGTGTCTCATCTAATTCCACTTTGGTTGCTGCCTTCTCCCAGCCAGTACTGCTACCTCCTCCCCCACTCAGCATGCCGGGATACTGGAGATCTGAACTGAGAACCCCAAGCTTAAACATAGTCAATTATAGTAAATTAGAGAGACTAGATTCAACAGAAGTGCTGTTTAAGTTCTCTCCCACACACTCCGTTCCCTTACTTTCCAGGTGATCTCTAGAAGCGAACCCTGTCACCAAACAGTATGTGGATATTAAAGCATAGCTGGATTAGAGATTTCAAACGAGAAGCTTCCACTTACATGAAGCGAGAGCTGCTGAAACGCCTCGATCATGCCATTATCCATTTAATCCAGACACGGGAAACCACTCTTGTTGTAAAGCAAGTTGGCACATACTGATGAAGTCCAACAAAAGTTAGTAGCAGGGTCCAAAATTCCCCACATCCATAGGCTGGTTTAAGAAACCAACACACACACACACACACACACTCTGCCCTTTGTAAAGCAAATTCCAGCAAAATCACAATCTGTAGCCGCTATTGTGTCCAGACAGCATAGAGCGCACTCAGTAAACGGGAAGGGTCCTAGGAAGTGTTGCTAATGGGGTAAGGTTTAAAAAAAAATAATCTTGTCTTTAGGAGGCAATGGCAGAGAAGCTACTCCCAAAGCATAAATTCAGCCCTTCAGCCTCTCCAGCCTGCCAGCCTTTGCTCCCACTGAGATCTCCTTTAATGTTTGTCACGCAAGTTACCCAACCTTTTATGCTAAATAGAATGAGTCAGAAACCCTGATGCTCTGGGCAGCATTAATTTAGTGAATAGGAGAATGCAATCAGATTAATTAGGTGAGAGGCACCTACCTTTTTATATGTAGTCTCACCAGTGGAATCTACTCCTCTATGACCTTTCTTTATTGTCTGTGAGCCAGGCTGGCCAGAAGAACCAGACATCTAGGGGTATGGGTGAAGACAAGAACCAAGAAGCTTTAAAAACAAATATCCTAGGTGTAGCTCCCCGCCAAGAATCAAGAGGCGTAACTACAGAGGATCTCTCAGGGGTAAGTCTATGGAGTTGTAGAATACATTTCTTTCAACTTCCACCTTTAATACAAAGATGCAGCTTGCAGAACATTACAGGTCCCCGCGTGCAATGCCAGAAACTGCTTGGATCAAGATGGAGCACCACACACTGGGACCGGTAGTCTTCACGGGCTGCTTCTGCATATTAATATGGAGGGGGACATTATATGACCTAACTTCATCTTCAAAATAGCAGAGTGACATTAAAGAACCTTGGAGAGATACTAGCTTCCTGGGAGCTTCCTGTGTGATGCAGACTTGGAATCTAAATAAAGGGGTGGAGGGGACGGTCTTCGCAAAATGCAGGCTAGAGGAGGAAGTTTGGTTCCTGTACAAGGAGAGAGTTTTCAGGTTGCTCTTAGAAGCTTTAATTTCCAGCAGACTGGTCCTGAATGACCTCAGGCTGCAATCAGGGCGCGCTTTCCTTTACTGGTACAACTCATGCCCATGAAGGGTTTAGCTATACTGCAATTACACGTTATGACTGGAGCTTGAGCAGACATACTCTAGCTCAGGGGTCGGCAACCTATGGCATGCGTGCAGATTTTTAATGGCACGCTGCTGCCTGCCGGGACTCCAGCGTGTCATTAAAAATTCTGCCTAGCCCGGCCCGCTTCCCTCTGCCCCCGCGGGGGGGCAGGGAGCAGAAGCATAGGCATGCGCATGGGGTGGGCAAATAGCCCCACTCTCCCGGCGCGGCAAGCCGCGGGGTCCGCAGCGCCTGGCTGAGTGCTGAGTGCCGCCGGCCCCTCCCCCGCCTTCCCCCCTCCCCTGAAGCCCTGCCGCCGCACGCGCAGCGCTCTGGGGATCGGGGCTGCGCGCTCCCGCGGGGCAGTGTTTGGCTCCACGGGGAGGCAGACACACTCCCTGCTCAACCGGAGCCCTTCCGCCGCGTGCGCAGCGCTCTGAGGGGTGGGGCTGCGTATCTGGCTCTGCTTGGAGCCTCATGGTAAGGAGTCTAGGGCAGGGGGGTTGGATAAGGGGTGGGGGCAGTCAGGGGACAGAGGGCAGGGTGGGTTGGATGGGGGTGGGATCCCGGGTGGGGTGGGGTCTCTGGAGGGGGTAGTCAGAGAGCAGGGGGGGTTGGATGGGAGTCCCGGGATCTGTCAGGGGGCGGGGGGTGGATAGGGGTCAGGGCAGGCAGGGCAGGGAGCAAGGAGGGTCCTGGGGGGGGGGGCAGTTAGGGTGGGGGGTCTCTGGAGGGGGTGGTCAGGGGAAAAGGAGCTGGGGGGTTGGATGGGTCGGGAGTTCTGGAGGTCCTGTCAGGGGGCAGGGTGTGGTTGGATAGGCATGGGAGTCCCGGGGGGGGGGGGGGTCTGTCTGGGGGCGGGGGTGTGGATAAGGGTCCGAGCAGTCAGGGGACAGGTAGGGGCTAGGGGGGCAGTCCGGGGACAAGGAGCAGGGAGGCTTAGATGGGGGTGGGGTCCTGGGGGGCAGGGGTCCCAGGAGGGAGTAGTCAGGGGACAAGGAGCGGGGGGGGGTTGGAGGTTCTGAGGGGGGCAGTCACCCAGCCCTCTGCCCTGAGCCCTGAAACCCCCCCAGCCCCCTGCCATGAGCCCTGTACCTCCCTCATATACACACCCAGCCCTCTGCTTGACTCCTTCTCACACACACACACACACCCCAGCCCTGATTCTGGCACCCACACACATACCCAGCCCCCCCTCCCCCCCGACACCTGCACCCCCCTCACATGCCCCCAGCCCTCTGCCCTGACTCTTGCACCCCCCCCACACACACCCCATGCACCCCCCCCGAATCCCACCATGAGCACCAAACGGGAGCTCCTGCAGCCTCCCCCCCATTCCCACCTGCACCCCTCGCATCAAATGGGAGCTGCCCAGGTAAGTGCCCCACACCCAAACCTCCTGCCCCAACCCTGAGCCCTCTCCCTCATTCTAGCTCCTGGCCAGACCCTTCACCCCCAGCCCTGTGCTCAGTGCACTCCCATCCTCAGCTCAGTGCAGAGAGAGGAAGAGAATGGGCCAAAACCAGGGAGAAGGTAGGTACCCACTGTATGTGGGCAGGGCCGGGACCCTAGACTGGCAGCGGGCTGTACGGATCCGGCAGTCAGGATCCCGGCTGGCAGGAGCTGGCGGATGGAACCCCCGAGTGGCAGTGGGCTGAGCCGCTCAGCCCACTGCCGGCACAGGGTCCTGGCCGCTGGCACGGGGTCCCGGCCGCCGGACCCGCACAGCCTGCTGCCGGTCTGGGGTTCTGGCTACTGGACCCTTGCCAGCCAGGGTCCCGGCTGCAGGCCCCACTCAGCCCGCTGCCGGCCTAGCGGAACAGAACCCCAGACCAGCAGCGGGCTGAGCGGGCCGGCGGCATAAGATCAACATTTTAATTTAATTTTAAATGAAGCTTCTTAAACATTTTGAAAACCTTGTTTATTTTACAGTACAACACTAGTTTATTTATATAATATATAGACAGAGTGAGACCTTCTAAAAAACATTAAAATGTATTACCGGCATGCGAAACCTTAAATTAGAGTGAATAAATGAAGACTTGGCACACCACTTCTGAAAGGCTGCCGACCCCTGCTCTAGCTAGCATGGGTATTGGGCTTGTACATCTCATGCTCAAGTGCACACGGCCACAACTTCACTGCTCCAGTATCCGAGCTAGCTAGATCAAAGCTAGCATGTGTGCTCAAGCTGCAATTATACCCTGTGATTGCAGTACAGACACACACTTCGAAGACTTGAGTCCTTTGAGGAAGTGAGCTAGGTTGGTGGTACAAGTTAATCTAGTTTCTCAGGCAGAGGTGGCAATTTTAGCTGCATCTTGTCTGTACTACTCTATGACCCCTTGGAAACTTGCCTCAGTCATTGTCTTCTGTGTAAACGGCCATTCTGTTGCTCTATAAACTTGAGCTCAGGCTTTGTGGCTTGACATTTATATAGTGTTTTGGTGGCATGGAATCACTTGAAATTCCAGGGCCATTAGGATATAAAAATGGACCCAATTCTCTTATGAGGAACAAAGGCCCACTGATTTCACAAGTGAATACACCAGCTCATTGCAGCCTTATAATTGCTTGTTCAGCTTTGTCCCCCGCTTTCCCTTCCAGATTCAAGCCATATACAGAGCTCAAAATGCCTAGTTTAATAGAAAGCACCCATTTATGACAGTGCCCAGGGAACAAAGCACACCAATTTCTCAAGAAGTAACTTACCTCTGAAGTGAATGATTTTTTGAAGGTTGCTGATCCTGTCAAGATAGAAATTTAAGAGACATTTAGCAAAGAAACAGGTCATTATATATTGTAGAAAAAGCCTGACATACTGCTGTGATTTGAATGTTTTAGTATATCTGAAAAAGCACTGACTCATGTTTGATTTTTCCTCAACTTCTCCTCTTGCTCACAGCACAGGGAAATTTTTCTCAGGCCACAAGGAAATGTCATTCTGCTTACCACACAGCCATCCCAACTTAACTTTGTTTATCTCTCACAGAGTAGTTATTTGCTAGTCTGATCTTTCCTGCTCAGCCAGATTCCAAGAATTTTTTAGCTGTGTATAGAAACTCAGGGCCAAATTCAGACACGGTGTAAGCTGATGCAACTTTATCAAATTCAGTTGAGTTACACCAAGACTTAATATGGCTCTAACCAACCATTAATTAAAATCACTACATCAAAGACCCAATTTTCATAGTTCAAGCTTTGTGATGCTGCAGTGTCAGCACTTCCATTATAAACTTATTTCCAGGGGTTTTTACAAACACAACATAAATCCTTTAGTCGAATGTTAAGATTCGGACAATACTAGGGCTAAATGACAGTGACGTGATTTACTACTTTTTCCACCTTTTGAGGCCAGGATTCCAGTCCTGTTTCTTGGATACGGGAACAGAAACGGACTCTGGGATCCTGCTCTTTTGTGGATGTTTGTCCAACCTACAAAACCACCACACAGATCAGCAATAATACTCAGAAGCAGCCCAGAATTGCAAAAGCAGACATGCTGCCCGCACATAAAGTGAAGTCATGGGAAAACTTGCATTTCTTCCTCTTCCTCTACCTGGGACAAAAAAACCAAAACAAGACTCCATCTCCGTGGCAGCACATCCTCCCCAGGTGAGAGCCACAAATACAGTCTGATTAAGCTTATTTTTCAACCATGGCAACCTCAGTCATTCAAAACAGGGGCAAAAGAAAAACTAAGAAGTGTTATGGTGGTAAGAAAACCACATTTCAGCAAAGGACACAAAGACACTTAAACAGTGAAACTGACCATCCTTCCGATCCATTTATCAAACAATCAAAGCTCCCATTTCAAGACAGACAAAACAGTGAGCAAAAATAATTCTGTGCCAAAACCTTTTTACTACCCAAAGTGAAAGGATAGCGGCTGGCTTTTTCAACTTGTTTTCCTCCCCCTCTGTTCTTTCCTTAAGGCAAGAAAGGTGTCATGACAAGTTCTAATTTTTATGTATAAAGTGCCACATATTTAGGAGCTATTCCCTCCTCCTCCCAGTACATTCTGTGCTCTTCATAAAAATGAGTAATGCACAGCTGTATTCATATGCACTGACTTGCAACTAGCTGTGCTACGCAAGGCCATAGACTAGTGGCTTACAACCTGTGGCCCATGGACTCCTGAGGGCCCGCAGACTATGTCTAAGATTTCCAAGGGGGTCTGCGCTTCCATTCAAAAAAATTGTAGGGGTCCTCAAATAAGGTTGAAAACCACTGCCATAGACCAGAGGCAGTCAGGCTAGCGGGGCAGCCAATTCTGCACATCAGTCAGAGCCATTTGTCCTGGGACATAGGTCCAAGGGCTCAACCTTCTGCTGCCACTATTCAATTTGGCCAGCTGAACCGCTGTGGAGTCAAGAAGAACAGGAGTAGTTGTGGCACCTTAGAGACTAACAAATTTATTAGAGCATAAGCTTTCGTGGACTACAGCCCAGGAGGCTCTCAGAGTTTCCATGGGCTTGAAGCCGGAGAAGCCTGCTAGGCGATCACCGTCTGACAGTCCAAGTTAACAGCTTTTGTTCTCCACCCCTGCCCCCAAACAGAAAGTTCTGTCACTACAGACCAGAATGGATCTGAAAGCAAACCTATTCCCAGTTGGAAGCTAGCTTCTATACTTTTCAGTCCTGCTAACAGAAGCCACGCTGCCATAACCCAGTTTTTCAGTATGCTGTTTTAATGAAAAACTGACAGCGCTCCACTAAAACAACAAAGAGTCTGGTGGCACCTTAAAGACTAACAGATTTATTTGGGCATAAGCTTTCGTGAGTATAAACCTCACTTCTTCGCTCCACTCTGTCACCTCGCAGTACAGGTGACTGCTTTGAACAAGGCTTTCCAAACGGTCAATGTCTGGGACACAGTGGAGGAAGCAACTCAGTCATTACAATGCAGCACCTGCTCAGCAACAATTGAGCCCTATTGCCTTTTCAAGTGAGTATTCTGTAAGGATGTAAATCCAATATTCTCTATAAGTCACACTGAACCAGCAGCACAGCTAATCTCTAAGGTGATGGGGCTAGCTATGTCAATAATCAGCCATTCGAACCCTTAAATTCTCTGAGGATTTACCTAAAACTATTTATTCAAAAGGGCCAACAAATGAGCCTTTTTATACCTTTCCAATCGCATCCAAGAAACATTAAGCCAAAAAGAGACCCCAAAAAACAAAAACGCAAATATAAAAAACGTACCACTAACTTTTCACTTATGTAGCACTTCTCAACTGAGGATTCCAAAGGATTTCATATTCGCTTGGCCTCTATACCAAGCTTACTGACCCGGCAAGCTGCATACGACAATCTCCAGAAGTTTGAGAACTGGGGCGCACCTGCTGGGGTTTGGGGTTTCAGCACCGCTCCTGCGGAAGCCCCGAGTCCCGGCACGTGTGCCCCATGGGGCTGAAGCCCTGACACCCCTCTCCCCGCTGAGCCAAAGTCCCTACCCCACCACCCTGCTGCAAGGCAGAGGTCCTCAGCTCCCCCCCCCCCAGTTTGGTAGGTGGAGAAAGGGGGGGGGGGAGGGCACACCTGGGGGTGGCGGGGCTCCGCCAGCCACACTAACTGTAAAAGAGCTGCATGCGGCTTGCGAGCCACGGTTTGACCACCCCTGTGCTATACCAATGTGAGACAGGCACTCTCATTTTACAGAGCTGTAGAGTAATGTACAGTGATTTGCCTGAAGTCACACAGCAAATCAGGACTGAGAACAGAAACCAAGAAACTGGCTCTACGTGGCACTGGTGAAGCCTCACCTGAATACCATGTCCAGTTCCAGGAGCCACACTTTAGGAAAGATGTGGACAAATTGGAGAGAGTCCAGAAGAGAGCAACAAAAATGATAAAAGGTTTAGAGAATCTGATCTATGATGAAAGTTTTAAAAACTGGGCAAGTCTAGTCTTGAGAAAAGATGATTGAGGGGGAAACCTGATGGCAGTCACTCAATATGTTAAGGGCTGTTATAAAAAGGACAGTGATCAACTGTTCCCTATGTCCACTGAAGGCAGGACAAGCAGTAATTGGGTTAATCTGAAGCAAGAGCGATTTAGATTAGATATTAGGAAAAAACGTTTTAACTGTAAGGAAAGTTAAGCACTGGAACAAGCTTCTAAGAGAGGTTGCAGAATCCCCACAGAACTTTTAAAGAACAGTTCGACAAACACCTGTCAGGGATGGTCTAGGTTTACTTGGTCCTGCACAGGAGGCTGGACTAGATGACCTCTCAAGGTCCCTTCCAGCCCTACATTCCTACTTCCCTGGTCTAACTGCTAGAGAGAACATTGTCTCCCATCATGTAATTCTAGTGAATGCTATCTGGAAATCAGATACACATTATCTCCAAATCAAGCGCCACTGTTTACAAGGAAAGCTCACTAGTCAGCACAGGAAAGTTACTGTATGCTGTAACAAGGATCGGTAACCAACACACACACACCATGTGCAATACGGGAAACACTCCCTCCCTTTCTCTAGTTCCTTCATTTCCAAACAAATGTGCAATATCCGTTGATTGCGATATCGCCAACAGTCCTAGATAGGGAGGGTTCTGAGTTACTAGAGAGATTCTTTCCCAGGTGTCTGGCTAGAGGGGCTCTCTCTCATGCTCAGGGTCTAACTGAGCACCCTATTTGGGGTCGAGAAGGAATTTCCCCCCAGGTCAGATTGACAGAGACCCTGGTGTATTTTTGCTTCTCTGCAGTGGGGTGTGGGTCACTTGCTGGTTTGAACTAGAGTAAATGGTGGATTGATTGTAACTTGAAGTTTTTAAATCAAGATTTGAGGACTTTAGTAACTCAGCCAGAGGTTACAGGCCTATTGCAGGAGTGGGCAGATGAGGTTCTGTGTGCTGCGATGTGCAGGTGTCAGACCAGATGATCATGATGGTCCCTTCTGGCCTTAAAGTCTATGAGATTGGGCAATAGGTTATTTCCCTTTGTCCACAATAAAGATGGTTAGTTACACTTGAGCACTAGAATGAACATGCAGCAGGAGTCTGGTCTCCTAAGTAAGGGGAGATGAATGTAAACAGGCGTGTGCAATTCCTGTAAATGTTGGGAGTTGCCTGCAAACGCATAAGCTTCCTCAGTTAAAAGCATTACTAGTTTTGGCCAGAGGGAGGCATCATACACAGAGCCAGGGAACAGTTAAAACTAAAAGACTTTCCATGCGAGGAAGTTAGAGTTATTAGTCTCTTTTTTAAAATGACCATTTCTTCTGCACTATGTGGAGAAATGAAGGGCAACAGCGTTAGCCAACTCAATGAGCACATTTTCTACAAAACAACCTTTATAAAGATTCGCTTGTGCCTGGGTGTTTCTGAAAATGTGTTAGATCTGCTTAAATTCAATTCATGAGTGTTTTTTTTGTTTTTTTTTAAAGAGGTACATATTTTTAAACCTATCTCAAGTGTTTAATTAGTCAATCACCTGCTTGATTTTAAAGAGTTATGGTAACTATTTTGATACTCTTTGTGGTTTAACTTCCATGCCTGGCCTCTCTTTTGAGGGGATTAGAGAAGTGTTAGACATTACCTATGCCCCCATCTCTGCCCCCCCCCCCCCCCCCCAAAAAAGGAAGGATTATTATATGTCTGCTTCTTTTAACATTACACAGTCAATCCCCCAGGAGAATTCAGACTGTCCATAGAGTTATTTATTGGAAGCTGAATCAGGAGAAACAAATAGAAGCTGGCTGAAAATAGTACAGGACCACTACAAGTAGTATACTTCCTACAGCACATCAAATAAATATCAGACTAAAAGCCATATTGAAGCTACTGGTGCCGTTTTGGTTAAACGGCACGTGAACTGCTCTGAAAGGAGTATACAACACAGAAATTCAGGTCAAATTCTCACCTCACTTATTTGTCTAGTGGATAGGTGTGCTAATTTGGGGTGGGCAGGCTTCATAGCCACCAGTGTCTATATTTATGGAGCAGTTCTGACAAATTTCAGTTTTATCTCATGTTTTAGATAAAAATAAATGTGAAAACGTTACCACATCCAAACATATCATCGAGAGCTACACTCTTCAGGGTATGAAGCATCTTACAAGCTAAGCACCAGGGCCACATCAAACAAGCATGCATTGAAGCTGCTAGAAGCTCTTGTGAGGAAAGAAGACATATCTCCATCTCCTCTCCCAATTTCAGGTTTCATCTCAACCCTGCCAGTAGGCAACTGGAGAGGGACATAAAAAAAAAAAAAAAAAAAAAAAAACCACCAACAACCTCTTTTCTATTTAGGATGGCTTTCAAAGGTTCTACAGATGGAAGACAGCTGAGATGTTTCCAGAAAGGCATGTCAAGCAGGTACGAAAGCATAAAATGAACCTAACTTGAATAATCCTGGCACACACACAGCTGTTTAGATGTCAAGCGGTAGCTCATACTTTCATATAACATGCACTTAAAAAAAAAAGCCATTTAATTAAAATATCAGAGGGGTAGCTGTGTTAGTCTGGATCTGTAAAAAGCGACAGAGTCCTGTGGCACCTTATAGACTAACCATTGTATTGGAGCATAACCTTTTGAGGGTGAATACCCACAATACATCTGACAAAGTGAGTATCCACCCACGAAAGCTTATGCTCCAATACAGTGGTTAGTCTATAAGGTGCCACAGGATTCTTTGTTGCTTTTTAATTAAAATAGCAGCTTCCACTGAGCAAAGTTATAGCACCCATCTACTAAGCCTACAAAAGGCTTGATTCTGTATCACTCTTCTTAAAAGCCAAGACAGTTATGTAAAGTGGGCTGTTTGCTGCTAGTTATCGGACAGGAAGAAAACCCATGCTTCTGAAGCATATGTATGCAACTTGTCTACCTCCGAGATGATACTGAGCAGCACAAAAAGCTGAAATCTATGAGGAAAAACAAAGCAAAAAAATGCAGATTGAAACTTCAACCCTTAAAGAAACGGAAAACTTTTTTCTGGCTAAAGATACGGGAACAAATTTTATCAAGACCAAATACAATTTCTGGTAAGGTAAGAAAGAGGACACCTCTCAAACAGTGTGGAAAAAAAAAAAAAGTCGAGTTCTTACCAAGACACCCTTGCCCTGTTGAGTTCACTCACAACAAAACTCTTTTGTAGCTCTAGAAGACGAGCCACTAAATATTTCATTTGCTTTTGGTAAAAGGCTCTTATAGACACTCCAGGAGCCTGGCTTGAACGTAAAGTCAAAACAACATTGAGCATAGTAGTTGGAGATGGAAGAGATCTGTTAGATCATTCAGCCCACCACCCATCAGGGCAGAATACAGTCCTCTGAAAGAGGATATATCAACACTTGATCTTGGCTGGAAGGCCAAGCAGTGAGTGGCATTTTGAAGTCCCGCTTCTTCTGCGCCCTGGAGAAAGAGATGGGGGGCTAAGAAGCACGTCACCTGCCTTCTGGCAGAGGGCGGCATCCCCTCCCTCCCCCCGGATCCAGAGAAGATACGTGGGAGGGCTGGGGCCTTCTACGCGAGCCCTTTTCTCCCCGGATCTGACCAATCCCGATGCTGGCAGAGTGCTCTGGGACAGACTCCTGATGGTCAGCTATAGCTGCCTCTCATTCTGGCTGAGCTCTCAGAAGCCCTCTGCTGCATGCCCACAAATAAACCAATAGATCTATCCAACAACTTATGTTAAGAGCATTCCCAAATGTTTTTGATTTAAATTTGCTGTTAAAGAACGTCTGGATTAAGACTTGCTACATTTTGAAGATTCTTTTTCACAAACTACTCATTCTTGCTACCACAATTTGCTAGCAGTCAGCAGAATTAACACATGCATGAATGACTTCGTTGCCCTGGATTAGTGTACAGCTTCTTCTTTCAATATTTCACTTGTACTATGAACTAATGGATCAGAGCAGGAGATAGGATATTTCTGAAGTTACTGGGATGCTGCTGACAACGATTAGGCTCACAGTGAGACCATCAAAGTTTCCTGGAGAATAGCCCACAGGAAAATGCTAAACATTTTGCACCACGTTTTCATGGCCAGCTCCTCTTGTTGCTTTACAGGACAGGAATAAACTATTCCTCGGGGCTTAGATACTACAGCAACAGGCACTTTATAAATACCTAATACAGAGAGTTGAGCTCAGACATCAAGACGTCCAGAAATAGAAGGAAACATGGACTTTTACTGCATTATTGCACAGAGATTTGGCAAGTTTTGGGGGGGGGGGGGGGGGACTAACAGGTTTTCAAACTTCACCTACAAACCTTAAGGAGATGTGGAGAGAAGTTCCGTGCTCATGTTAGTAAGTGAGCACTGTAAACCTACTGGAACACAGGAATTATAAACTCGCTGTTGGAGATAGTTACAGTAACAAACCGAGGAACAGAGATTACTTAACGGCAACTAACTATTTTGGGTCCTG
Organism: Malaclemys terrapin pileata; assembly: GCF_027887155.1. Taxonomy (NCBI): domain Eukaryota; kingdom Metazoa; phylum Chordata; order Testudines; family Emydidae; genus Malaclemys; species Malaclemys terrapin. The sequence goes on from NC_071525.1 coordinate 8,727,495, forward strand.
AACCAAAACCCGCTGAGGTCAGTGGGAGTCTTTGCATTGATTTAATTGGGTTTAGGATCAGGCCCAGAGCTGTAACTAGGCATTTTCGCACCCGGGGCAAACAAGTATATTTGCACCCCTTAAAGGCAACATGGGGGAGGGGGGCACACAGGATCACATGCCCCACCCAGATTTCTGCTTTCAATTTAGCACAAAGGTTTTCAAAAGGCACACTCCAGTTTGAAAACAGTCACCTGCTGGCAGATCAGACGCTGATGGGAGCTGCCTAGCTCACTTAGGCCCTTGGCTGTTTGCACTGTGGGAGCCGAGGTGCTGCCCTCCTTGCCCTGCTCCCCTAGCTGTGCCACCTCTGCATGGCTGGGTACTCCCCAGCCAGGGCACGCAGCACAGCTCCAAGCTGCATCCCGATGGGCTCTTGCCTCTCCCTCAAGAGTCTGGCGATGCCCCTTGGAGCCGGCCCTTGCCCACTGAGCCTGCCCTGCCTGGGGAGCACCTGGCCATGCAGAGAGGGAGGGCTGCTGGGCAGCCAGTCAGTGCCCTGGCTCCTACAGTGCGGAGAGCTGGGGCCTGAGCAGCTTCCAATCCACTGGCTCCTGCCAGGTTTTCAAACTGTAGGGCAAGCCCCCCTAGGGAGATGCACCCGACAGTTTAAAAACCACTATGCTAAATGGAAGGCAAAAATCTAAGGGGGGGGGGAAGAGGATGTGACCCCACATGACCTCCCTGCCTCAGTTTTCCACCCCCGCAGCTTTGCGCTCTGGGCAGCTGCCCCACCTTGGTTACAGTCCTGATCAGGCCTTGGGGGAGGGAGGGGGAAGAGTGTTCTATAGAAACCTAACAGACCTTTCTTTTTTCCTGATCACTAGCCCCGGAGCAATGCTTAGAAAAGATCATTGTTCTCAAGTGCACGTATAGCAGCAAATAAAACTGTTTTTAGTCCATGAGAACACCACACATTAGAAAAGGACTTTCTAACGGACATCTTGCTATTTCCCTCAACACCACAAGCCCTTGCCCCGTTGCTGATTTTAGCAGCAAAGGTTTCATGAACAGCTAGAGTGGATGATTCATGTTTTCTACCACCAGTAAACCGGCCCTGCAAACTTTGGATTGTACAATGCATTTGCTGCTGGCTTTGGCTGTGCTCAAGATAGAAGTTAAGATCATTTTGCGGTAAAGTGAGAAAATCGTATGTTAATCAGAATTATGCAACTCCAACGTCCCGTATCACATGACTCTCCAAATAAATACAAGATTTATGCAAATGGCATTGTGGGGAGCAAGCGAAGGACGGACAAGAGACCTCAATGAATGGTTCACAGATGTCGAGCAGACAGCCTTTGTGACTGAAGCAAAGCCATGGAAATTCTTAAGGTGAGAGGAGTGTTCCAAAGGACAGGGAGCTAAAAGCCACTGACTTCTGATCCTGGCTGATGATGTGAAGGCCAAGACTATAAAAGGGTTTAAAAAAGAACAAGATAAATTCATGGGGGATAGGTCCATCAGTGGCTATTAGCCAGGATGGACAGGGATGGTGACACTAGCCTCTGTTTGCCAGAAGCTGGGAATGAGCGACAGGGGATGGATCACTTAATGATTGCCTGTTCCGTTCGTTCCCTCTGGGTCACCTGGCCACTGTCAGAAGACAAGATACTGGACTACTTTTGGTCTGACCCAGTATGGCCGTTCTTTTGACTCTTACACACACTCCCCTGTAGTGAAGTGATTCACCAATACCTCTCTGCCTCAGTTTCCCCATCTGTAAAGTGGGAATACCACCAAGCAGGCAGGAGGCCGGGTTTGGCGATAGTTCGGTAAGAAGCATTATAATGTTTTGAAGATGAAGAGTATTATGTAAGTATGAAACAGTACAATTACATCCTGGTACAAGTCAACCAGCAAGTGCTACAACAAAAAGCTATTTAATTACAAAGGCTAGATGTGAAAGTAATGTAAGTGTGTTGTTTCTAAAAGGAGAAAACCACATTCCATCTCCCATGGAAAGGATATCTTACGTTTCTTGGCTCCTCGAGACACAGTGGCAGACTTCAGTATCTACAGAAGACAGTTCAGCCCTTCTGAAAGCATGAGCACTCTGACAGGAACGCTTTCTAGACTATCCTCACAACACTTGCCCATTTACTTCCCAGAGCTGTTATTTCCATTCTACAGAAAAGGAATTTATGCTGACAGGTTAAGTGACTCAACCAAGGCCACGGAGGGAGTTGGGATTAGAAATTGGGGTACTCACTGGTCCCTTGTCATGTGTTCAGGCCATGTTTTCCCCCCACACACACTTTGGGGAGGCAAATTGTCATTTTCCAGCAGAAGAGAGTTTAGGCTACATCTAAAATGCCATTCTGTCTCCTGAGTGCTATGGCTTTTAAAACAAGGGAGAGTGAGTGGGGATTATAAAACACCTTAACAACATATTTAATGGTATTATAATTGTGATATTACAAAGTAATCAACAAAGATCAAGAACTACCTACAATATCTGTGTCACATTTTCTGGTTTTCATTGCATCTAGTCTTTGTCAAAAGTGAAACTGACAGCCCTAGAGTGAAGCTCTGCATCACCAAAGAGATACTGCACAAGCAGCAGTGTCAACGTGCTTTGGTCCTGAGCTGGAGGGGCCCACATCTAAGGCCTCATCTACCCAGGGAGATACTCCTGATTAATTCCCCTTAGGCTCGTCTACCCTATGAAATTAGGTCAGTATAACTATGTTGCTTGGGGGTGTGAAAAATCCACAGCCCTGAGCGACACAGTTAAATTGACCTAACCCTGGTGTAGACAGCACTAGCTGGATGGGAGAATTCTTCTGTCAACCTAGCTACTGCCTCTCAAGGAGGTGGATTACCTACGCCAGCAGGAGAACCCTTCTTGTTGGCATATGTAGCGTCTTCACTGAAGCGCTACACAGCACAGCTGTGTCACTGTAGCGGTTTATGTGTAGACAAGCCTTTATTCCAAAATAAGTGTGCCTTATTCCAAATTAGCTTAGTCCACATTATTAGACTAATTCAGATAAGGCATGCTTATTCTGGAATAAGAGTGTTCATATACAGGGTTAATCAGAAACAGAGAATAATCCACTTTAAATACCCACCCTACCTTATTCCGGATTTTCATGTGGAGAGAAACACTAAGGGTAAGAGGAAAAAGCGTAGTCCTTGGCCTCTATTGCTGAAATTGTCAACGATAGTGGGCAGATGCCTGTCTAGTGTGATCTGGACAAAGACAACCACACAGACAAAGCAGTAACAACTTTCAGTCCCTCCTAACCTGGGTTGTAATTGAACCAGTCACCTAGAAATAAAAGGCTTCAGAGCCCATTATTTTCCAGGGGTGTGGGCAAGTGAGGGACTAGCTGGAGTGGCTTGGAAGATGAAGAAGTTAAGATGGGTTGCCCTTTAACAACACATGCCAGCATTAAAGGCTGTGTTTTCCAAAAGGGGGCTCAAGTTTAAGAAATTCAGGAAATGGTGCTATCGTAACACCACAAACCATCGTACAGTAAAAGCTGTGTTATCCAGCATTTTACCAACCATAAAGCTCTAGAAACCAGCATCTCTGATATCTCCATTAAAAGTCTGGTTGGCACGGGACTGGCAGGCTCTCTACCTGGCTCCCCGGAAGTGGCGACATGTCCCTCCTGCTCCTAGGCGGAGGAACGGCCACAGGGGCTGCATGCATTGCCCCCGCCCCGCATGCCGGCTCCGCAGGTCCCACTGGCTGGGGACCACAGCCAATGGGAGTTGCGGGGACAGCGTCTGCGGGCAGAGGCAGCACACAGAGCCTCCTGGCCACGCCTCCACCTAGGAACAGCAGGGACATGTCGTCACTTGCGGGGAGCTACCCAAGCTGAGCGCTGCCCAGATCCGGCACCCTGAAATCACTCCTGCACCCCAACGCCCTGCCCCAAGCCCCCTCCCACACCCATACTTTCTCCCAGAGTCCACACCCTGCACACACACACCCCGTGCCCCAACCCCCTCCCTCCATTAGTTAACTGGAATTTTTGACTAACCAGCACCCCCCATTCCCCCACCATGCCAGGTGATAAAACTTTTCCTGTATTTTCATGCTCTTCTTTCTAAAGAATCTTCCAAAGAAGAAACTTCCAGCTTGACAGACCTGTTTGTATTTTGCTTAGAAAAGCAAACACACTACTTTGTTCTTTTAAATCACCTGGTACCATCTCTCCTCTCTGTCTTAAAGGACAGGGCAATTTGGCCAATGCCAGCATGTGTATTGCAAACACAAGCTCATGAAGTTTTTCTGCACTAGGTTTTTCTTCAGTTTCCCACCATTGTAGCTACATTAAATGGTAGCAAAAGTGAAAGTGCAAGTTTAGACCAGGGTGAGACAAGAGTGTGCAGTTTACAAGAGCATTCAGAAGCTGGGAATGGGTGACAGGGGATGGAACACTTCATGATTACCTATTGTTCATTCCCTCTGGGGCACCTGGCATTGGCCACTGTCAGAAGACAGGATACTGGACTAGATGGACCTTTGGTCTGACCCAGTATGGCCATTCTTATGTTCACATTGTTGACTCCCACCACAGATCATTTTAGATTTTGACAGGGTGGATACAAATCGATTGTGGGGGGGGGGGAAACAGATTTTATAGTTTAGATAAAATATAACAATGTTTTTCTTTAAATATGAATGTTTAAAACGAATCTGAATTTAATACATATTAAGGCGAAAACCTATAATCTCTTAAAACATTTATCTAATATATATATATATGTTGAATCCATGAACCCCTATCAAAACTTGAGTTAAAGACTGCTTTTTTATATGAAGAAAGAATCAGGGCAAAAACATAACTTTGGAGGTCAACCTTTACAAATAAGGCACAACAGATCATAACTGTGTGCCAACAGCTTTATTTAACAAGCTGTGTTAAGGGCTTGTTTAAATAAAAATAAATTTGATATGTTGTTTTGTGTGTTTAATTAAATCCCAGTTACCATCCTAATGCTGTTTGACACAAATCATGAGCAAAAAGTTAATTATCTAGTAAATAAGCAGTATGTCATTCACCTTTTTCTAAAAAGTTAAAAATGTAAAATTAATAAAAATCTGAAAATATCAAACTATATATGACTGCTTAAATAAGTGCATATATTTATAGCGTACCTTCCTAGGTAGCAAAAAGATGTACCAAATCTAGTGTAAAGGCTCTATTTAGTTGTAAATCAGCATGTTTTAATTGTTACCCTTCTTAACAAAATAACTGAAGTACAAATGGAAAAGTTTCTTAACATTTATAAGTTAAATTGAGCTTTTTCACTTGGTGATTTAAAACAATCCATCCTGGGTTTTGAAGTTTAGCTCTGTGAGGAAAAGGACAAGAGACTTTTTAAAATGGAGGCCTAGGACTCCAATAGTTAGGGTCCTCCCAAATTCCTGGTTCACTTTGGTCAATTTCACGGCTACCGGATCTTAAAAATCAGTGAGTTTCACGATTTCAGGTGTTTATATCTGAAATTTCATGGTGGTGTAACCGTGGGGGGATCCCAAAGCTGTTGTAGGGAGGTTGCAAGATTGCCATACTTACTTCTGTTCTGCCCTGAGAGCCCAGCTCTGAAGGCAGCAGCTGCGGAGTTTAACATAATTCGGAACCCCCTTGTGCAATTAACTTCAAATCGGTCAGAAAAATTCTACCTCCACTCTCAAAATTAGGTTAGATCGGAGGCTATAGTCCTTTGTTTGGAGATTTGAGAAAGGGGCCCAAACTCAAGGTTACAATGAAAACTCAGTTGGAACTATATCTTTGGAGTGGCTACTGCAGTGAACACAAAGAACCAAGCAAGTCTCACACTGCTACTTTTGGCACGTGTTGTCCCACTTCAAACTGAAAGCAACAAGATGTGATCCTCCAGTCTTGGTTGTTTCCATACATAGTTAAAAAAAACAAACAAGGAGGCAACATCTCCATGTCCTGCAGAGAGGGTGGGGGAAACTCCGCATGACTGGACTTTAAGGAGGAAAGGGTGGAACAAGTTTCAGAAACAGTCATCCCCTTTATGTATGCAGGGAGAAGCCAGTAATTGAGTAATATGCCAGAGGGTAAATAGTAACATGTGCCACTCTGGAATGTGGATAGCCCCCTAATAACCATGCCAAGTCTTTAAGTGGTTTTAGTTGTATTGTGGGGAGGAAGCGCACTCTCCACGTCCAAGCTACCAAGCCATTTTTAATATCCAACTACTATCTTCATTCTACCTAAGGAAAGCTGTACTCTGCTTCCTCTGGAGCCTGACAATGCTGCTCCTGAGGTGCCTGCAGGTGTTTGTTGGACAGAGAACCAAGATCCCCTTAAATCCTTGAGGAGAGGGTTGCTGAATTCAGGACCAGCGTTTGCATCCTCCTGTGGCACAGCAATAAGATCACGAGATAAGGCAATTGTCATTTGAAACAGAGGGGACAACTACTGGTCTAAGCCAGTTTGCTAATTAGTCAAAGAATAGAAAATCTTAAAATCCACACTACAGGACAGTCAAAGGGTTAATGGCCATCACTTGTCCCAAAGGCTGTGCCTGTCTACACTACCACTTTACAGTGCTGCAACTTTATTTCACCCCCCCTCAGCGCTGCAAGTTTCAGCGATGTAAAAGTGTCAGTACAGACCGTGCTACAGCGCTGATAGCTCCTCCCCTCATGGGGGTGGTTTTATTACAGCGCTGGGGGAGCTCTCCCCCAGCTACACAGCCGCGGCAGCACTTTAACGTTGTTAGTGAAGACATACCCTTAGACTTTTTTTTGATAAAGTGGCAGCAACAGTAGGAGCACTAGTGTAGACAGCATTTTTACTGCTTTGTTAATGCTGCTTAGAACAGTTCTAGATGACAAAGATGTTAGTGCCCTGTCTACACTAGAGCTTCCACCATTGCTACCACTCTGGGAGATTTCCCAAAGTAGTTTAGTGCAGACAAATCCGTAAGTGATGGACAAGAGGAAGAGGAGAAGGTAGAAAGATTATAAAGCCTGTGCAGTAAATGCTAAACAAAAGGATACATACACAGATCACAAAGGGTTGAGTGATTGTTTGGAATGTAAACTAAAGGTCTTTTTAAAAAGTTAACTTGCACTACAGCCACAGGCTATAGAGAGGTGTTTGGTTTGGCATGTTATTAGGAGACCCAACCCAATTCCTATCGAAAGAGGATGGCACTCAGTAACACCCCACCCAGTGATACTGCAAGAATTAGGCCTTGGCTACACTCGAAACTCCAACGCGCTCCCACGGCAGCGCTTTGAAGGGCGAGTGTGGTCGCGCGCCAGGACTGGGAGAGAGCTCCCCCAGCACTGCAGGTACTCCACCTCCACGAGGGGATTAGCTCCCAGCGCTGGGGCACTGTTTACACTGGTGCTTTACAGCGCTGTAACTTGCTGCGCTCAGGGGGGTGTTTTTCCACACCCCGATGGAGAAAGTTGCAGTGCTGTAAAACGCCAGTGTAGCCATAGCCTTAGTGTCTGTGAAGTGCTCTGAAGATGCAACATGGAGATCTGTATGAGTGCTAAGTATCTGCCCCTTTGTCTCCCAGGGGTGGCTAGCTGCCACAACCCCATTTTTACTATTACAAGCCTCCATCACCAGGTTTAGCAATAGCATTCAGAGCTCCTTCCAGCTCCTGTCAACACCATTCCTGGTCCAGCTCGAGTTAATAAAGAGAAGGGACCAGGACTTCCAGGGTGCGGAGGTGTCTGTCACCGCTGTTTTAACAGTGACAAACCCCTTCACACCCCGGTAAACAGAGAAAGGACTAGGGGAATCTTTGCCTTGGCTTCCCAGGGATGGAGCCTCTTCCTAAAACAAGCCTGATGCTAAGGCGTGCTGTGGGAGGTCCCAAAAGCAAAAGTAGGGTCCCAAAGCACCCCGACGAGCGGTCTCTGCACACAGCCCAGAGCAGCGCGGGGGACGCTGGAAGCACCTCGCCGAGCATCCCCCAGCACCGGCCCCTGCGCATCCCCAGCCAGAGCCCCACAAGTGCTTGCAAACCCCAGCCCCCCTTACAGAGGCGACCCCCCGCCCAAGAAAGGGGGGGGGGTCTCACCTCGGCCCCCAGGCTCTGGGGGCAGAGCCACGCGGGAGGGGGCGATTCAGCTCCCGCCCAGCTACCCCCCCACCCCCACATCCCCCCCCTACAGGGGCCTCGGCCCCCAGCGCCCCCCAGGTCTCCACACAGCGGGTCCCTCCTCCCTTCCCCCGCCCCTTGGGGGAGGTTACAGCCCCCCCGCTTCCCCCTCCCCCGCCGGGCCCCGCTTCGCCCCCCGCCGGGCCCCCCTTACCCGCGATGCCGGCGCTGCTGCTGCTGCTGCCCCCAGACTCGGGGCCGGCCGACGCCATCTTGGAGCTTCTCCCTGCTCCACTGGCCGCCGGCAGCTCCTCCCTCCCCCGGGGGCCCCTCACTTGGTGCCGCCCGCGGCCCAGGACCGCACCATTCGGGCTTAGGCGCGACCCTCCGACTTGGACTCGCCCGGCCGGCTCCAGACCGAACCACTCAGCGTGGATGGGAGGGGCGGCGAGGCCGGGCTGCGGCCACCGCCTGTTATTTCTAAACTCGGGGAGCTGGGCGCCTCTTGAGCTGGCTGCAGCGCATGCGCACGGAGGTGGGGGGGGGGCGAAGCTATAGTGGAAGCCGCCATGGGTCACATGACAGTGGAGCAGGCCACAAAAACAATGATAACCCCCTCCAGTATGATGTCAAGGGGTGGGCCTGGCACATCATGGTGATACCGGGATGTTGCCATGGTAACATAACATGGCTTGTCATGTCTTCATTTGTGTTGCCACGGTGCTCCGAGCTCACCCCGTTGTCATGGCGTCTTATGTCCTGACCTCATCGTCACATCATGTCCCTGTAGCACCCCATGTCCTGACCTCATCAGGTCATGGCACCGCGTGTCCTGACCTCATTGTGGCACCTCACCTCTCACCTGCCCGCGTTGCCAGAACATAGCATGTCCCGCCTTTTCCATCTCGTCCCAGCCCCATACATCCTGACCTTATCCCGCTGTCACTGAGTGATGTGCTGACCTCACTGCATCATAAGAACATAAAAAAGGCTGTACTGGCTCACACCAAAGGTCCATCTAGCCCAATATCCTGTCTACCGAAAGTGGCCAATGCCAGGTGCCCCAGAGGGAGTGAACCTAACAGGCAATGATCAAGTGATCTCTCTCCTGCCATCCATGTCCACCCTCTGACAAACAGAGGCTAGGGACACCATTCCTTACCCATCCTGGCTAATAGCCATTAATGGACTTAACCTCCATGAATTTATCCAGTTCTCTTTTAAACGCTGTTATAGTCCTAGCCTTCACAACCTCCTCAGGTAAGGAGTTCCACAAGTTGACTGTGCGCTGTGTGATGAAGAACTTCCTTTTATTTGTTTTAAACCTGCTGCCTATTAATTTCATTTGGTGACCCCTAGTTCTTGTATTATGAGAATAAGTAAATAACTTTTCCTTATCTACTTTCTCTACATCACTCATAATTTTATATATCTCTATCATATCCCCCCTTAGTCTCCTCTTTTCCAAGCTGAAGAGTCCTAGCCTCTTTAATCTCTCCTCATATGGGACTCTCTCCAAACCCCTAATCACTTTAGTTGCCCTTCTCTGAACCTTTTCTAGTGCTAGTATATCTTTTTTGAGATGAGACCACATCTGTACGCAGTATTCAAGATGTGGGCGTACCATCTATTTATATAAGGGCAATAATATATTCTCCGTCTTATTCTCTATCCCCTTTTTAATTATTCCTAACATCCTGTTTGCTTTTTTGTCCGCTTCTGCACACTGCGTGGACGTCTTCAGAGAACTATCCACGATGACTCCAAGATCTTTTTCCGATTTGTTGTAGCTAAATTAGCTCCCATCATATTGTATGTATAGTTGGGGTTATTTTTTCCAATGTGCATTATTTTACATTTATCCACATTAAATTTCATTTGCCATTTTGTTGCCCAATCACTTAGTTTTGTGAGATCTTTTTGAAGTTCTTCACAGTCTGCTTTGGTCTTAACTGTCTTGAGCAGTTTAGTATCATCTGCAAATTTTGCCACCTCACTTTTTACCCCTTTCTCCAGATCATTTATGAATAAGTTGAATAGGATTGGTCTTAGGACTGACCCTTGGGAGCACCCCTACTTACCCCTCTCCATTCTGGGAGAATTTACCATTAATTCCTACCCTTTGTTCCCTGTCTTTTAACCAGTTCTCAATCCATGAAAGGACCTTCCCTTTTATCCCATGACAACTTAATTTATGTACAAGCCTTTGGTGAGGGACCTTGTCAAAGCTTTCTGGAAATCTAAGTACATTATGTCCACTGGATCCCCCTTGTCCACATGTTTGTTGACCCCTTCAAAGAACTCTAGATTAGTAAGACATGATTTCCCTTTAAAAAAAACATCATATCATGCCATGACCTCACCACCACATTGCCATGATGTCACGTTGCCTTGGCGTGTTACATCCTGACCTCGCCGTATCACTAGCTGAGTTGAGAGATTTGGGATTTGCGGTTTATAAGAATGAATTTTCTATTTGGTAAGAGTCTAATCCTTATTTCACAGTGGGAGGTACTAAATTCCCATGACTGGTGTATAATTTTTGGACCAAATTGTATGTTAAGTTAAACAACAACAGTTTACAGTGTATTGCTGTAGCCTGCCATTGGCCCTCCAAGAACAGCAAGTCAAAGGGAGGAGATTTCATATATTGTACTGCTCTAGTTACAGAGTTCACCAAGAGCAATCAGAGACCCAGTAACCCCAACCAGTTTAAAACAAAGGGAGTAAATACCATTTCACCTAAAACACTTCTTCTATTATATCCTCATCTATCTCATTGCCATAGTAGGTCAAATCACCATGTCACAGCTAAACCTCTCTATGTTGCTGTGTCATGTAGTGTCCTGGTGCTATCTCTTTGCAATGTGTCACCAAGTCATGTGCTGACCTCACTGGATCACATCATGACTAAGGCTAAGATTTTGTCATGGGTATTTTTAGTAAAAGTCAGGGACAGGACGCGGGTAATAAACAATAAATCACGGAAGCCCCAGCCTTGCAGCGCGGAACTGGAGCCGAAGCCCCGCGGTGTGTGGCTGACAGCCGGAGCCCCACCATACGTGGGGCTGAAGCTGAAGCCAAAAAAGTCACAGAGCTCTGTTAATGTTACGGATACCATGACCTCCGTGACCAAGTCAAATCCTTGTGATTGCAGCACCATTTTGCCACGAGAAACGTAACCATATTGCATCTCTAGGCAAGCGCTTAACACATCTTGACACCACAACTGTACACCATGGACATTTGGTGGATGCTGTTATATGCTGACAAGAAACTACATCATGTTGCATTGATAGGCAATGGCCCTTTGTCACATCAGGATATCCTGATACCTAACCATGGTCTTTTGGCCATGTGGCAACAAGGAATGACATTATATTGCATCAGTGGTCAGTCTGACATGTTGTCATGCCAAGACAAGAGTGTTTATGCAGGGTATCATGCCATCTGCATGACCACACCAGCTTGTCACAATACTACATGACAGCCCCTGTGGGTCAGTGCTGCCATGTTGCAACACAGAAAGACATTGTAATGTTTGCAACACTAACTGCTTGTGTTTTAACACAAAGTTGTCATGTCACATTATGGCAAGTCATCAAGCCAGGATGCCATGTTAGTGTATTTTGGCCCAGTTTCATCATGGACCACAACTAGGGGATGGCCTCTAGAGTTCAATGTGGTTATGTTGCATTGTGGCCTGTCATCTTGCCGTGCAATTGTGGCATGTCACCTTTTGGTGCAAAGTTCTTCTTGGTGCATCATGCTGTCCCAATGACGTGATGGTGTCTCGGTGCAATGTCAAGACCCTCAGGTTGCAGTGTCATCTCGCAGTGCCAGGTGAAAGCATGCATGCAATGTGTGTATAGCATTGAAAATCTCTTGACTCAAAAGTAAGAGGGTCCTCCTGAGTAAATCTGAATGATTAAATTCTGCCTTCCTAAATCCTCACTGCAGTTTCACTTGGTTATGACATTCTTCTTCACTGCCTGTCATGTAGCATTGCTGTGAGTTATTAAACAGCTGCTGCATTCCACCCCAGAGCTGGTTGCATTTCAATGATGACAGCAGTTATTCAAGATTGCAAAGAATTTGGGGATGAAAGATGCCTTGTAGGTGCAATAGATTATACAACACTATCTTTGACAGAGAGGCATACCTTAGTTATCTAAGCACAGAAGTAGCGGAACAGGAACTCCTGAGTTCTAGTTTCAGCTGTGACATTGATTCCATCTCTGGCCTTGGGCAAATCACTTAACCTCTCTGCCTTACTCTCACTTCTTGTAAAGTGTGGATAATAACACATACCTAACCCCTATACAGCATGGGCAGGAGCAGGGCCGGCTCTGGCTTTTTGGCCGCCCCAAGCAAAGAATGGCAAAGCAAAAAAAAAAAAAAAAACCTGCGGTGCAACCGGAGCACGGGTGCAGGGGGACCGGCTGTGGGGGGGAGGCGGAGGGAGCGGGAGGGAGAGAGAGAGAAGGGGGCTGCCAGGGCTACAGCAGGGGCGTTGCCACACGGCCCCTCCCGCTGCGCTGCCGCCTGCCACGAGGGCTCCGCTCCGGTCGGCGGGGAGGGAAGGAAGAGGACTGTCCTGCAGGGCACTCTTGTTCTCTGCGCCGCCGCCCCCTACAGGGCGGCCGGAGCGTAACCAAAAAAAAAAAAGGGGGGGGGGGGCGTGCCGCCCTAGGATTGGGCAGAATTCCGCCTCCAACAATCTGCCGCCCCAAGCACCAGCTTCCTCAGCTGGTGCCTGGAGCCGGCCCTGGGCAGGAGGGAATTGTTAATTAGCGGACATTCATGAAGCGCTATGGAGGTCAGAAATGCCATGCGTTATTTGTAACTGAGTCAGTGTTATAAGGGAAACCCCATCGATAAGACCCTCTGCTGTGAAAACAGAATGGGACCTTTGCAGCTGCTAGGAGAGTCCTTGTTTTGAAAGCTCCCTGTCAATTAAGCATTGCTTTATTTTAACTGGTGACTCAGATAGGCTACCAGCCTTGAAACAAAGCATTGCGTTACACCCCTGTCCTTTCCAATCTGTCAGCTCGGTTATACTATCATTTCCCACATCAGGGTAATAATAGGTCTGTTTGGGATGACTCTGTGGGCAGGCATTAGAAAGCTTCTGCCACCTACAGGCAAAACATGAGAGCTGGCTGTCAGTGCTCCACATCACAGAAGGAATGACAGCTGCTGTGGGGATTTCAGACAGATCCAATCTTCTTGTCTTTAGCAACAATCACAAAAGAAAGGGTAGCTTGGCCCAGTGAATTAAGGAGCATTTCTACTAATCTTGATTCCATAAGAAGACTGCTTCAATGCGACATAACAAGAGTATAATCAGACTGTCGACGGGCCAGTCCTGTAACAGGTGATAATCAATAAACCATGGGGCAATTGTAGTTATTTTACATGTCAAGTGATATTTCTATACTACAAAATCCAGACTCCGGGATGTTTTTCTGGTTGTTCCTTTCCACCTCTTCAACACTAATTTAAGTCTGGTAAATCTCAGCTCATAGTAATTATGAGAAAATCACATTCCATCTGCTGCCCTCAAGCAAATCAGGAGAAAACTCCTAGCTTGGACTACAATCTGCATTAGCGTGACCAGGTAGCAAGTGTGAAAAATCAGGACGGGGGTGGGGGGTAATAGGCGCCTATACAAGACAAAGCCCTGAATATCAGGACTGTCCCTATCAAATTGGGACATCTGGTCACCCTAATCTGCATCCTGCAGGCAGTTCTATGCAGACAGGCTCCTGTGCTCTCAGGCAGCCCTTTGTCGTCAAGAGGCCCTGTGTAGGGGGCTTGCAGGCCCCACACTGTCCTGATTGACGGCTGTTATTTTTAAGTCGAGTTCATTTCCTCTTGTGAGCTGGTCATTCTAGCTGCCCTGTACGCAGGTGGTGATGCCAGCTTCTCGTTGGTGCTTTGCCTATGATACCAGGTCTATCTTGGAGGAGACTTCTCAGAGAATAATAATTGTACTTCGACTTTACATGGACCAAGTACTATGCAGACATTACTTAATTCACCGGGTTCATCCCCCTGGGAGGTGGAGCCTTACCATTATCCCCACATTGCCCATGTGAGTTTTAGTCCCATCTCTACCACAGACTCACAGTGTAACTTTGGGCAAGTCCTGTCCCCTGCTCTGTGCCTCAGTTTCCATAGCTGTAAAATGCGGGCAATAATATCTACCTGCCATTGGGGGCTGTCAGGGTTAATTTGAGATAATAAAATAATAGGAATTTGAGTCTGGAAGGGACCTTAAAACGCCATCTAATCCATTGCCCCCACCCTCTGCTGACGCAGAGTTAAGTATACCCAGATCACCCTGAGAGGTGTTTGTCTAGCACCTCCAATGTTCTTAAAATCCTCCAATGATGGGGATTCCACAACCTCCCTTGGAAGCTAATTCCAGTGCTTAACTATCCTTAGAGTTCGAAAGTTTCCTGATATCTAACCCGAATCTCCCTTGTGCAAACTAAGAGTAGGGTTACCATACGTCCGGATTTTCCCGGACATGTCCGGCTTTTGGGGGCTCAAATCCCCGTCCGGGGGGAAATCCCCAAAAGCCGGGCATGTCCGGGAAAATCAGGAGGGAGGGAGGGCTTGGCCGGGGCCTCTTTGGCTGGGGTCGGCGGTGCGGGGCCGGGGCTGGTGCGGGGCCGGGGTTGCGGGGCCGGGGGCATGGTGCCGGGTCGGGCGCGCGGTGCCGGGCCGGGGGCCAGGAGCCGGGGTCGCAGTGCCGGGCCGGGCTGGGCGCGGGGCCGGGCGGGGAGCCGGGGGCGCGGTGCCGGGCCGGGGGCCAGGCCAGGCCGGGCGCCGGGCCCGCGGGGTCGGGAGCCGGTCCGGGCCCGCAGGGCCGGGGTCGCGGGACCCGCGGGGCCGGGAGCCGGGCCGGGGTCGCGGGGCTGGGAGCCGGTCCGGGGTCGCGGGGTCGCGGGGCCGCGGGGCCGGGCCGCCAGGGGGTGCGCCGGGCCGCCGGGGGCCGGCAGTGCTGGGTGGGCCGGGGGTGGTCGGCCGGGGGCCGGGGCCGGCACCCCAGGGCCTGAGCCGACCCAGGCTGGAGCCGCCGGGGGGCCAGCCTGGGCCGCGCCTCCTCCCCCCACACTCCCCCTTACCTGCTTCAGGCTTCCCGCGAATCAAATGTTCGCGGGAAGCAGGGGAGGGGGCGGAGTTGGGGCGGGGGCGGGGCTGGGGGCGGGGCCGGGGCCCAGTGGAGTGTCCTCCATTTGGAGGCACAAAATATGGTAACCCTAACTAAGAGGATTAGTTCTCCTCCTACCCTCAGGGGACATGGCAAATGGAGAACAATCCTTGGATGGAAGGTGCTATAGACATGCTAATGATCCTATTTATCTGACCTGGATTTCCAGGTAGGCTTCTGTTTACAGGCCTAGTGACCACCAAACTCCTTCTAAAGAGGCGAACTCTCACTGCTACAACTGCACAGTGAACGACTCGATTTCCTGTTTTTGTCAGAGCATGTTTCATCCCATGGACTCTTGCTCTTAGTCATGTTAGTATTAAAAGGACCTTGAAATTCTTTCCTGGTTTTTATTGTGTTCTTTAGATAGCCAAATACTGACTTGTGAAATTTAAGAGGGGTCAGGATTTCACTGTTTCTGGAAACTGACTCATTCCCATGGTGTCAAGCCTTACTTCCTTTAGAAAATTACATCTGGCACCAGTTTTTTACCCATGAAAAGTCCCCTGAGAATGCTATGACTAGAACCCTCTCCCTGATGCAGTTAGCCATACTTCAGTCCTTTCTTGAAAGGTACTTCTCCCAGACATGGAGGGCCAAAGAGCCATTGCCTCATACTTTTTAAACAGGGGGGTCATGCCACTCACTTTTGAGAACCTGAACTTGGCAGCAGGGGTACATTGAGAGGGGTGAGCAGGCCCCCCCTTGACTTCTTACCAGAATTGGGTGGCATAAAGGCAGAATCACTTCCCTTGGCCCAGCCATCCCGTCAGCATGACGGAAGGGTGGCTGGGCCAAATGTGAGTGGCATTGAGACCCTGTGCCCCAGGTCGCAGCAGCACTCACTCATATTTGGCTGTCCCTCCCTTCAACTTCTGCTGTCCTTCTGGTGCCATTGTTCCCAGCAGACCTATACCTCGAGTCTCCCCTGCAGATATGCCCTAATGGATTCAGTGACTGAAACTTCAGCTACAAATAATACAGATTAAAAAATCCAGGCAGAAACCATGCAACCACCATGACTGGTGCTAAACATTTCCATTCCATAGGAACATAGGGATTTGTCGAATTGGATCAGACTTGAAGCCCACCTGTCCAGTAACGCCCAGCACCAGCTACTTCAGAGGAAGATGTAAGAACCCCACAGCAGCAGATGTGGGATAAAGTGCCCTTTACAGTAGGTCTCATCCTGGTGTCTATGGGTATGTCTACACTGCAAAAAAACAAAAACAAAACCAGAACCCAACCCTGGCAGTAAATGAGTTTCAAATCCCAAGCAGGAACATCCACACTGCTGTTTTCAGCCCTGTAGACCAGGGCTCTGAGACTTGCTGCTGTGGGGTGGGTTTTTTTTCCAGTGTATACGTACCCTATTAGTCAGAGATCAGCTTAAACACTGAAGCATGAGATGTAATATCCCTTCCAGAATTGTTGTTAGCAATAACTATGCTAACTCTAGATATTCTGGTTATCCATAGAAATATCCAATCCTTCTTTGAATCTTGCTAAGTTTTTGGCCTTAACGACTCCATGTAGCAGTGGGTTCCACAGTCTGCCTACTCACTGTGTGAAGAAGTGTCTCCTTTGATCAGGTTTTAACTTGCCACCTATTCATTTAATTGACTATTCATTCCAGATCACGCGGCTTTTCGTTGTGTGGTTTCCTCTATTCTCCATTTGTACATTGTGTATTTAGATAGCAAGTTCTTCAGGGCAAGGACTGAGTCTTCTTACAAGTTTTCACTGTTGGCTTTGAATACTACAGTGGTGAGTGCTCCAGAACACAAGTAAACTCTGATGATCCCAACTCCAATTATCTGAAATTTGGATTATCTGAGGTCTTGTCTACACTGACACAGTGCTGAAACTTTCTTCGCTTAGGGGTGTGAAGAAACACCCCCCTGAACGATGCAAGTTTCAGCGCTGTAAACTGGCAGTGTAGACGGTGCTACAGTGCTGGGAGCCGCGCTCCCAGCGCTGGGAGCTATTCCCCTCATGGAGGGGAGCTCTCTCCTAGCGGTTGAGCTTTATCATCAGCAGTGTAGACATACTCTGAAATTTGGAAATGTCGTCCAAACCAGAATTTTATTTTTTGAGAAGTGTGATTGAAATTGATTTGCTGAAATTACAGTTCCCATTTGGATAGTCCAGGTTTCCCTGTAAATGATAGATAATTATTTTAGATTGCTATAGTTTTGTTCATTCAGAAGAGTCCCAAAGCCCTTTACAAATTACAGCAAGACTGGGCATACAGGAGTTGCTTCTTCCACCATTCATATGCAGCCACCTCTGTGCACCAATTTAGAACAGGACGCGAAGATGTTATGGCTTAAATTGGAATTTGGCCAGGACACTTGGATTATGACCCCTGCTATTGTAGTGGGAGCATCAATGACCATAGAGTGTGCTGTACCTGTTCTGGAGATAGATGGTTTACAAACATTACAAACATCAATAAGTTCTTGGATTGCATGGGGGACTTTTAAAACTAGACTAGACAAAGTATTTGAAAATGTACCATAGAGAACAAACTTCCCCTGGTCTCAGGGAGATGGACTAGATAATCTAATAGGTCTTTTCCACTTCTGCCTTTGATGATTCAGATTCCCATTGACTTCAGTGGGTTTTGGATTAAGCTCCTAGAGGCAAGGGAGAAAAGACAGTTCCAGAGAGGGCTTTATTTTTTGCAAACCTCATTGTGTTAAAAAAACCTCATCTGGTAACAATCCAGAATTATGGCTAATCTATCACCGAGCACCCAGCACATACCGAAAAGATTACTGTTTAAGCCTTTAATGTGTTAGGACACTTTGTAAGCATTGTTCCTGGACTGAGTCGCGATGCTGGAACATAATTTGGACCACATCCTCAGCTGCTGTAAATCAGCGGAGCTCCAGCCGCTTGTTTTGTAAGAAGAGGGCCATACGTCCCGGTTGGGGCAAGCTGGTGATTTGAACCATGTAGAACAAGTCATTATCCTGCTCAGACTGTCCTGCTGATTTCAACAAGCCAGATCCTGAGAAGTGCTGCACCTCCCATGAAACTAACATGAATTGTAGGGGCACAGCAGGATGTGGTCCATTCCTCGGGCGCCCAGATACCATGATGATGGGCACCAGTATAAGACCCTACGTGGACAGATATGTATGTATGGCGATAGCTAGATAATTCTTGTGATTTATTTATTTTACATTCATCATCATCTTCGTCGGGAATCCCTTGAAGTTGAGGATGATTGTCTTTCATGGATTGTCTATTTCAAATTATTTGTAGGTCCGCTGATGGCTCTTAAGGCCTATTCTGGAGCTACACTCTCTGCCACGTAGCAGACGTGTTTCCGAGCAGGGCGGGTGACCCTGGGGTATTGGTTAGGGCCACAGCACGCCCTCTCTGTTGCTGAATTCCCTGCCTCAAGCAGTTCCTCCATTGTTATCATTCCTGGGTTATACGTTCCCCTGAATGCAAGCAACCAAACACATGCACGCTCTGCACTCTAAGGCCTGGTCTACACTACGACTTTAATTCGGATTTATCAGCATTAATTCGAATTAACCCTGTAACCGTCCACACAACGACGCCATTTAATTCGATGTAAGGGGCCCTTTAAATCGATTTCTGTACTCCACCCCAACGAGCGGAGTAGCGCCAAAATCGATTTTAGCAATTCGAATTAGGGTTAGTGTGGCCGCAATTCGATGGTATTGGCCTCCGGGAGCTATCCCACAGTGCATCATTGTGACCGCTCTGGACAGCAATCCGAACTCGGATGCACTGGCCAGGTAGACAGGAAAAGCCCCGCGAACATTTGAACTTCATTTCCTGTTTGCCCAGCATGGAGAGCACAGGTGACCACAGATACCTCATCAGCACAGGTAACCATGCAGGCTGATAATCGAAAAAGAGCACCAGCATGGACCGTGAGGGAGGTACTGGATCTGATCGCTGTATGGGGAGAGGATTCAGTGCTTGCAGAACTTCGTTCTAAAAGACGAAATGCAAAAACTTTTGAAAAAATTTCCAAGGGCATGATGGAGAGAGGCCACAATAGGGACTCTGAGCAGTGCCGCGTGAAGGTCAAGGAGCTCAGACAAGCCTATCAAAAAACAAAGGAGGCAAACGGTCGCTCCGGGTCAGAGCCGCGGACATGCCGCTACTACGCCGAGCTGCATGCAATTCTAGGGGGGGCTGCCACCACTACCCCACCTTTGTTCGTGGATTCTGGGTCGGGGATAGTCTCGACGCCTGAGGATTCTGCCGATGGGGTAGAGGAGGAGGAGGAGGAGGATGAGCTTGCAGAGAGCACACAGCACTCCATTCTCCCCAACAGCCAGGATCTTTTTCTCACCCTGACTGAAGTACCCTCCCAAGTCTCCCAAGCCAGTACCCAAGACTCTGACCCCATGGAAGGGACCTCAGGTGAGTTTACCTTTTAAAATATAAAACTTGTTTTAAAAGCAAACGGTTTTTAATGATTACTTTGCCTGACTTTGCATTCGCGGTCAGTTCAGCTACTGGAAAAGTCTGTAGCTACTGGAAAAGTCTGTTAACGTGTCTGGGGATGGAGCGGAAATCCTCCAGGGACATCTCCATGAAGCTCTCCTGGAGGTACTCCGAAAGCCTTGCCAGAAGGTTTCTGGGCAGTGCATCCTTATTCCCTCCTCCATGGTAGGACACTTGACCACGCCATGCTTGCAGCAAGTAATCTGGTATCATTGCCTGACAAAGCCTAGCAGCGTATGGTCCCGGTGTTTGCTGGCATTCAAGCAACATCCGTTCTTTATCTTGTTGTGTAATCCTCAGGAGAGTGATATCACTCCTGGTAACCTGGTTGAAATACGGGAACTTAATTAAGGGGACAGAGGTGGCCGTTCCTACTGGGCTGTTTGCCTGTGGCGGAAAATAAATCCTTCCCTGCAGTTAGCCAAGCGCAGATGGGAAATTGGCCCTGAAGTTTTCCGCGTTTGGCTAGCAGGGTTCTTCCCTGTTACCAGCCACGCGGTGGGGGGAGGGTACCGTGATCATCCCAGAGAATTCATGGCGAGGGGGGGGGTCGGCGGCGGGGGGGGGGTAGTTTGGTGCCTGCAGGGATCTTCCCTGATACCAGCCATGCGGTGGGGGGAGGGGTACCGTGATCATCCCAGAGAATTCATGGCGGGGGGGGGGTTAGTTTGTTTTCTGGTGCTGCTGAATGTTAACAGAAAAACCGCAGCACTCTACTTGCCTGAAGGGGCCCAGACAAGCCCCCCCACACTGCCCCCCCCCCCCCAACTGGCTGAGATTGGCCAGGCTTCTGCAGCACTCTACAGGCTATGCTTGGTATGTGGGAAAGGAGGGTGCAGAAGCTGTAAAACAATGGCTTACCATGGCCGCATGCAAGCCGAATTCTGTTGCCCAGACCTGTGATCTCTAGCAGCAAAGCCACAAGCACTCAGCATTAAGAGGCAAAATGCGACCTTGCACAGAAATCACATGTGCTATGTAATGTGAACAGTGTTGGTCACCGTGAAAGAGTATAAGCATTGTTCTGCAAAATGTAGCTTTTAAAACAATTCTCTCTTTTTTCCCCTCCCTACAGCAGCTGCAAATTCCTCAAGCCTCCCTCCTCCATCCCGAAGGTTATCACAGATAAGGCGTCGTAAGAAGAAGACGCGGGAGGACATGTTTTCTGAAATTATGCAATCCAGCAGGAGTGACAGAGCTCATCTGAATGAGTGGAAGGAAACAGTTTCAAAGTATAGGAAAGAAGTCAGTGAACGTGAGGAGAGGAGGGACCAACGTGAGGAGAGGAGGGACCAACGTGAGGAGAGGAGAGACGATCGAGATGAGAGATGGCGGCAGGAAGACCAGAGGATGAAGGATGCAACGCTGGGGCTGCTCCGGCGTCTGGTGGAGGTTCAGGAACGGCTGCTGGAAAACAGACTGCCGCTTCAGCCCCTGTTCCACCCTCCCCCCTCCCCATGTTCCGTATCCTCCTCACCCAGACGTGTAAGAACGCGGGGGGGGAGGCTCCGTACACCTTCCCATTCCACCCCAGTAGACAGCCCAAGCAAAAGGCTGTCATTTTTTTAACCTTTTCTTTGTGGCTTTTTCCTTCCCAGCAATCCTCCTCCCAAATACCACCCGGGTTCCCTCCCTCTTTTTCTAATCTATTAATAAAGAATAAATGATTTTTAAATGATAGTGACTTTATTTGGTTTGAAAGAAAGCTGGGGGAAGGGGCAGGGTGGGTTCCTTACAGAAAATCAGTCAGTAAAGGGGGAGGGTTTTCATGAAGGAGAAACAAACAGATATTTCACACGGTAGCCTGGCCAGCCATGAAACTGGTTTTCAAAGCTTCTCTGATGCACAGCGCTTCATGGTGTGATCTTCTAATCGCCCTGGTGTCTGGCTGCGCGTAATCAGCAGCCAGGCGATTTGCCTCAGCCTCCCACCCCGCCATAAAGGTCTCCCCCTTACTTTCACAGAGATTGTGGAGCACACAGCAAGCAGAAATAACAATGGGGAGATTTCTTTGGCTGAGGTCAGAGCGAGTCAATAATGAACGCCAGCGACCTTTTAAACGGCCAAATGCACATTCTACCACCATTCTGCACTTGCTTAGCCTGTAGTTAAACAGCTCCTGACTCCTGTCCAGGCTGCCTGTGTATGGCTTCATAAGCCATGGCATTAAGGGGTAGGCTGGGTCCCCAAGAATAACTATGGGCATTTCAACATCCCCAACGGTTATTTTCTGGTCCGGAAAGTAAGTCCCTTGCTGCAGCCCTTTAAACAGAGTAGTGTTCCTGAAGACGCGAGCGTCATGAACCCTTCCCGCCCAGCCCGCGTTGATGTTGGTGAAACGTCCCTTGTGATCCACAAGTGCTTGCAGCACCATTGAAAAGTACCCCTTGCGGTTTATGTACTCGGTGGCTTGGTGCTCCGGTGCCAAGATAGGGATATGGGTTCCGTCTATTGCCCCACCACAGTTAGGGAATCCCATTGCAGCAAAACCATCCACTATAGCCTGCACATTTCCCAGAGTCACTAACTTTCGTAGCAGCACCTGAGTGATTGCTTTGGCTACTTGCATCACAGCAGCCCCCACCGTAGATTTGCCCACTCCAAATTGATTCCCGACTGACCGGTAGCTGTCTGGCGTTGCAAGCTTCCACAGGGCTATCGCCACGCGCTTCTCAACTGTGAGGGCTGCTCTCATCTTGGTATTCTGGCATTTCAGGGCAGGGGAAAGCAAGTCACAAAGTTCCATGAAAGTGCCCTTACGCATGCGAAAGTTCCGCAGCCACTGGGAATCGTCCCAGACCTGCAACACTATGCGGTCCCACCAGTCTGTGCTTGTTTCCCTTGCCCAGAATCGGCGTTCCATGGATAGAATCTGCCCCATTAACAACATGATCTCCAAAGCACCGGGGCCTGTGGTTTCACTGAATTCTGTGTCCGTGTCCGTGTCCATGTCCTCATCATGCTTGTCGCTGCGCTGCCGCCGCCGCTGCCTCCTCGCCTCGTTTTTCTGGTCCTGGCTGAGCATAAACTCCACAAGAACGCGCGAGGTGTTTGCAATATTCATGAGTGCTGTCTTGACCTCAGCGGGCTCCATGCTTGCCGTGGTATGGAGTCTGCAGTGTTCACCCACCCAGGAAAAAAGGCGCGAAAATGGTTGTCTGCCGTCCGTTGCTTTCATGCAGGGAGGGAGGGAGGGAGGGAGTGAGGCTGTACCCAGAACCACCTGCGACGATGTTTTTTGTCCCATCAGGCACTGGGATCTTAACCCACAATCCCAATGGGCGCAGGAGACTGCGGGAACTATGGGATAGCTATGGAATTGCTACCCACAGTGCAACGGTGCAGAAATCGACGCTAGCCCCGGTACTTGGACGCACACCACCGAATTACTGTGCTAGTGTGGCCGCACTCATTTCGACTTTATACAACCTGTTTCTCAAATCCGAATTATCTAAATTCGGATTAATCCCGTAGTGTAGACATACCCTAAGCCTGATTCCCCATTGTCTTGAGTGTTGTGTTGTCATTTACATCAATGCAAAGCAGGTTTAAAATGATACTGTTCCAATCAGGGCCGGCTCCAGGCACCAGCTTGGCAAGCAGGTGCTTGGGGTGGCCACTCCGGAGAGGGGCGGCACGTCCAGCTGTTCGGCGGCAATTCGGCAGACGGTCCCTCACTCCTGCTTGGAGCGAAGGACCTTCCACCGAATTGCCGCCGCAGATCACGATTGCAATCGCAGCTTTTTTTTTTTTTTGGCTGCTTGGGGCGGCCAAAACCCTGGAGCCGGCCCTGGTTCCAATGCAGGGTAACCGTCAATCAAACCTGAGAGAGAGAGATGAAATTTGAAAGGGCAGTGAGGAGTAGATTGGACGTGAGATCAGATAGGTAGGATGGAATGAGCGTATGATACAATCTCCAAATGTTATTTCTTGCCACTTACACTAGGAGGAGCTACTGACTCCAGCAAACCTGAAACTAGCTGAAACCCAGGCAAGTCAGGTTAGATTTAGGCCTGGTCTATACTACATGGTTAGGTCGACGTAGGCTGCCTTGTGTCGACCTAGCTGTGGAAGTGTCTTCATTTAAATTCATGCTCTCTCTGCCGATTTAGTAACACCACCTCCCTGAGCAGCGTCACGGTCGATGTAATTAGGTCGACGCAGTGTTAGTGTAGACACTGCAATACTTATGTCAACTGTTACTGGCTTTCACAATGCCCCACACTAGTAGGGTTACCATACGTCCTCTTTTTCCCGGACATGTCCGGCTTTTCAGCAGTCAAACCCCCGTCCGGGGGGAATTGCCAAAAAGCCGAACATGTCCGGGAAAATGGCGGCTCTGCTCCTCCCCGACTCTTCGGCTCTGTTTAAGAGCCGGGCTGCCCGAGCGCTACCGGCTTCGGGCAGCCCTCGTGCCTCCGGACCCTGCGCCGCCAGAGCCCGGGAGGGGAAGTGCCCGGCTGGGGGCGCAGGGTCCGGAGGCATAGGGGCTGCCCAAAGCCCGAGCTCTACCGGCTTCACGGTTTGCCGGGCAGCCTCCAGACCCTGCGCCCCCGGCTGGGCGCTTCCCTTCCCGGGATCCAGCTGCGCTGGGGAACCGCCGGCTGGGGGCGCAGGGTCTGGGGGCTGCCTGGGAAACCCTGAAGCCGGTAGCGCTGGGGCAGTCCTTTCCCTCTGGCTGGGAGTGGGAGGGAGGAGGGGGCGGGGTTAGGACGGGGAAGGGGCGGAGTTGGGGCGGGGCTAGGGGTGGGGAATGGGCGGGGCCAGGGCCCGTGGAGGGTCCTCTTTTTTTATTTATGAGATATGGTAACCCTACACACTAGCAATACAGTTGGTACAAGCGCTCCTGGCGATGACACACACCACCGACACAAGGAGCCAAGTGTGCACACACACAAGCGCTTCAACCACTGCGGTGGCTGTATGCTGACATTAGGTCATCATATTGTGTAGGGTAGACATGGCCGCAGATGCCAAAGTTTTCTCTGCTTAACAGACCTTTAAAATGACCTTTTAGCAAAATGCCATGGAACTTCCTATGGTGTGAAAAAACCTTTAGGTTCCAAATTAAACTAAGCAGAAGGAGTTAGATTCTCAGTACATATTTTAGCAACAAAGCTGATCAGCTGATAATTTGTTAATCATGCATTTTCAGCTCAGTATGGTCAGTTTCTTCCAGATATATTATAAATCTAGATTTATAACAAAGATGAGTTAATCATGTTAGGAGATCAGAAATGAATGCCCCATGATAAAGTTATGCCTTGTGGAAAATTTTGAAAAACTTCCTCAGCAGAAAGAACATAGACAATTCTGCTGAGATCTGAGATCTGGTTTATTTTTCTTTGTGGACCAAATTAATCTCTTGTGTTAGTGGATGCAACTGCTATTGACGTCAGTGGGATTGTGTATATTTACACCCAGGGTGAATTTGGCCTGTGGGTCTTTGTTCCTTAAATTGGGATGCATCTGCCCATTGGTCTTATTTCCCACTGGTGGTCAGAAACCTGTTTGTGCCATCACAGTTGGGCTGCAGGGGAATTTTGATATCAGAAGGGGAAGATTGGTTTTGACACCACTTAAAATTTACCAAGGGTCATAGTGGATTCCCCATCACTGGCAACTTTTTAATCAAGGTTGGATGTTTTTCTAAAAGCTCTGCTCTAGGAGTTATGTTGGGGAAGTTCTCTGGCTGTGTAATCCAGGAGGTCAGACTCGATGATCACAAAGGTCCCCTCTGGCCTTGAAAGATGAAGACGTGAAACCTGTTTTTGTGCCAAACGTCAGACTCAAATCAGCTTCCTTGAAAGTTTCCTGCAACTTTTTAACAAGATTGAACTCAGATTAAAACAGCAACAACAACAAAAACAGAGGCTGATTCATGGTCCTGCATCCAAACTCAGTGGTTTGGGCTGAGGTTTGCTTTATTGGTTGGATCCCCACAGCTGAGTTACCTCCTGGGATTGGGAGGGCTGAGATAGTGAATTAATGTTTGTACAGTGTTTTGAGATCTTTAGAGGGAAGGCACCATGACAGGGCAAAGAATTCTCGTGAATTATCCTGTTTCAATGCAAACAGCTTTAGCAACAAGAAAACAAGGAAAAGGGAAAACGGGAGATATCGATCAGTGGAGCTGGTTCTAAACAGCTCCTGTTTTGATTTCAGTCTTTATCCCCAAGATACAGTTCCAAAGCAAAAACCACGAGCACATCAGGGAAATCTAGTGAGGCAGGTATAAACAATAAGTAACACTACCTGGTATCAGGTCACAACTGCTCTCAAAATAATTAGGCAACTTGCCAGATTGCTTCAACAGACTGTCTGAGATGATCTCTATGTTCTCTTGGCCCAGGTCTGAAGCAGAAGGCCAGGTTTGGTCAGTGGAGTTACACCTGCTCTTTCCAGCTACCTGATTCTCTCAAGCTTTGCACCACATGTCACTATTGACGCCTGTGCCAAGTGAGTGTGAAGTGCAATCAAATTGGGACAGCAGTGTTTTACGCTTACTTTGTACAGGTGTAACCGATGAGGCACAGTATGAGAGGGGGAGTTTTTGCTGTCTCTTTGTGCTCTGTTAATGATTTGTTGGATCATGAGGGGCCCCCATTTTATATCATCCCACCAGCAGTGTTTCCAACTCTTGCCTTTATCGTTCTTGCTGCTGCACTGATCTCAATGGTATTTTATGTCAAGACTTGCAGCATCTGGTGTTTTTCTGAAAGCCCCACTTGCTGGAGTTATGTGATTACATAACAGAGAATCTCAGCTTTCATTTTTGTTTTTTAAAAGGCCAGTGTTGCCCCTTTTGACCAAACTTGCTAGTCACCGCTTGGGGCCCTGTGGGTGTTCCCGTGGGGAGCAGAAATTGGAGCTAGGTATTTCTGTGATGCAGTTTTGCTTATTTACAAGGAATGTATGAAGTCCTGTGCCTCTGAATGCAGGGGGAATCAAATAGCAAGAAACAACTTCTGTTGCTCACAGCACCAAGCACATGCTTTACAGCCTGCACTCCTGACCCAAAAACACTCTCCCCAGGTTTCTTCTGGGGTCAGCCACATGCTTTCAGTTGCTCATTCCTTCAGAAAGCAACAGAGGGTCCTGTGGTACCTTTAAGACTATCTTACCCACGAAAGCTTATGCTCCCAATACTTCTGTTAGTCTTAAAGGTGCCACAGGACCCTCTGTTGCTTTTTACAGATTCAGACTAACACGGCTACCCCTCTGATACTCATTCCTTCAGGTTTCAGAGTAGCAGCCGTGTTAGTCTGTATCCGCAAAAAGAAGAACAGGAGTACTTGTGGCACCTTAGAGACTAACAAATTTATTAGAGCATAAGCTTTCGTGGACTACAGCCCACTTCTTCGGATGCATATGCTGTAGTCCATGAAAGCTTATGCTCTAATAAATTTGTTAGTCTCTAAGGTGCCACAAGTACTCCTGTTCTTCTTTTTACTCATTCCTTCAGGTTAGTTTCTAGTTCTCTCCTCTGTCTGGTCTCAGTTTCTGTGTGTTCTCTTCCCCCCAATACCCAGTTGAACTCAAGAGGTGCTGCTAGTCTCCAGGCAGACTTTAGTAGGCTTTGTTTTAAGTGTGTCCCCTTAACTGTCTCTTACAACTGGCTTAAATGAGCAACTTATTCACCCTTTTGACTCATCCCATAACAAAGTTTCACCTGCCCTAGCTCATTACAGGTGGTTTCTAGTCCTCATGACTGCAGAGAAAAGCTGGAAATCACAACATCTTAAGTCTCAAAAAACAGACAGCCAATAATTGATTATTTTGATATTATCATGATTTTTAAGCTAGTCTTGTGATGTTTTTGGGGGGTGGAGCTGACTATGACTGTCGAGTGCTGGGGGCTGGCAACAGTGTCCCAGGTCTCCAGTCATTGTGGTGGCAGGAAGTCACTTGTCTCTGTGGTGAGAATTGCTAATGGCAGGGGGCTGGTTTCCAGTGGGATTCTCACAGGGGCAAAAGTTGCTGCCTCCCATGGGGCATTGGGCTGGGTGCTTGGATAACAATCACAAGCTAAGTAGGGCTGATCTGGGTCAGCATGTGGAGGGGAGACCCCCCTCCCTATAAAACCCTGTTGTGGGGAGGTCAGGAGTAGCTGTGGGGGGTATTGTGACTGGGGGGAAGGATAGGCACAGCCCTGATATAGGGAAGACAGGTGGGCAGGCTCTCCCTCAAGCCCCTCCCATCTTCCATCGATCTCTCAGTGCTCGATCGTTCTCCCCTGGCCGCTCCTCCTGCCTCGATCTCTCGGCGCTCCGAGCCGGGACGGGGTGATTTGTCTCGGCGTGCGCTCGCTCTCCCCTGGGCCAGGCCGGAGCAGTCGCTCGGCGGCGGCGGAGCGGGATGAGCCTGGCGGGGGGCAGGGCGCCGCGCCGCACGGCGGGGAACCGGCTGGCGGGGCTGCTGAATGCCGAGGAGGATGAGTTCTACCAGACCACCTACGGGGGCTTCACGGAGGTGGGGGGAGAGGCTGAGGAGGAGGAGGGGGGGGGGCAGTGGCCGGGGGGGGGGCTGTAAGGGGGCGGGGGGGGCAGTGGCCCGGGGGGGGGCTGTGAGGGGGCCGGGGGGGGCAGTGCCCCGGGGGGAACTCTAGGGGGCTGGGAGAGGCTGAGGGGGGGTTGTGGGGGAGCAGGGGCCCGGGAGGAACTGTAGAGGGCTGGGTGGGGTCTGGGAGATGGCGCTGTGGGAGGGGAGCAGTGCCCCTGGGGGGGGGGGGGGGCTATGAGGGGCCCCAAGAGGGTAGCGTGGGGGGAAATGGGCCCCTTGGGGAGCACAGTTGCGGGGCGGGGGAGTGTGCAGCAAGGCCCTGTGGAGGCTGAGTTGGGGGGCTGTGGGCCACTTGGGGGACAGCTGTGGTGGGGCCAGTGTGTGTTGGGGTGGGGGCAATGGGGCCCAAGGGGGGGAAGCATGCCTGGGGGAGCGGGACTCCCAAAGGGGCAGTGGGATCAGCTCAGCTGTGACTGTTGTTTGCCCCCCCCTCTCCCGGGCAGGAGTCGGGAGATGACGAGTACAAAGGCGACCAGTCGGACAGCGACGACGAAGTGGACTCGGACTTCGACATTGATGAGGGCGACGAGCCGGCCAGTGACCAGGACGATGACGAGCCCAAGAGGAAACGCAGGGTGGTCACCAAGGCTTACAAGGTGAGGACGGAGCAGCTGGTTGTGGTGCTGGGTGACCCAGCCTCTGGTTCTGTATTGGGGTAGCACCTAAGAGCACCCACCAGTCATGGGCCAGGACTCTAGTGTGCTGGGTGCTGTATGGACAGCGAAGAAAATTATGGTCTCTGCCTCAAAGAGCGTCTAATTGAAGTACAAGACAGGAGACACCAGGTGGACACAGACAGAGGTGCGCAAGGAAACAACAATACAACCACAGTCAGCATGATGGACAGTGGTCTCAACTCACCAGCTGTCTAACCGCTGTTTCTGATATAGTCGTGTTGGGCTGAGGGAGGGACCCCCGTGAAAGCTGCTGCCAAAACTCTCAGTACAACCAGATTGTAATCTAGTTTAGAGGGTAGCCGGGGAGTTGGCAGCAATTCCATTTATAGGCTGTTTCGTTTATGATCAGCAGCAGAACCTTGAAAACATCTTCAATTAGTGCCTTTCAGGAGTGGGAGTGCAGACTCCTGGGCAGGACTCCTGGGTTCTATTTCCAGCTCTGGGATGGAGTGTGGCCTCATGTTTAAGCAGGAGATGGGCAGTCAGGACTCCTGGGTTCTATTCCTGGCTCTTGGAGGGAGTGATGTCTAGTGTAGAAGCCGACCATAATAAACAGACTGCAGCAATGGTCAACGTAAATCAGAGGTTGAAAATGTTCTTTCTGTAATCAAAGGTGACAGAGTTCTGTGGCACCTTATAGACTAGCAGACGTATTGGAGCATAAACTTTCATGGGTGAATACCTGCTTCGTCAGACGCATGCAAAAGCTTATGCTCCAATAGGTCTGTTAGTCTATAAGGTGACACAGGACTCTTTGTCGTTTTTTACAGATCCAGACTAACATGGCTACCCCTCTGATACTTGTAATCAAAGGTGTAACTAGTAATATGGGCAAAGCACTTTTATTTTTAAAGGCGTTTGTGTTGGCAGGGGCCCTCTCTCAAAAACAAGCTCCAAAATCCCTCGTGGCTCTTTATTTAAATGGGGTTGGAAATAGAACCTCCTGGGGGCTTGCTATCTTTCCTTGCATCACCTCTTTTCTGAACCCACTAGGAGCCCATCAAAAGCCTGAGACCCAAGAAGCCCGATACAGCTGCTAGCAGCTCCCAGAAGGTGCGAGAGGAGAAGTCTGCGCCCCTGGAACTCCAGGATGAAGTGGGAGACAGTAAGTGTGTCTGATGCTCATTAGGGTCAAATTTATTGCCTTTAGGTGAGCAGAAACCAGTTGTTTGTAAGGTTTTCTCGAAGCTGCTGCATCCATTTGCAGGGCAGAGGTTTGATTCAAGGTTATTCAAGTACAGTTGCTGGGCTGAGCTGTGATCCACAAACCAGGAGGAATCATTGTGGGGCTGCTTTGCTGGTTTCTTGGTAGCTACACTGTCTCTGCTTGCCTTATCCAATGTCCTGACTTTCCCTCCCACTCCTTGGGCTTACAGGCCGCAAGTACATGCGCCAGTCAACTACGGAGCACACGCGCCAGACCTTCCTGCGTGTCCAGGAGCGTCAGGTGCAGTCGAAGCGCAAGAAAGGGGGGACGAACTATGACAGGCCGCTGACGCAGGAGGAGCTGCTGGAGGAGGCCAAGATCACAGAGGAGATTAACCTGCGGTCTCTGGGTGAGTGACGTGGGTAGGAGGGCATGAGGCTTGTGAGGTCTTCGGGCAATAGCCCTCACCCCACTGCAGTGGCAGAATTGAGCCACACAAAGAAGAGGCATGAGCGGCGTGGGGTCAGGGAGTGAAATGACTGGGGTTAGAGGGTTATGTAAGAATGGGGCTTAGAGCAGTCCGAGCCCTTGTGCTTGCAGCTGAATGGGAGGCCCTGAGAAACGCACAGTCTCTTCACTCAGGTTGGCAGCAGGACCCTGGTGCACCAGTCAGGGCTGTAATGGTCCACTGGAGACAACCTGATCTGATAGGCAGAGCACAAGGTTGGGAATCGGAACGCCCAGGTTCGAGTGCCAGCTCTGGAAGGGTGTATTATCTAGTAGTAGAACAGGGGACCTGGAGCTAGCACTCCGGGGTTCTGTTCCTAGTTCTTGAAGGAGAGTGGAGTCTAGTGGTTAGAGCGGTGTGGGGGTGGAATCTGGACTCCGGGTTTTATTTCTATCTCTGCCATGGGCCATTCATTTCACCGCTCTGTGCCTCGGCTTCCTCAACTTTAAGCGTGGATAATGCTACCCAAGCATTAGTTCTGTGGATGATGTATAGATGTGCCTAGGCACCTCCCCTCACCATCGTGAATGGTTCAGAATTATAGGCATAACACAGGAGTTCTCTGGCTCATTCAGATACCAGCCACCCCTTATGGGAGCCCGTGTCTCCCTCCTTGGTTCTCAGACCGCCAGGAAGGAGTTTGCAGACCATTGGTGACCTGCAACCTGCAGAGTGAGAGCTTCTGGTGTGGCACAAATCCCTCTGAAATGCTGGAGTCATAGTCACCGTTAATGGCTCTTGCAGTGCTTCCATGTGGTACCTCCCAGTGTGAAGCAAAGAGCCCAGAGCTCTGAGGGCAGTCGAGTGGGCTCGGTAGCTGGATCGTTGACTGATGGTGTTTTCCAAGCTGCCCCATTGTTCTGAGCCCTGCTCCGTTCACCCTCGGTTTAATCGCCCTTGCAGAGACTTACGAGCGGCTGGAAGCTGACAAGAGGAAGCATGTGCAGAAGAAGCGGAAGTGTGTGGGGCCGGTGATCCGCTACTACTCGGGGACCATGCCGCTGATCACTGACCTCGGGGTGAAGGAGGAGAACGTGGATGTGGAAGGGTAGGGGTTGGGGATTGTATTCACTCCTCCCATCTCCCTAGCCTGAACTCCGGCCCCTCAGGATGGGCTGCCAGCTCCCTCCTAGGTCTCACTGTCCCTGCTGACTCCTGCACTCTGGCTGGCAGGCGCCAACTCTGCTTCCTTTACTGAGCACAAGTGCCTAGTACATCCTTTGTCTCCCCCCGCCCCTCTCCAAAAGCACCGTGTGTCCTTGTGCCCCCTCATCCCCAGAGCCCTGGATGCTCTTACTCCCGCTGTTGCATTTGAAGCTTAAGCTGATTCCTGTGTTTTCTCCCCACCCCCAGGTTGGATCAAGACATGCAGCAAACAGCAGAGGCTCCCCAGGCTGCTGCCTCCCCGGCTGGCAAATGCTCTCGCACCTTCATCACCTTCAGCGACGACGAGACCTTTGAGCGCTTCTTCCCTAAGGCCAAGCAGCCCAAGCTGCCCGTGAAGGAGATCTGCCCCGTCACCCACAAGCCGGCCGTCTACCGGGACCCCATCACCGACATCCCCTACTCCAACATCCGGGCCTTCAAAATCATCCGTGAGGCCTACAAGAAATACATCACTGCCCATGGGCTGCCCAATGCGGCGGCTTCTGCGGCCCTGGGGGCGGGGCCGCCCGCAACGGATCCAAATGTCCGGGCGACCCGGCAGAAAATCATCATCAAACAAACCGTCCCGGCCACATAAAGCCCAGGAGTGTCTGTTCCCTTTCCAGGAGGGAACTTCTTAAACGGACACAGGCACCTTTGGGTGGCTCAGTATTGACCCACCCCTCCTCCTTCTTCCCTACGTATTTTTGTTTTTTAAACTCAAATGGGTGGTGGTTCATTGTTCTTTATTTATTATTTTATTTTTTAATAAAAAAAGCAATGCCTGCAGCGGTCCTATCAGACCAGCCTGCACAGCCCCTCTCTCCTGGGAGACCCTACGAAAAACAAACCAGTGTGCACAGCCCGTCCCTCCTGGGAGACCCTACGAAAAACAAAACCGCGTGTCCAGCCCGCTGTTCCCAGCAGACTCTACAAAAACAAACCACTGTGCACAGCCCAACCCTCCTGGGAGACCCTACGAAAAACAAAACCGCGTGTCCAGCCCGCTGTTCCCAGCAGACTCTACAAAAACAAACCACTGTGCACAGCCCAACCCTCCCAGAAGCCCCTACAAAAGTCAAACCAGCGTGCACCAGCAGAGGCATGCAGTGGGTGGGAATCACTTATCCTGTAAGGAGCAGGATGGATTTTAAGCTCGCAAATGGTGCCTCCTGTTTAACCGTTTAGAAAGATAATAAAATGACCGGACAGACGCTGTCTGCACTGTGTGGCTCATTGCAGGGAGGGGAGGAGCGGGTGAAAGAGGCCGGATTCTGCTGCAGTCTAACGTCCCTTCTCACTGATCAGCTACAGCAGGGGCAGTGCCAGTGGAGAGCGTCAGGGAGCAGGTGACGTTCAGTTGGTTCTAGCTGAGACTGCAGGCAGGGTAAAACTCCCATTGCAAAAGCCAGAGGCGCAAGGAGCGGTTTGCGCTGAAACCCGACTTGTGGCGCTGACTGGAGCCTTGGCAGGGCTGCGACGTACAAGCGGTTCCGTGTCGCAGACAGGTTAGTTGGTGTCTGCCTCCTGCTCGTGTGGCTTGGCCAGCCTGCAGGGCTCTGATAAGTGTTGTCAGTAACACCCCTGGGAGATCCAGAGCAGCGTGTTATTCAAGCAGCGTCGCCAGCCCAGCTGGTTCAATAAGGAGAGAAGGGAAATAAACGAACCCCCCCATTCCAAAGGCGATTTCCTCAGTCGCCCTACTTGCCCCAGCCCATCCGATTTCCTGCCTATATCCACCGCCAGCTTGATCCCTGCCCCCTCTCTACTCCACTCTGGTTTTAAATGTCTCAGGCCCTGGGGATGCCGCGCCTTGGGGGATGAGTCTGCTGCACTGGAGAGCTTGTTAACAAGCCATTCCTGAGCTTCAGCTTAAATTTCTCTCTCTCGCTCCTAGTTACTCCCCAAGCAATTCTTCCTCCTTGCAGCTGGCTATCGTCGTCCCCGCCCTGCCCCATCCCCTGCCCACAGGGTACAGCTTAGTTCTGCCTGTCTAGCGTCTTATCCAGCCCCGTCCCCAAAGTAGCGGAATGCTTTGTCTATGGTCGTGTATTGACCCTCCCAGGGATTTAGCATTATCCCCATTTTACAGATAGGGAAACTGAGGCACAAGGTCTCACGCTAACATGGGGAGTCAGAGCTGGGAATTGAATCCAGATCTCTAGGGTCCCAGTCTAAGGCCTTAACTGCAAGCTCATCCTTCTTTCCTTACCCCACACCTCCATTAAGCTGTCCTCATAAATCAGCCCCTCACCTCCCTTCTGTTTCTCTTCTCTAATTCAGTTTAATAGATTACAGGCCAGAAGGGACCTTTATTAGGTGTACTACGGTACCAGCTGGGAGGGGCAGTCATGGACCAGGACCCCAGCGTGCTGGGTGCTGCATGTTATTTATTAGGTGTATTATGGTAGCAGCTGGGACGCCCAGGCACGGACCAGCAGTCCACTGTGTTCGGTGTGGTACGGGCACATCAAAGAGACGATCGCTGCCTCACAGAGCTCTGTCTCATCCCCTCCTCTGATCCAGGCCGTGTCTGAGCCTGAGCTAAAGCCAGGATTCCCAGTGCGGTCGCGTGGGATCTGGAGTGAGAGGGGTCCTGTCTTCTCAGCTCTGCCAGGATGCCTGTGTGGCTGGCTCTGATCGGCAGGAGCCCTTCCTGCTGCTAAGGCCTCATCTCATGCCCTCCCCACCTGCAAAGCAAAACGGGCAACCCGGAGCTGCCCCCTTCAAGTGGCAATTCTGGCATTTGACCACTGGGGGTCTGCAGGGCTCTGGGAAAACCGGCTGGGCAGTTGGAGTGATTGATAACCAGCCTGTCTATGTGATCTCGCTCCCCCACCCTCCCCTTTGCCCGGCTGGAGCTAAAATAATAAAATGCTGATCTCACACACTTCGCTGGCGGTATCCCTTGCCTCAGCACTGCGCTGCTGCTGCTACTTTCGCCCTGCCTGGAAAGGCAGCGTCCTGGACTGCCAGGGGAAGGTAAGCTGGAAGCCCTGCTCCCGGGGGGTAGATTTCTCCATGGGGCACAAGGCTGATCGAACCACAAAGCTAATATTCTAAGCGGCTGGCTGAAGGGGCGTGGGGCTGGCTTGCCCTCTTCAGCCATTGCTCGTTGGGCTCTGGATTCTCACCTCCGGCTTGCGTTGGAGGGGACGGGCTGCCCAGGTGGGATCAGTGCCTGCTTTTCTGGGCTGTAGGGCACGTGTTCCTCTTGTAGGTAGGTGAAGGGATCTTTCCCTAGTGCGTTGAGACGCCTTCTCTGCCTGGGACATCTGCTCTTTTACTTGACCCTCCGGGTAAACAGCTTTGTCTCCTAGCATGGCTCCATGCACGATCCTGATGGAGGATGGGTTTCGGCTACTGGGCCTGCTTTCCCTCCCCAAAAAAGAATATAAAAAGCACGACAGGGCTACGACATAGATGCTCCTACAGTGCTTCGCAGCCCAGAGCGCTGGGTAAACGTTACAGACCCGTACGGGTCGGTTTGACTAGTGCTCAAATGTGGCCACCTCTGGGGAGGGCTGCAGCAGCTTTTTATAATCGTTTAGGACAGGGCCCGAGCACCGTAACTGCAGGAGGAATATTAGGTAGGCAACATCGCAATTCCCAGGCTGGAATTTGGCTGGGACTCGGGCTAACAAGCACTAGGGGATCTTTAGTGACGGGGGCTTGTGTGTGTTACAGCTGCCACGCAGCCCTCCCTAGTGCCCTGTGCTGACCCAGTAAGGAGAGCGCCACCTATCGAATCCTCCAGCATTGCTTCCTGCAGATCTGGGTGGGTGGCGCGCGGAGGTCTCCTATCCAACTTCCCAACCCAGCCTGCCCCACCCAGCCTCTGAAACCTAGCTGGACCCCAGCGCCCGCTGGCACAACCGCAGACTGAATTGTTTGGAATAAAACAAGAGGACGGTCAGGTTTTTGCCCTGGGGAAAGGCCAAAGGGCTATTGCCAGATTCCCAGAGCCCTCCAGGACATTGTGCCCTTGCTTTGTAGTTGGAAACCAGCTTAACCCCGGTAAGGCTCCAGCTATATGTGAGCACCTGGCCGCTGTGATCTCAGCAGAGCAAGGTCAGGCGGAGTTGGGAGCAGCGTGGCCGCAGGGGCTGTTAGCAAGGCTTTTTCGACCTGAGCTGGTGTCTGGCTGCTGCTGCTTTAACATGCTAACGGGTAATAATATAAATAATTCCCTCTGTGGCAGGTACCCCTGGGTGGCTGTCTCTGACCTGTGTTAGATAGGAGGTCAGACTAACCGATCAGAGCGCCTCTGTCTGGCCTTAGCGGTTGTAGGCTTGGTTCTGATCGCCCGTATGCTGGTAAATCGAGAGCAACGGCATTGAAGATTGTAGTGTGAGATCAGAATCCTTCCTCGTGGCCCTGTGGCCCCTTCTAATTCAACGTTATCCCTATGCCCTGGCCAGTCCTGTCTGCTTAGGTAGTCAGAGTGCCCAACACCGTGGGGGCTGGGCCCTGTGCCAATGAGCTTACAAGCAACAGGCAGCAACGCACAGGGCTTGAAGTGGGTGACGTAGACGCTCTTCTTACACTGCCAGAGCTGGGTAAACGGGCTGAGGGCATAGGTGTCGACTTCCCCAGTTCCCGCAGGGTGCTTGACCACCACTCTGCCCCAGGCCCAGTCCCCACTCCACCCCTTCCCCAAATCCCCCGCCCCACCTCTTCCCACCCCCACCCCTTCCCCCAAACCTCATCTCTGCCTCTTCCTGCCCCCCACCCTTCCCCTTCCCCCCCAGCACCTCCTGAACATTGCTGAACAGCTGATCACGGTGGGTGGCAGGCACTGGGAGGGAGGGGGAGGAGCTGATTGGCGGGGCCACTGGCGCATGGGAAGGCTGGGTGGGGGAGGAGCTGATTCACGGGGCTGCCGGTGGGTGCTGAACACCGACTGATTTTTTTTTCCATGGGTGCTGCAGCCCCAGAGCACCCACGGAGTCGCCGCTGATGCCTGAGGGTAAAAGCGACTCAGGCCCACTCTTTAAGACGCTTCCCAGCTGAGGATCTCCGAGCACCCCCCATTTTACTGATGCGGGAAACTATGGGGCTGTCTACCCTTGGAGTTCATAGATTCCAAGGCCAGAAGGGACCGTGGTGATCATCCCACCTCTGTAACAGGCCAGAGACCTGTCCCAAAGGAATTCCCAGAGCAGAGCTGTTAGAAAAACATCCAGTCTTGATTAAAAAATGGTGTCTGATGGAGAATCCACCATGATCCTTGGGAATTGTTCCAGTGGCTAATTACTGTCCTGGTTAAAAACGTGCACCTTATTTCCCGTCTGAATGTGGCTAGCTTCAATTTCCAGCCATTGGATCATGTCCGGCCTTTCTCTGCTAGTGTAAAGAGCCTATTATTCAATACTTGTTCCCCATGTGGGTGCTCACAGACTGGGATCAAGTCCCACCTTAGCCTTCTCTTGGTTAAGCTAAATAGATTGAGCTCCTGGAGTTTTTGAATCCTTTAATCCTCCCTGCAGCTCTTCTCTGACCCCTCTCCGATTTATCAGCCCTGTGGGAGCCCCGAGATAGCCCTGGAAAACCCACCGCACCGTGTAGCACTTTGCTCAGTGACTTTATTTAAGGCCCGTTTCTCTGCCCTGTTCCAGACCCCGCTCCAGCGGGGAGGGGATGGGATGGGATGGGGCGGCCGTCCCACCTGTTCTACAGCTGCCAGCTGGCACCGCTCTCCGAACGAGCATCACGGGACATGACATTGGGCGCCAGGCTGACCCGTGTCCAGCCAGGTTGGCAGATTCCTGGAGCAGCTGCCTTGGCAGTTTTGATCAGTCGAAGGGCGGATGACACTGGCTGTGTCACCTCTCCATCTGCCCGTTAGGTTCCGCCCCCAGCACCCCTTCTGTGCCCAGCAACCCCCTTCAATCCCTGGCCTTCTCCCCTCACGCCTGGTGCCTCCTCCACCATCTGGACAAATTGGAGAAATGGTCTGAGTTAAACAGGATGAAGTTTAACAAAGACAAATGCAAAGTGCTCCACTTAGGAAGGAAAAATCAATTTCACACATACAGAATGGGAAAAGACTGTCTAGGAAGGAGTACGGCAGAAAGGGATCTAGGGGTTATAGTGGACCACAAGCTAAATATGAGTCAACAGTGTGATGCTGTTGCAAAAAAAGCAAACATGATTCTGGGATGCATTAACAGGTGTGTTGTGAGCAAGACACGAGAAGTCATTCTTCCGCTCTACTCTGCTCTGGTTAGGCCTCAGCTGGAGTATTGTGTCCAGTTCTGGGCGCCGCATTTTAAAAAAGATGTGGAGAAACTGGAAAGGGTCCAAAGAAGAGCAACAAGAATGATTAAAGGTCTTGAGAACATGACCTATGAAGGAAGGCTGAAAGAATTGGGTTTGTTTAGTTTGGAAAAGAGAAGACTGAGAGGGGACATGATAGCAGTTTTCAGGTATATAAAAGGGTGTCATAAGGAGGAGGGAGAGAACTTGTTCACCTTAGCCTCTAAGGATAGAACCAGAAACAATGGGTTTAAACTGCAGCAAGGGAGGTCTAGATTGGACATTAGGAAAAAGTTCCTAACTGTCAGGGTGGTTAAACACTGGAACAAATTGCCTAGGGAGGTTGTGGAATCTCCGTCTCTGGAGATATTTAAGAGTAGGTTAGATAAATGTCTATTAGGGATGGTCTAGGCAGTATTTGGTCCTGCCATGCGGGCAGGGGACTGGACTCGATGACCTCTCGAGGTCCCTTCCAGTCCTAGAATCTATGAATCTATGAATCTATGAATCACCCCCAGCACAACACCCTGCATCCCCATTGTGCCCCGTCTGTCCGTCCCCAGGGCATCCATTCCCTCTCCAGCTCCATCCTTATCTCAGTGCAGGTGCCCTCCCTCTGCCACCCTTAGCCCAGCACCACCTCCATCTCCATCCCTTCCAGCATGGACCTATGGCCCCCAATGGACTCTCTGGTCCCCTCTAGGGGCACCTTCTGCATCCTCCCACCCTGCTCAGAGTGTCTCTTCAGACTTGCTCCCTTATCGGCCGGGGCCAATGGCTGCGGGGCTGGGACGGGTCCTGGGTCTCTGATAAGGACACTGAGCTACTGCAGCTGTTTGGAGACAGGGAGGGACAAGATTAGGGGCTGATTTAACCATTCCTGCCATGGGGCCCTTGTGCTGAGGCTTTGGGGAGGGGGTGGGAGATGAGGGCAGTTAATGCACCATCCCCTCAGGAGGGGCAGGAGGTTGGCTGGGCCTGGCTGCTGGATTCCTGCCCACTGCTACTCTGGACCCTACAGTGTCTTCAGACTGCCGGAATGCCAGGGAATTCAATAATATCCACCGGCAGTGAGTTCCACAGGCTAACCTCACTAATATCCAGTGTCAAGGAGTCCCACAGGCTAATCTAATAACCATACAGTTGCTGGGAGTTCCATGGAGCAAGCTCACTAATATCCAATGGCAGGCAGTCCCGCGGGCTAACCTGATTAATAGCCAATGACAGAGAGTTGCACTGTCTAGTCTCACTAATATTCAGTGGCAGGGAGTCCCATGGGTAATCTCACTAATATCGAGTGGCAGGGAATTACACAGACTAACCTCGCTAATATCCGGTAGCAGGGAGTTCCATGGGCTAACCTTGCTAATATCCCACATCAGGGAATCCCCGGGGCTGATCTCACTGATATCTTGTAGCAGGCAGTTGCAGAGGTCAATGTCAGTCCTGTCCCTCGGCAGTGACCCAGAGGTCTTGTGTGGCAGCAGGGAGTCCCATGGGTGAACCTTATGAATGCCTCGCTGCAGGGAGAGCCCACATCTGTTTGTGTCCCCACCCAGGCTAAGTCTCTGCTTGGTTGCTGCGGAGGGGTTGCCTCCGACGCTGCTGAACCATGACGTCCTACCGGATGGAGCTGGAGAAGTACCGGGACATCGACGAGGAGAAGCTCCTGAGGGAACTTTCCCCCGAGGAGCTGGACCAGCTCGACCTAGAGCTGCAGGAGATGGATCCCGAGGTGAGGCTGCCCCCGGGCTGGCACAGGAAGGGGGTGACGCTGCGGCTTGGGGGCAGTTGCTGACTTCTGCGCTCCAGGCTTCAAAGCCTCAATCCCGTCCCCACCCCACCTCTGACCCTGGCTCTCACCTATAGCCATGATGGTCATAAAACTCTTCGAAACTTAGACCAGTGTGGGTCGGAGGGGAGCGCAGTTCAGTGGTTAGAGCAGGGGGCTGGGAGCCAGGACTCCTGGGTTCTATTCCCAGCTCTGGCACTAGCTTCCTGAGTAAACCACTCCCCTGCTGTGTGCCTCAGTTTCCCCACTGTAACATGGGGCATAGGCGCCAGGCTTCATTCATTGCTATTTGCAAAGGGCTTTGTGCCCCTCCTCAGGGGCAGCGGGGGCGGTGATCTCTATGTGGGGCTTGTCCCGCCAGTGACCCTTTCCCGCCTCCCTCTTCCAGAACATGATGCTCCCAGCCGGGATGCGCCAGCGAGACCAGACCAAGAAGAGCCCGACGGGGCCGCTGGATCGGGACGCCCTCATGCAGCACCTGGAGAAGCAGGCGCTGGAGACAAAGGAGCGTGAGGACCTGGTGCCATTCACCGGCGAGAAGAGAGGTACCACGGTAGTATGTGTGGGGGGGTGTGCACGGGGGCTTGGCTCAGCCTGACCCGGCACTGGCACAAATGGTACAGTCTCTTGCACTTGCCTGATCGCCCCCCTGATTGGGGGAGACGGGCTTACAGCCCAAGCTGCCCCCCATCAGAGCAGGGGCAGCACCTGCGGACACACCCCCTCCTGTGTCTGGGTGGCCAAGCAGTGGTGGGTCAGGCGGACCAGGCCAGGGAGAATGGCCCAGGGCCTATTGGGGGCCCTGCCTTGGCCTTTGAGGGGTGGGCAGGGCTGTCCTTGAGTGCTGCTGGCCGAGTGTCTGCCCAGGTGCTGGGCTGCAGGGCCAGGACGGAAAGGATTATACGTAGCTCAGCCCAGGAGCTGCGGCTGCTCCAACATGTCTTGGTGAGCTGCTCGGCTGTCCCGTCCGATCCAAGCTGGGGTCCCACCAGCCCAGGCACTGCAGCTCCTGGCCCTGGAACCCACACCTTGGCCTGGCCACTCCTCTCCCCATAACCCCAGGGAGCCAGCAGCGACTGGCGGGGCCAGCTCCTTGGGGCAGGGGCAAGGGCAGAGCTGCTGAGGTTCTGGGGGGCAGCAAGGGCTAGTGGGCACCACGCTGGGCCTCAGGATACCTGTGTTCTATTCCCACTGGCCTACGGGGGGATCTTGGGCAAGTCCCTTTCCTGCTCCGTGCCTCAGTTTCCCTTGTCTCCCAAGTCTGTCTGGTCTATTGAGACTGGGATCTTCAGGGCAGGGAGCACTTCCCACTCTGGGTCTGTGCAGGGCCCCAATCTCAGCTGGGGTCTCTGGATGCCACCCTAAAGGGCCAATGATCTATTCTCTGACTGGGGACCCCTCCTGTGAGGCTCCTTCCCCTGAGCTACCCCCCACAGTGCTGCGCACCTCAGGGTCCATTCCCTGGCGTCACCATGGCCCCAGCCCAACGGCCTCCTGTGGCAACCGGCTTCCATTTCGGCTCGAAGGGTGGCCGGGGCCGGAAGTGACTCCCCTGCCCCATCCGCGGGGCCTGGGGTCCACCTGGTGATCCCAACACCTGGGAGACTCACCAGGGAGGCCCAGGAGGGAATGGGCCACGGGGGGCAGCATAGGAGGAAGCTAAGTCTAGGCTCTGCCCATCCGGTGAATGCCCAGGGCTGCCAATCAGGGGACGTTTTCTGCCACATTGGACAAATTATAACGAAAATCCTCCTGACCCCACAGAGATCGTGGCGCTAAAAGATCCACCCGGGGCCCTGGGAGCGCAGGGCCCTGGAACATCAAGGCGGGGCCCTGGGGCAGAGACAGAGTCCTTGGGAGATGCCGGGTCGCCTGCCTGGCTCCCGAGCACAGCTGAGCTCTAAATCTGCCTCTGGCTGCGAGGGAGCTGGAGTCGCTGGGAGCGTCAGGCTGAGCTGGGGGGGCGGCTGGGAAGCAGAGCTCTCCGATGGCACCCCGCGGGGAGGGGATCCTCCTGCCTCGCTCCACTGGCAGGACAGGAGCCGCTCACTGTGGAACCCCCGTGACGCAGGTGGAGGCAGCAGGCCTGGTTCTGGTGCGTTCACGCCCCTCTGTGCTGCTCTGGCCTGGGTGTGGTTGGAAACGGTGCCCCTGAAAATCCTCCCTGTGCCGGGGGCTCCCCAGCCCTGTGCCAACCCTGCTCCTACCCCTGCTGCAGGGGGTGGATCGGGGCTGTGGCTGTAGCACCCTGTGCTGTGGCCATTCTCTGCTCCCCAGGGTCCATACAGGGTAGGGCGGGCGTGTTGCACTGCACTGTGCCTATTCTTTTCTCCCCAGGGCCCACTGGGACCCCGGGCTGCTCCACCTTACCCTGGGTGCCAGGCAGGGCCCGGCCCCAACCCAGAATCCAGGGAGAGCAAAGGCCACCCCGCACCCCAATCCTGCTCCAAGCGCAGGCGCAGAGTGACTGGGATCGGCCCCAGTGCATGGGCTCCACATGTTCTGTCCATAGCCCCTGGCCACCTGATGGCCCATGAACTCCCCGCTTCCCCTCCGGCGCATGATCACAAGCAGGTGCTGGCACTGCTAGGCTGCGAG
Organism: Malaclemys terrapin pileata; assembly: GCF_027887155.1. Lineage (NCBI taxonomy): Eukaryota > Metazoa > Chordata > Testudines > Emydidae > Malaclemys > Malaclemys terrapin. The sequence continues at coordinate 8,770,002 of NC_071525.1, forward strand.
CCCAGGGAACCGGGCCAGCTAGTCAGCTACACAGCGTCTCTTGTGGTGGGCTCTGTGCCGCCCTGGAGGGACGTGCGGCATCAGAACCCGCCACGATGCACCCGTGAAATGAAACCCAGGCCAGGGTGACACTGCCCCCAGTGCCCCAGCTAGGCAGGAGGTGCCTGGAGCCGTTGCTGCTGCAGCTTCCTGAAAATCAGGTGTCTGACAGTGGCTGGTTTCCCCTGAAGCTAAGAGCCCCGAGGTGCTTCCAGGCTGGTTGGTCACATCAGAAACGCACTTTGCTCTGCTCCATCTCCCCCAACCTTCCTCTGGCCCCTGTCCAGTGCAGGACCTCCTAGTCTATGCAGTTTCCCATCCCGCCTCGTGACCGTGGCCTGCGAGCACCTTCCAGGTGTGCATTAAGCCACGTGACTGACACCTGCCACGTGTGGCTTGTTCTCTCGCCAGGGGGAGTGTTTTGGTGGTGTTGCTGTGTGGTGTTGGAGAAGGGCTGGGCAGAGAAGCAGACCGGGGGGGCGGGAGGGGTGGAAGGCTGGGAAGAGCCAGTCCTGGGGGAGTTCATGCTCCAGTCTGGGACCAGCCCCCGAGGAAGCCCTATCTGCTGCACAGATGGTAGAAAGCTCCCCTGGGCCTGAGGAGCTGGCAACCATGGTCCTCGGATTTTGGGTCTTCCAGAGCTGCTGGGCCACTGAGCTCTTTGTGGGTGAGGCTGGAGGCTATTCCACGGGAAGGCAGCATCGAGAACGGCGTATCAGGCCGGTCCTGATCTAACTGATGTGGGATCTCACGCTGCTGCCAGCACCAATCCAGGGTGCTACCTTCTCTCCACCTCTGTGCTGATCAGGACCATCTGTCCCCTGGTGCTCCCCCGTCTGTCTGTCTGCACCTGTTGTCTCTCGACTTAGACTGGCAGCTCCTTGGGGCAGGGGCCCTCGCCTTGCTGTGTGTGTGGTGGGGCTGGGACTCTGCGATACACACCCTGGTAATCTCTAGCCCTGGGGGCTGGCACGTGCTCCCAGCTGTGAAGGGGCTGGAGCGAATGAGTCACAGGAATTTTACAGAGCTGAGGCCAGAACTCCCTGCGGGGCTGTCAAAAGGATTGGCCGCACTCTTACATTCTGTCACTCAGCGCTGCCCCGGCCTTTCAGTTGGATTCTCCTTTGCTTCCTGTCCTGACCTCGTGTGGCTGTTAAACAGCTACAGCGTTCTGCCCCAGAGGTGGCTGCATTTGTGCACCACCCATGTCAAGGCTCCTTCCCCACTCTGAACTTTAGGGTAGAGATGTGGGGGCCTGCATGAAAACTTCTAAGCTTAACTACCAGCGTAGATCTGGTCCGCTGCCACCACTCCCAGCGTGCTAATTCCCTTCCCTGGGTAGCCTTGAGAGACTCTTCACCAATTCCCTGGTGAATACAGATCCAAACCCCTTGGATCTTAAAACAAGGAGAAATTAACCATCCCCCTCCTTTCTCCCACCAACTCCTGGTGGATCAAGATCCAACCCCCTTGGATCTAAAAACAAGGAAAATCAATCAGGTTCTTAAAAAGAAGGCTTTTAATTAAAGAAAAAGGTAAAAATCATCTCTGTAAAATCAGGATGGAAAATAACTTTACAGGGTAATCAAACTTAAAGAGCCCAGAGGACCCCCCTCTAGCCTTAGGTTCAAAGTTACAGCAAACAGAGGTAAACACCCTAGCAAAAGGTACATTTACAAGTTGAGAAAACAAAGATAAAACTAACACACCTTGCCTGGCTGTACTTACAAGTTTGAAATATGAGAGACTTGTTCAGAAAGATTTGGAGAGCCTGGATTGATGTCTGGTCCCTCTTAGTCCCAAGAGCGAACTCCCAAGAAAACAAAGAGCACAAACAAAAGCCTTCCCCCCACCAAGATTGGTCCTTTGGGTCAGGTGTCAGCCAGGTTACCTGAGCTTCTTAACCCTTTACAGGTAAAAGGATTTTGGAATCTCTGGCCAGGAGGGATTTTATAGTATTGTACACAGGAGGGCTGTTGCCCTTCCCTTTATAGTTATGACAACCCGTCTGATCTGGGACGGCAATTCCTGCTCCGGCGCTGGGGGAAGCAAGCACTCCAGGGCAGAAGGCACTGTGGGAATCGAAGATGCCGTCACCAGTCGATGGCTACCTGGCATCAACAGGCTGCTACTTATAACCTCGTGGTGGCAGGGGGAATAGAAAACACATCTTCCTACTCCAAAAGTCTAGGCTCCTGCCACGTGAGCTGCAGAAGAATCTCCACTGGCTGCTGGCAGTATAGGGCATATGACACACATGCCTGATTCCATGCAGCAGAGGGCAGTTGAGCGCATACGCCGCTATGTTACAGTTCTAACCTTCGCTGCTCTCCAGCCCAGACGCTAACCCCAGTCTGTCTCTTTGCAGGGAAACCCTTTATCCCAAAGAACCCCCAGCGGGAGATCCCCAAGGAGGAGCAGATCACTCTGGAACCCGAGCTGGAGGAAGCCCTGGCCAACGCCACTGATGCAGAGATGTGCGACATTGCAGGTGAAGGGCTTGGGGCCCTCGAGGGCAGCAAACCCCGTCTGCTTTGGGGCCACGGCGGTGTGGGAGGCAGCAGTGCCCTGCCTGCGTGCTAGTGGTGAATGCCCGGGGCCCTGGCTAGACGTCGCTGCAGCTGGGCAGCTGGCATTTCCGGGGTGGGTGTGTTGTGACTGGGGCTGAGCTAAGGTTGGCTGGGTCCTGGCAGCGGGGGTGGGATTCAGATGGAGCTAGTGAGATGCTCAGCCGCCCAGAGACCTCTGGAACATGAAGCACCAGCTCTGTGGCAGGAGCCGAAAGGTGAGGCTGTTGGCCAAGGCTGTAGCAGGCTCATCATCTGCCATGTGTGACCGCTCAAGGGGGTGGGAGATGCTGAGAGCAGGGAACAGGTCCTGCCTACCCCACAGGGGGCCTGGATGTCATCATGGGGAGCCGGGGTGGGTACCAGGAACAACCTCGGGGCTTAGAGCTGGGGCCAGCTGCCCTAAAACATCCCTGTGGGGACGCAGGGTGTGGGATCGGTCAGGGGGAGCAAATGACAGGCCCGTGGGCACAGCTCCCGCTGAAATCAACGGGCATCTTGCCACCTATGCCAGGGCTGGATTTGACCCCTCAGAGCTCCTGTAATTAGCGAGTGTGGCATGTAACTGCCGTGGGGCTAGTGGCAGGGGACTATGTTGCGGTTTGGGGTCTGTGGTGTGTGAAAATGCCTGCCCAGACGGGGCAGACTTGTGCAGACTGAGCATGCCCGGGGAGCTCGGCGTGTGCGTGCAGGCAGAGGGGGGTTTGTGCGTGTTGTATGCACGTTCCCTGTGTGAATGCACGCGTGTGAGTGTATGCATGCATCTGGGGGTGTGTGGATAGGCCCCCGTGTTTGCGTGCCCCCCGTGTAAGTCCATGCGCTGTGTGATGCCTGTCCCTGTGCCTATGTGCATATATATACCCGTGTGTCTGCGTGGTTGTATGCCCCTGTGCGAATACATGCATGTACGAGCTTATGTGCGCGTGTGGACCCATTCGTGGCCTGGTGTATGCATGCGTACATGTAGATGGTTGTACCTGCAGGGTTGTATGCCCCTGTGCGAACACATGCACCTATGTGAATCCACGTAGGTGTGAGCACATGTGCACGCGTGGCCTGGCGTGTGCATATACTCCTGGGTGTTTGTGCCCTCGCCTTCTTTAAGGGGCTCCCTGCGGCTCCAGTACATTCAGGCTGGCTCGTAGCCTGGCACTGATACATAGCAGCCCTCTTAGCTCCCCGGGTGGGGGTGGGAGGGCGTCGAGGGACAAGGGGGTAAAGCAAGCACAAAGCCCGGCCTGCTCGAGCTCCGGGACCCAGCTTTGGTTCCCTGCCCCCACGCCGCCTCAGAGATGTCACTGCTCCTGCCCATACAAGCCATGATGAGCTCGGATTCCCAGAGCTCAGCAGCGAGCGAGCTGGCCGGGAGCCAGCGGGTGGCTAAAACGAGAAAGGCAGGCTCCAGGGCTATCCGCTTACACCCGCCGGGGAGATGCTAGGCCAATAAAAATACGTGGGGCATGTGGTGAGAGATTACATTTAGGGGCTTTTCCTATGGCCTCCCGCAGCCAGCCGCGGTCGGGGTGTGAGTGCGGCCGCTGGGCTGCCCTGTGGCCTGCCACGGTAATAGAGAAGTGCCGTCAATCCCCAGGGTCATGGGGCACCTTGTGAGCCCTGCATGTACAGGAATTGCTTGCCCACCCACTGACATGCAGCCACCTCTGGGGTGGAACACGGCAGCTATTTATAAAAGGCATCGTCACCCACTATGTGCATGCTGCCATCTCTGGGATGGAAGATTTTAGACAGGGAGCACTCTCTCAGTGGTGAGACACAGCACCTTCTGGCGTGGAATGTGGAAGCTGCTTGTACAGGGATCCCTTCCTCTTTGCTGAGATGCAGCCACCTCTGGGGTGCAAGGTGGTAGCTGTTTAACAGCAAACAGCAACACTCCGACTGTCACTTTAGTGCAGTTTATTGTATTCCCATAATACAAGAACTAGGGGCCACCAAATGAAATTAATAGGCAGCAGGTTTAAAACAAATAAAAGGAAGTTCTTCTTCACACAGCGCACAGTCAACTTGTGGAACTCCTCACGTGAGGAGGTTGTGAAGGCTAGGACTATAACAGGGTTTAAAAGAGAACTGGATAAATTCATGGAGGTTAAGTCCATTAATGGCTATTAGCCAGGATGGGTAAGGAATGGTGTCCCTAGCCTCTGTTTGTCGGAGGGTGGTGATGGACAGCAGGAGAGAGATCACTTGATCATTACCTGTTAGGTTCACTCCCTCTGGGGCACCTGGCATTGGCCACTGTCGGCAGACAGGATACTGGGCTGGATGGACCTTTGGCCTGACCCAGTACGGCCGTTCTTCTGTTCTTAGTGAAATTGGGCAGTTCCCTTCTGCCAGGCAGGTGCAGGGTGAGCCCAGAAAAGCAGCGAGCTGCAGCGACTCCCATCCCGTACCTCTGCAGCTCAGACTCTCGGTCTTTGCTATTAAACCCCGCGGCCTGTTTGCTGTTCCCTCCCCAACAGCCATTCTGGGGATGTACACCCTGATGAGCAACAAGCAGTACTACGAAGCCATCTGCAGCGGCAACATCACCAGCACCGAAGGCATCAACAGTGAGTGAGCTCCACCGGCCTGCGGGGCGGGAGGGCGGGGTTTGCGCTCATCCCACGCGCCAGCTGACTCCGGTGGGGTCGCTCAGTCTGTCGGAGAGCACCAGGCCTGGGTCCCTAGGTCTGGATTGTCCCCCCTGCGGGGCTGTGAACCTGCTCTCAGGAACCGCGGGCTGTGAAACCAGCAGATCTGGGATGAGAACGAAATGGGGTTTATAAATTCCTCTCTGTTTGGATCGTTATGAGTAACGCAGGGCAGGAGGTGTCAGGAAACAGAGGGGGACAAATTCTCCCAGCATTTACCCTGATGTAAATCAGGAGTAGCCACAGCGAAGCATCTTCAGCTGATCGGCGGCGTTCCCCTGGCTCCGAGGCCGGGTGATGCCAGCTGAGGTTCGGGCCTGGTGGAACGTGAGAGGGTTGGGTCGGCAAATCTGCCCCTGCCGACCTGGTGGTGCGTGTGTGTTTCCCACCAGGCGTGGTAAAGCCGGATAGGTACAAACCAGTCCCAGACGAGCCGCCAAACCCCACCAACGTGGAGGAGACCCTCAAAAAAATCCAGAGCAACGACAAGGACCTGGAGGAGGTCAACCTGAACAATATCAAGGTCAGCTTCCCCCAGGGTAGCAAGGGGCATGGGAGAGGGTGGGAGCCCCGAGCTGTGGGGGCATCTGACTGGTCAAAGCCCTGGGGTGAAATCCTGGTCCCACTGATGTCAATCATAGTGGGGCCATTGATGCATTGGGGCCAGGACCTCAGCCCCTCGAGGAATAGATATCCACCTCCTTCCATCTATCTACCCCTTCATTCCACCCACCCGATATCCACCTCCCTCCATCTATCTACCCCTTCCTTCCACCCACCCGATATCCACCTCCCTCCATCTATCTACCCCTTCGATCTGCCTACCTGATATCCACCTCCCTCCATCTATCTACCCCTTCATTCCACCCACCCGATATCCACCTCCCTCCATCTATCTACCCCTTCATTCCACACACCTGATATCCACCTCCCTCCATCTATCTACCCCTTCATTCCACACACCCGATATCCACCTCCCTCCATCTATCTACCCCTTCATTCCACACACCTGATATCCACCTCCCTCCATCTATCTACCCCTTCATTCCGCCCACCCGATATCCACCTCCCTCCATCTATCTACCCCTTCGATCCGCCCACCTGATATCCACCTCCCTCCATCTATCTACCCCTTCATTCCACCCACCCGATATCCACCTCCCTCCACCTATTTACCCCTTCGATCCACACACCTGATATCCATTTACCTCCATCTGTTTAGCCCTTCCTTCCATCCATTCCTTGATCCATCTACATCTATCTACCTGTGTACTACTTTGATCCATCCATCTACTCCATCATCTATCTACCCCTTTGTGACCCAGGTTGCCTGGGGCCGCCCTCTCTGGAAATGCCAAGGTCAGGGCTGGCTGCAAAAGGGAGAGCAGATACTTCCAAGACTGGTGGGTAACACTGAAGTTAAACTCCCCAACCCGTCACAGACTGTGTTTCTGATCCCCCACACTGGTTATCAAGAAGCAAAAAAAGGAATCACCCAGCCACCTTTATTGCATTCCAGTTCTCTGGGTCCAGTACAGTGAGAAGTTATTTAAAAACTCTGCTCACCAATACAAAATGGGGCCAAAGGGTCAGCCACTTGACCAGGTCAGTATAGGTTTGGATCTTACCCAAAATACCACGCTGCTGGCCAATCCTTTAGTATCTAAAACTAAAGGTTTATTATAAAGAAAAAGAAAGAACAAGAAGAGAGATGTTAAATGGTAAAACAGTCACATACATACAAAGACTTCAAAGTCTATATATCACAGTAGTTCTCAAACTTTTGTACTGGTGACCCCTTTCACTTAGCAAGCCTCTGAGTGCGACCCCCCCTTATAAATTAAAAACATTTTTTTATATATTTAACACCATTATAAATGCTGGAGGCAAAGCAGGGTTTGGGGTGGAGGCTGACAGCTCGCGACCCCCCATGAAATAACCTTATGACCCCCTGAGGGGTCCCGACCCCCAGTTTGAGAACCCCTGATATATCAGGTTCCTAGCAGTATTGGTGAGTTTGCTGGCTTGAAAGTCCCTCTGGAACACACCCACAGCTGGGATGGGTCATTCAGTACGTTGTCAGAGCTTCCTTTATAGAAAGGTTCCTCCAGAGGTAAGAAGCAGGAATGAAGACAAAATGGAGAAGATGATAGTCTTTTGCCATATGGCTTGTGCTTCCTTTGTTTCCAACACAAGCTGCCCAACACATGGCTTGGAAGCCTTTTCTGTCCACAAGCATGCCCATGCCTTCCATGCTGAGTGATAAGGTGTATCCTCTGCCTTCTCTCAATGGGTCAGTTGTATAGCTGATGGTCCTTAATGGGCCATCAAGCAGGCTAGCCAGTGCTGATGCCAAACTGTCTGGGTGTGTCACCCGGAGGAAGCATAGCGCAAATCTGAAATACAGGCATACCTACATATCTATAACTCATAATACAAAGATGATACAAACAGAAACAAGATGATCGCATCTGGCAAGTTATACCTGACATATCTGCATATCTGGCATAACTCATTACAATTTTACAATATTGATATTCATAATATCCTAAAGTGTCCCCCAGATTCCATACAGCATCACACCCTTGGATCCATTCATCTACTTCATCCTATATCTTCCCCTTTGATCCATCCATCCATCTATTCCTCCATCCCCTCGTCCATCTACCCCATTGATCCATCTCTCTACCTTATCCACCCCACCCTATCCCTCCCTCCATCCACCCATCCATCTATCTCATCCACCTCATCCCTCCGGCCCCCATCCCATCAACCCACCCACCTACCTCATCCCTCTGTCCATCCCTCCATTGTGATGCAAGACAAACCCGTGAAGGCTTCCGTTTTCTCACTCTCTCCTCCTGCAGGACATTCCCATCCCGAAACTGAAGGAAATCTGCGAAGCCATGAAAACCAACACCCACGTGAAGAAGCTGAGCTTGGTGGCGACTCGGAGCAATGACCCCGTGGCCAAGGTAAGCCCTGCAGCTCCCGACAGACGGAGCCACTTGGAGCGTCTCCGTTTGCCGTTCCCCCCCAAGCTTTGACAAGCCGTAGCTGGCACTGGAATCGCCGGGAAGTCTGACTCTCCCGAGGGAAACAGCTTCCCCGACGGGGAGAATTTTCCCTGGCTGGAGACTTAAGCCCCGTCTGGATTCAGCCAAGCCCTTAAGCACCGGCGTAGGTCCCGTTGAGCTCAGCGGATACATCTATACTGCAGTCTGGAGGTGTGACTTCAGCATGTGTAGACGTGCCCCGTGCCCGGTTGATCTAGTGAGCTCAAGTAACAAAATGGTGACGCTCCAGCAACCCAGGCGGTGGCAGGGGCTAGCTGCTTGTGCACATCCCCAGGGGCCTGGGTGGGCAGGTCTAAGCCAAGCAGCTTCCCTGCTGTTTTGACTTGCGCTAGCTTTGATCTAGCTAGATCTCAGGTACGTCGCCTCCCTGTCGCAGCGTAGACACAATCAGGGGGGCTTATGCTTGGGCTTCGGTGCTCTGCTGAATGGAGTCTTCAGTCACGGCCCCTCAGCTTGTCAAGCAAAGAACCACTCGGGACAGATGTGAGGCACGACGCTTAACGCACTCTCTGGAGGGAGCCCAGGTGACCAGGCCATGTAAGAACCAGACTAGAAGACAAGCTACAGCTGAGGACAATTACCATTAGCTACCACTAGCGATCCCAGTGTAGTCCAGTGCGTAGGGCCCTGGCCTTGGAGTCCAGGGTTCTGTTGCCACTGGGTGACCTTGGCCATGTCACGTCACCGCCTTGTGACTCAGTTTCCCCATCTGTAAAATGAGGGCGATGATGCTTGCCTCCCTTTGGAGATCCGTGGATGCAGCGCAATAGGGAAGAGCTAGGGGTTATTCCAAGGCCTCTGGGTCGCAGGTGAGGGTAATTAACTCTTGGGAACAATTTCCCGAGGGTCTCGGTGGATTTCAAGGCAGCCGGGATGTTTCTCTTACAGCTCTCTCATGGCCTTGTTTTGGGGAGGTTCTCTGGGTTGTGTGAAGCCGGTCGGGCCAGATGGTCACAGTGGCGGCTGTGCTGACAGGCCCTGGGTAGACTTTTCAGCTCAGAACCGAACCCCCCTTCCCCAATCTCAGCCTGGGGCTCCGGGACCATGCCGCAAACCTGGCTTGGCTGGAGCTGCGTGTACACGCGCTGTCCCTTAGCCAGCAAGAGCTGGGAGGACGGCTGCGTCTCATGTCGCTCAACAGCGTCCCCGGTAACTACCAGCCTTGACTTCCATCCAGACAGTGTCCTGAGGGTGGTGTCTACCTTGGAGGCCCTTATGTGGGTGCCAGTGACCTTTTAGCTTCGTGTTCTGTATGGGGGGCTGCGTGGGGAGGATGTCACCACAGCTAACCCTGCTTGCAGGCTGTGAGAGGTCGATGCGACTGACTCTGGTCTGGGACTCCCACAGGCCGTGGCTGAGATGCTGAAGGAGAACAAGACTCTTGAGAGCCTCAACATCGAATCCAATTTCATCACCAGTGCTGGGATGATGGCTGTCATCAAGGGCGTGCAGCAGAACACCGCGCTGGCCGAGCTCAAGGTGGACAACCAGGTACAGCTGTGCCCAGCTGCCAGGGAGCACCGGGGCGGGGTGCGAGACACGGCTTGGTGGGGGCGTGGCACCGGAAGGGCAAGCGAGCCCAGGCGTCATCTGACGGGTGGGCGGGAAGCAAGAGGTGGGGCGAACGGACGTTGGATGTCGTCGGTGGCTGGGAGACTGACCTGTGTGCTGGAAACCCCTCAGTATTAATCCCAGCTCAGCTTCTGTGGGCATATGGGGTTTCAAATCCTGGCCCCATTGACATCAGCGGGAATTTGGCAATTGATTCTAATAAAAGTATGACAGGGTGGGTGCCTCTGAGTGCCCCCTTGTGGCCTGGGATGGCTCTGCAGCATCTCTGCCTCAGTTTCCCCTCACCCAAGTTTTTATGAGGTCCAGGTGTTTAGTTAGTCCTGCCCCCTCAGGCTAGGAGGCTGCTAATTATGACACAGCCAGGGCTGGCCCCATTTCTCCTTAAAGGATCCAGTCACCCTGTGACAAGGAAGCTGGCCATTCTGTGCCTCAGTTTCCCCCAGGTAAAACAGGGATAATGCAACCCAGGTTTGTAAGGGGCGTTGACCACTTTCCCTAGCCAAGGGCCAGGTATTGTTCTAACACTCCCTTATCTGTCTGGGGGTTACGAGGGGTCACATTTGTAGACAGAGGCTAATTATTAATGATGATCTCTGCTGGCAAGGGTCTGATCTGGGGAGGGGTGGAGCTCGCACTGCATCCCGTGTGTACATGGAGCAGGGGGCGCAGCTCCTTGCAGCCATGGCCTGTGCGTGGGGTAAGGAGAGGCCCCATGAAGTGAATGGAAAGGCTTTGGGTGACTCCAATAGGCCTCGGTTACTCAGGACAGCCAGATGCTTGGGCCGGGTATCTGGATCCAGAGCGAGGGATCAGTGGAGGATGCAATTGGGACCAACCAGCCATCTGCCCAGAGCTGTCAGGCGTGGGGTGGGCCCCACGCTGGGCCACAGGCCCTGGCGAACCCCGACCCAGTTAGATCCCAGCGGCAGGGAGCTCGGCAGGATGGATGGTTCTGCTCACCTCGCCTGCCCCGGCGTCGTGCCACCACGCGAGCGCTGCCCTGCCCTGCCCAAAGCTGCTCCTGGCTCCGAACCCCACGGGCAAGGGACCCGGCCTGACAACCGCTCAGCCTTCCCTGCACACACAGAGAGAGAAACAATGGCTTGATCCTTTTGCTCCAGGCTACCATCCTCGGGCCCCCACAGGTGCCGAGGTTGGGACGTGTCCTGGAGGCCTGGGCGCCCGCCTGGCGGGACCCTAAGCACCGCCTGAGCCTAAAATGCAGCCTCCAGTTTACTGACAAGGTCTCCCGGAGGCCGGTGTCCGTCCACAACAATCCCCGGTTTCCCGGGGGTGAGTAACAGGAGACGAGGCCTCTCACCCTAGGGGCCGGCCTTGCTTTGTAGTCACCTCCCAGCAGCTGGTGTGAGATGAGTCTGGCGGCTGTCAGGCCAGCTCCCAGCCGCCTGGCAGTCTCTGTGGAAAGACCAAGGGCCGGCTGGGCCCTGGGGGCTATGGGCGGCGGGGCGGGGGGGGGGGAGTTGTTTCCAAGGCTACCCAGGCCTGCAATCAGGTTCCCAGGGCCATGCCCCACACCAGGGCTGGTGCAGCCCGTGTCGGGCAGGCCAGTTGGGAGGCTGGGGAGGCTGGTGGGCAGCCTGGGGGAAGGTGGGAGCAGAGCTCCCCGCCCCTGGGGCTAAGCTCGGCTGGGCGGTGGTACCCACCGAGGCTGCCGTTCCTCCCCCCACAGTCTCAGCGGCTGGGGGACTCGGTGGAGATGGAGATGGCCGCCATGCTGGAGAAGTGCCCCTCCATCATCCGCTTCGGGTACCACTTCACGCAGCAGGGACCAAGGGCCAGAGCCTCCATTGCCATCAGCAAGAACAACGAGCTCCGTAAGTAGCAGGTCGGGGAAGGGTGGGGAGGGGACAGGCCGACGGCTCGACCCCCCTCCCCGGCCCCACTGCAGCGGCTCCGGGAGCCCGAGCCCCCTTGGATTTACAACAGGTCCCCTTGCCCCAGATTTACCCCCATTGATGCGGCTCTGCGGACGGCCTGAAGTCTGGTGCGCTCTGCTCTGGGGCGACTGTACGATTCTGCTCCCCTCTAGCGGCTAGACCAGACAGAGCCGGTCCGAGGGTGGCGTTAATGGTGCCGGTTCTTTAGCTTAAGCAACCGAGACCTGTGCATTTGGATGTGGTGGTTTATGAGTCAATTCCCAGACCCCGGTGACATTCCATGTGCTGCTGGTTAGGACAGGAAGTGAAGGCTCCTCCAGCCGGCTGACCCTGCAGTGGAGGTGTGAGAGGTCAGAATGGGAGAGCGGGCCCTGGACTTCACCCAGGACAGGTTTGAGCATTGGCCTGCTAAACCCAGGGTTGAGAGTTCAATCCTTGAGGGGGCCATTTAGGGGTCTGGGGATTGGTCCTGCTTTGAGCAGCGGGTTGGACTAGATGACCTCCTGAGGTCCCTTCCAACCCTGATGTTCTATGATTCTAAGGAGGGGGATTAAGACCCCGGGAGTGGTAACACCCCCACAGACCATCCCACTGGATTGCCCGTTCCTGATGGATGTCAGCCTCTTCACTTCCTGTCCTAAACCGCCCAGGGGCATTTTCTTCCTGTTCATCTCCGGGATGGGCCGGAGCTAGATCTGGGGAGGGGGGAGAAGGTTGAGGGAGGTTGGTACTGGTCGATTTACAGAGGGTGGGGTGGGGGCCTCTGGGCTCAGCTCTGCCCCACCGACCCCCTTGCTGTGTCTGCTCCACAGGTCGCAAGCAGAGGAAGACATAATGCCCGGCGCCGCCGCAAGCCAGCCCGTGTCTTTAACGCCTCTCCGTGCCTCGAAGCCATGGTGCCCCGCGGCCAGGGCGCTGCCTCCAGCGCAAAGCAAAGCGGAGCTTTTTGTTCTTTTTGTAGATTTCCTGGAGCCGGCCCTCAGCTGTCGGCCCCCCGCCCCTCTCCCGCCCCATCTAGCACTTGGAGTCCCCGGCTCAGGTTACTCGTTCCTAGGAAGAGAACTGAAGCGAGTATTTTGGTTCTCACTGTAAATAAAGGGATCACCATACGGACAGAGGGCCTAGGCTCGGGCACTGGGGTGGGGGGCGGGGACCAGCACGCCTTAGGGCCGGGAGCCTCCTCCTCTCAGGGGGGCCAGTCCCAGCTGCTTCGGAGAAAGGGCACTTCCTCCCCCTCTCTCCCCCCGCACCCCGGGCTGCAGCAGGGCCAGCCCCTGCCCCGCGGGGCCAACAGAGCTGAGCTGGCCAAGCCACAGATCAGTCCATTTGCCCACTAGTCTCCCAGCTCCCCACTCCGGAGAGTGACCCCCTGCTCCTGGATTCGCCCCCACTGCCTGCGCCTCCCTCCTTTGCCCCTAGAGCCCCCCCCTCAACCCCCTGCAGCCCCCCCTTCTCCCCCACAGCCTCCAGCCCTTACATTCCTTACAGCGGTGCCTAGAGGCTGCCCGAGAGCTCGGGGCCCCGCCCCAAGGCACTCACCCTGTAACTAGCCAAAGGGATGGGAGCCGAAACTGAGGTGCAGAGTGGGGAAGTGACTTACCCAAGCTCACCCCCAACTGGAACAGGGCCTAGACCCTGTGGCGCTAGTGGTGGGGCCCTACCCCTGGAGCGCTCTGCCTCGAGTGTGCCGCTAACCTGACCCCCCCTCCATTTTCCCGCCGGGCTCCCCAGCGCTGCTTGTCCAGGGCCTAGTGCAACCTCAGCTCCAGCCATCCCAGCTCACGCCAAACCCTGTGGCCGAAAGGTCATTTCAAGGATGCCACCTCCCCCCTCCCGGTTCCTGCCAGCCCGTGCACACACCCTCCTCATCCTCCCCCTGGCCCACGGCCCACTCGCACACCTGCCACACGGGGCAGCTCCTGGAGCAATGGAGGGGCTGAGAATCAAGAGGCACCTTGGCGGGTGTGGGGGGTCCCCCATGGGCACTTAGCCCTGCAGCCTCACTCCTGGTGGTGCCCCTCAGGCCCTGGCTTCCCAGCCAGCCTAGCGTCTTACGGCCCCCTCCTCACTGGCCAACAGGGGCTGCCCCCGCCATGGGGGGGGGGACGTGGCCCTACACATCCATTGTCACTCTGACTCCAGACCTGGGGATCCCTGGGCACAGACACCCCCGGGGTGAAGGAGTTTGGATTCAGGCTCCACAGAGGGCCCAGCGCGGAGAGGGCCGATGTGCCCGGCCTCACGTGCCCGGGCTGGCAGAGGGGAAGGCCCCAAGCCAGGCACCGACTGATGGGCTTATATGGTAACTATGGCGCGCTGGCTCCCTCCCTGTCACGCCCACGGGCTGCTGGGGGCAGGTGGCATTAGTCAGCAAGCACGTTCGGGGCCATGCTAAGCCCTGCCCGGCCTGGGGCTGCCAGGCTCGTAAACAAGCGACGCTGCTCCCACTTGTGCGTCTTACTCAGCATCAAAGGGCTGCGGCCCCAGGCCGCGAGGAGCAGGGATGACTGATAGGGGTGGGTGGGAGGCGAGGGGAGGGGGCTGGAGCTTCACTCCAGGACAGTCACTGGGCTGGGTCCCTGCCCAGGTGACCAGAGGCAATTCCCGGCCGGCACCACCAGGGGGCAGCACTGCAGGGGGCTATGGAGCTAGGCTGGCTCCCGGCCCCTTTCTGGGTGGTGGCCACACCTGACTGCTGCGGAGCCCCAGTGGGAGGAGGGGGCATGCTTTCAGCACAGGACGCCTGGGTTCCGTTTGCAGGTCTGAGGAATCCTGCCCCATGTAAGGGGCAAATCAGGGTGGAGGCTCAAAAGAGCTTTATAAATGGGAGGCAGCACTGTCCAGTGGTTAGCTCAGAGGTGGGGGAGGAGTCAGGATGCCGGGGTTCTATTCCCCGCTTTGCCACTGACTCCTTGTGTGACCCTGGGGCAAGGCCCCTCTGTAGTATGGGGCCGCTGATCCTGCCCTGCCTCTATAACTTGCTTTGAGATTCTCGGAGGCAGGTACTCTGAAAGCAAAGTATCCCGTGGGCTGCTGGGGGCCAACCATGGGAGAGGGCCCCGCCTGTCGCAGGGGATCCAGCCCCACCCGGCCCTCTGGAGCAGTGACCCAGATGCAGCTGGCCCCCGGGGCAGACTAAGTGGGGGTAGGTGGAGCAGGGGCCATTGTGTCACAGCACAGAGGAGGCGGGAGGCCATCAGCTTTGGCTTGCACCTGCGATCCAGTGGATGCTGGAGACAGAAGTGTGGGGACTTTGCAACTGAACGCCGGGCTGTCTCCAAAGGCGCTGGGCACGGGGGCAGGGACTGGAGCCAGCAGTGTCCAGGGCTGGCACAACTGCAAAGTGGCCCTGCCCTGTGGCGCCACCTTCTCCACTGAGCCCACCGCTGCACGGACCCGGGCTGGCGCCTGCCAGGGACTCAGTGGCTAAGCTCTGGCACGATAGGCTCCCGGAGCTGCCGGCGGGGGAATGGTCGCAGGCAGGCAGCGCCACAGCCAAGCACCCCGTGCTCTGGTGTATTTATACCCCTGGGATCAGCCCGTGAAACGGAGCGAGGGCGATCGGGTTACAGGACAGCACGGACGTCACCCTCAAGGAGGGGAATGAGGCCAGCACAGTCCCCCATACCCAGTAATGGGGGTTAGACCCTATCTCCGCCAGTGGCACCCCCCCCGCACCTTCTCCGCTTCCTCAGCTAGACGAAGGCTCCTGCGATCCTACCCACAATGCTACCCCTCCCCCCAAGCCGGAAAGGTTTATAAGCCCTAAAATTTACACGTCTAGCAGCTGGAAACAACCTATTAAAGCCGGCGGCTCAGCTGTCCTTAGGGACGCCGAGCAGGGTGTGCGCGGCTGGGGAGTGTCTCACGTGGGATTAGCCAGCCCATGCCAGCCTCACGCAGGGAGCGCCTGCTCCCATAGCCAGGATGGCGCCTGCCTGCTCTCTCTAGGCAGTGACTCCCCCATGCCCGCAGTCAGCTCCGCTAAGCCCGGCAGGCCCCAAGCTCCTATGGGGACTCCAGCTCCGGCCGCACCCGGGGCTGGCCCCTCTCCCTGCAGCCTGGGCCCCTTTCATGCCCCGTTAGCACCAGCACCTGGCCCCATGATCCTCCCTGGTCCTGGCTGCCAGAGCCCTTGGGTGCGATTCATCCCGGGAGCACGCCCTCCCCCCGCAGGGACCCGGCGGGCACGGCCGCCCAACACCCGCTGCCTATTTATAGGCAGGAGGCTGAACTATGGGCAGCCACAGCCGAGACCAGACTGGCCTGGCTCAGCCCCCCCCCCAGGGCCTTGTTCACAACCCGAGCCCAGGAAACGTGGCAGAGCAGTGCCCACAAGGTGCCAGCAGGGGCAGAGCTGCTCCTAACTGCCTCCAGGCAGACTAGAGGCAGGACCCCCCACCACAGCTCTGGCATCGTGCCAAGCATCCCCCTCCCCTCCCAAGGGCCAGAGGGTCTGTGGATTCCCCTCCGTGGCCTTGGAGCCCCCAGGGCAGGCCCCCCGCTTTGCCTGTATTCTGGGAGGGTGCATGTGGCCCATTCGGGGCCATCTGGAGCTCAAATCAGCTGCTCCAAACTTGGGGCCTGCCGGTTGGGAGGAGGAGCCCTGCCCGCTCACCGCGCCAGAGGCAGAGCGCCCAGGGCAGCGGCGCAGAAGCAGCACGTGCAGTGGAGCGGGCGCTGCCAGGGAGGAAACTTGACCCCAGTATTTCGATTTATCACTGGCCGACTGGTGGCTAGACTGGGGCCCCTCGCGCCAGGCACTGCAGACCCAGCGCGAGAGACAGCCTTAAAGAGCTCAAAGGCTGAATAGAGCAGACACACACAGGGAAACTGAGGCACGGGGAGGGCAAGGGACTCGCCCATGGTCCTGGAGCAGGTCAGGAGCAGGGCCCGGGAGAGAGCCCGGTTGTCCTGTGGCCAAGGCCCAGGCCCGCGCCTGCTTCACCGGACCTCACTAGGAGTAGAAGTGGAGGGGGAGCCGGCAGGCCTCCAGGCTGCTGCGGTACCTCCCAATAGCTAAGCTTACGGCGCCCTCTGGGAGGCTCTGAGAGCTGCACGGAAGAATACCAGGGCCAGGAGCTTCACAATCCTTTTTCCAAGCCAGGGCCCTGCAGTGCTGATCCAGAGGACCCACCCCCGGTGCCAATCCGCACCCCCCTTCCCCAGCTGCCGTCCTCCTTAGCTCCTCGAAGCAGGACGGGAACCAACTAGGTATGCTTGAGGGGCTGCGAAAGGGCCCCACATGCCTCCATCCTTGTTGAACTGATCAGGAGACCAGTCACTTTCACAAGCAGCTCAACAGGTGGGTTGAGGCCTTGGGCTCCCACCCTTGCCGGGGTCGCTTTAACGACCCGAGCTGACCCTCCACCTGCAAGTTCTGGGCCCCCAGTAGAAAGGCGGCTGGCCAGCTCGCCCCCCTGTGCTCATGCCTGGCAGAGTTCAAGCTGTATTAACGAGCGCTGGAAACTCAGCGCAAGCACGGTAGCTGAGAACTTTCAGGATTCGAACAGCTGCGGTGGCCTGGGGTGAACAGCTCCAACGCCCTGAAGGCGCACAAGGCTCTGAGATCTGCCAGCACACGCGGCAGCTAGAAACTGACCAGGAGCCAGGACATCTGGAGAAGGGAGGATACGGGGTCAGGGAGGCAGGGAATGGGGATAGGAACGGGCCAGGGTGCAAATCGAGGGCCGATTGGACCTGGAAAGCTCAGCTGGGTCAGTGGGAACCTCTCACTCCCCTGGTGCAAACCAGGCACGATGCACTGAAGTCAGTGGGGTTACCCCAGTCTGACCGCGGACTAGGAAGGAAGACGATCCGGTCTCTGTGTTTCTATCACTGGGTCTAAGGACCCATGAGGGCTACAGGAAAAAAGCGACTGGGAGCTCTGGGGGGCAGGACATTGGTCTGGTGTGTGTCTGTGCAGCGCCTAGTGCCATGGGGTCCTGGCCCGTGGCTAGGGCGCTTGAGTGCTACCGTAAGACACCTAATATGGGTTTCTGGTTCACGGCTAGGGCGCCTGAGCACGACCGTAATACACCTAATACATAACATACAGCGCCTAGCACAAGAGGGTCCTGGTCCATGACTGAGGCTTTAAGGTGCTACCATAATATACCTAATAAATAATAATAATTTTAACCCTCTGATCCAACAAAGCACTTAACCCTGTGCTTAACTTGAAGCCCTGATTTCAAATGGGACTGCTCCCATAGTTACAGTTAAGCCCACGCTCAGGCCCCGGAAGGCCTCACAGAGACCACCCCCCTTTTCCTTGTTACTCTGTGTGGTCGCTAACATACATATCTTTTAAATGAAGCGTCACATGTAATGCAAATAGGAAGGTGCCACCTCACCAGTGGGCTGAGAACAGAAGACGTCTGTGGTGCTTTTTAATGTACCAAGCCACCCCCGCAGCGCAGGGAGAAGCCAATTCGATTTTCAGATCGACTTTTTAAAAACAAAAACCACATGAGGAAAAAAAAGGCCAGAGGATTGCCTGTTAGGAGAGAGCATTGTCCAGTGAGCTCTGGGGGGCAGGGAGTGTCTCTTTGTTCTGTATCTGTGCAGCGCCCAGCACAATGGGGTCCCAATCCACGGCTGGGGTGCCTAGGTGCTACCGTAATACACCTAATAAAAGTGATCAGAACATAAGAGGGAGTCAGGACTCCTGAGATCTATCCTGACTTTTCCCACTGACTCACATAGACGTTGCTGCTGGTCTGTGCCTCAGTTTCCCCACACGAAAGGGGCACGATACTTGCCTCCCTCAGGGAGACGCTTTAAGATCCTGGGTTGAAAGATGCTAGACGAGCCCGAAGCACTGACTTCCTCCAGCACACCCTGCTTTCCTCTGTGTCCCGCCGAGAGCTGCATCTCACCCTTGTGCTTATCCCCAGAGACAGAGCAGACCTCGTGCTGGGAACCTGTGGCGGTGGTGACATGGCAGCTCCCAGTGTGAGTGACCCCAGCAGTGTTCGTGGATACAGTGAAGCGGCGATGCGGGTTTCTAGGAACTGTTTGGAAAGATCCTTCTTCCCTGGTGATTTATATCCAAAATCAAAGCCATGGGGGCCGGATAGGAAGATGCAGACAGGCCGTTCCTGCCCCCCTCTGCCAGCCCCATCCCAAGAGATGGTCAGCGTAGTCAGTACCGGGCCCGGTTCCTGGGGGTATCCCGCTAGCTGGAGAGGCTGAGAAGTCAGGACGGCGGCAGGGACGGTGGCTCGTCCTCATCAGAGTCGAACTCCACATTCTCGTCTTTCACCCACTTGCCGGAAGGGTCCTGGATCCAGCCTGAGCTGAGGGAAGGACAGACAGACAGACAGACAGAGAGTTACAAACACCAGGGCGGGTGGATGCCAATTTAAGAATACCGAAGGATGGTGCTAAGGAGATGGTTTCTCTACCGACAGGGCCAGGATTCCTGGGTTCTATAACCAATTCTGTCAGTGTCAGTCACTCCATCCCACTCCCTGTGCCTGTTTCCCTCCACCTGTGACGCCAAACCCTTTGCAAAGCATTTGGAGATGGACGGGCGGGGAGCGCTGTGTGGGACTGCATGCATGAGAGCCCAAGAACTAGATGGGCAGAGCCATGGAGGAGAGATGGTAGGTTAAACCCCCAGGCTGGCCCCCAGCAAGGGGCTGGATGGGACTTAGGGGGCTTTTCCCTTTGCTGAGTGTTGAGATGAGCTCCTACCCCTCAGCCCCAGGGATCGGACCCCTGCCGATGCACCCTGCTGCTCTGCGGGGAACAGGCAGAAGCCAGCTCACCTCCTGAGCAGGAGATAGTGCTCCAGGGCTTGGCGCTTCTCAGGGCTGATGGCTCCAGGCTGGGCAGACAAGGAGGATTTTCTTTTGCTGCTTCTCTTGATCCTCGCAGCAGGTTCCTTCTGCAAGTCTAGAATGAGACGAAAGGGACGAGATGAGGCCGTGAGGCCTTGGAAGGTTGGGATGGAGCATCGCTGCCCACCGGCACCTCCACGGAGAGCTCCTCACCTCTGTGGACACGCTTAGTTCCGAGCCAAACTGGCAGCTCATGGGAGGCTGAGATCAGGGAGCTCATGTGACGGGGTAATGGCGCTTTGCATTTCTACAGTGATCTGTAACGCCGCTCACAAACCTGAGTGACAACAATGAATGCACCCCGCCCCCCAGGGAAACCAAGGCCTGAGGATTTGCCCCAACGCAACATAGCAAATCAATGGTGGGGAGAGTAAGAACCCAGGAGTCTGGACTCCCAGCCCCTCCCCACCCCCCCACTCTGACCACTAGACCCTACTCCCCTCTCAGAGTTGGAGCTAGAACCCAGGGAGTCCTGACTCCCAGCCCCATCCCCCACTCTAATGACCCCCTGGGATAAGAACCCAGGAGTCTTGCCTTCCAGCCCCCCCACTCTAAGCAGCAGACAACAGCACTGGAATTTCCCGAAGATTGCAGAAACATACGAGCTGCTGCAGTGAGACAGGCGAATGGTCGATTTAATTGTCCCCAGGTGCCTCAGTGGAAGGGGCAAGACCCCAGAGCCTCTCAGGCTGGTACCTGCTCGAGGGCTGGCGTGTCCAGGAAGCCGCGTGGAGTGGGGGATGTCCGCAACAGCACATCCCTCTTCGCCTCTCGCCACGGAGCTTCCCGGTTCTGCTGGCTGCTTTCCCACGGCACTCCCGAAGGCAGCGGGGGCAGCAGGCTCCGTCCTAGAAGAACTAACGCTTGAGCCGCTGCCATCGGGCCTAAAACAGACAGCAGGTCTCCTGAGACTAGTGGCGACCAGCTGCCCGCTGTGCACGGCCACAGTAACAACCAGGGATGGTATCTTGCTCTCTAGAGCCCCACTCGTCAGAGGACCCCAAAGTGATTTCTGGACAGGGAGTAACCCACACAACTCCCCACGTAAGGAAAATAAATATTATCCTTGTGTTACAGATGCGGAAACTGAGGCACGGAGGGGAATTGGCCAAGTCAGTGGCACAGCTTGACACAGAACCCAGGAGTCCTGACCCCCGGTTCCCTGTTCTAACCACCAGACCCGCTCCCCTCCCAGATCTGGGAACAGAAGCCAGAAGGCCTGACTGCCAGCCCCCCTGTTCTAACCACCAGACCTCACTCCCCTCCCAGAGTTGGGAAGAGAACCCACGCATCATCTCTCCTAGTCCTCTGCCCTAACCACCTAGGGCTGGGAACAGAACTCAGGTCCCCTGCTCTGACCATTAGACCACACTCTCTTCTCAAAGCTGCTGCCTTCACGTGATACACGTTCCGCTGCTGAAATATAAAGTAGGCACAGAGAAGACTCACAATCCCCTGCTCTGAAACCGTTCCCACTACACTCGGCGCCTGGCCCACCAGGAAATGATCAGCTTAAGGATTCAGGGCCAGATCCTCAGCTGGGGTAAATCAGCACCGTACCATGGACGTCCACAAAGCTATGCTAAGTGACACCCACTGGGCGAATGGCCCTTACAAAGGAACAGAGCAGAAAAGCCTGCTGCGGGCAGATGTCCAGCAGATGGTGGCGCTACCCTGCAACAAAGACCTTGCCAAGGCAGTGCCTGGCTCTCGTACCATCCCCTGACGCCATGGTGAACCCTCGACCCACGCTGGCAGGGAACGCATAGGTATTACCTGTTTCTTCGGCAGCAGCTGTTATAAGGAGAGGCTTTCAGCAAAGCATTCTGGGCAATCTTCCTGGTCTGAGCCAGCAAGGGTGCAGGGTGCGCAAGATCCTAAGGAAAACACAGACAAGCTCAGCACAGCCAGCCAGGTAAAGGTCATGGGAGGGGCTCCCATAGGGCGCACGTGCCAACCTGCGTGCCCGCCTCCTCTGCCCGCAGGAACTCCTGCTGCCGCCGCTTCTGCACCTCATTCTCGCGCGACCGCTTCTTTCCGTAGAACGTCTGCAGGCCTGGGACACAGAGACAGACAGACACAGGTAATCCAGGCAGTGAGACTCTCGCCAAGAGGTCTGCCACCCAGCCGAGGTTACATTGCCAAAGGGCTGCCGGGTTGGGGTGGCACGGACTGCCAGCTCCCGCTGTGTCTCAGGAGGATGGATGGATGGCTTTGAGCAATCCAAGCAGTGTGAAGGTCCAAACCTCGCTGGGTCATCTCAGTCTGTCCTTCTCCCAAGGCAGACAGACAGCTCCACCCCTGAAAGGCACCTCTCTAAATGGCATCATGGGGCTCATGTCTATTGTCTAACGCTCCAGAGCGTAGGTTCTGGAGGGGATCAAGCCGGGCTTCAGCTGATCTCTAACTATTAGACACCAGGAAGAGACCTATGTGAGAGGCAGATTATCCCACATCTGCTACTCACACCTGCCTCTGAAGCACCTGGTGCTGGCCACTGTCAGACTGAAGATACTGGCCAAGAAGGACCTTGGGTCTGATCCAACCTGGCAGTTCTGTCGGTGATAAGACAGTTCTTCTACCTCCCAGCACCACCAACTGCCCCTGAGCTTTGGGAGTGAAGCTGGACTCTTCTTTCCTCCTGCACCATCTCCACTACCCAGGGTCTGCAGCTCCTTAGGGCTGACTTACTAGCGACGTGTTTCTTGCCGGCCCTATGGACCGTCAGCATGTCAAGCGTGTCGAAGACCGGACGGTGGAAACATACTGTGCAGGCGTATCTGAGAGAGAGAGGAAAGACAGTCATATCAAGCCAGGAGCATCTCCCCCTCACGCACACCTACGAGGACAGATGGGCCCCCCCAGCCCTTCTTATCAGCGCAGTTGGTAACACTGGGCTGGAAGAGACACTAGTTACATCCACTAGAATAAATGACCATGATTCTCAGATTCACCCAGCGCAGTAGGACCTCTATGAATCTAACTGGCCGAGGCTCTCAAAGCACAGGCAGCCAGGTTAAGTGTTACTATCCACATCTTACCCATGGGGAAATGGAGTGATTTGCCCAATGAGTCAATGACAGAGCTGGGAAGAGAACCCCGGTGTCCTGATTCCCACTCCAATGCTCTGGATGCTGGACCACATACCCTCTGTTTTGTTGTCCCCAGTTTGCAGTTGAGGAAACAGGTCAGGACAACGTAAGTGACAACTAAGGAGAGTCAAGAACTGAACCCAAAATTCCTGGCTCTGTGGCCACTGGACCGTGCTCATTCTCTGACAAACATCCGAAAGTCTGAATGCCGAGCCAACCGGTCTGAGTGTGTAATATTAGCCAGAGGCTCTCTTGGGGGGCGTGTGGCTCTTTTACATTTGAAGGGAAGTGGGAACTGCAAAGCCAAAATGAAAACTAAACTAAAAATACCCAGATCAGCCTCAATATACAGCCCAGATTCCAGCTTTTGGTGGTGTTTGAAATCCAAATCTGGATCTGGGTCTAACTTTTACAGATCGTCCCTATTTTTAT